>NW_022196912.1:88053007-88080246 GCF_008632895.1 Mastomys coucha | reverse complement strand
AAAAAAAACAAAAACCTCACTGGGCCATCCCAGGAAAACCTCTCAAAATAGCCCTGATTCTCAGAAGACTTGTTTTTACTTAGGTATAGGCATAGTTTCCAAAACTGTTTTCTGTAGATATACCCAGACTGCTTGTAGTTGAGCCAAACAAACATCTACAGAATTTATGAAAGACAGTGGAGGGAATAAGGAGGCATGCGTCAGGAACTGTGAACTCCAGTTATCTTAAGACTTCTCAATAGCAGGTCACCCCCCAGCTCTGTTGTTTTATGCTAAGTAGAGATCATTATTTTGAAATTGCTTGAGATCTATGCAGTTTGAAGATATCTATACCTAGATGTAGACCTAGATATAGCTATAGAAAGTGTATGTATGTAGGGTTTAATGAAACACACATCACAGAATTAAGACAGTCAAACCGATTCCCAGAGGAAAGTGTACAATGACCAAGGACAACAAATCTAAAACAAAGCAATTGAGGACTGGAGAGATGAGACTACAGATGTACTTCCAAGGGCCTAGGTTCAGTTCCCAGCCCCCATGTGGCACTTTAGTTCCAGAGGATTTGATGTCCTCTTCTGACCTCCATGGGCTCTTGCGTATATGTGATATATATATGTGCACTCAAGAATAAGCAGAGACACATACAAAAAAAACATAAAATAATTAGATTAAGCGATTGCTATGAGGTCTGCAACCCCTGACTCCTTGGGAGGAGGTATTCAACATATAGCAGGTAAAGCAGGTCTGGCTTTTGACGCAGGTCTGGCTTTTGACTCGTCTTCCTCCTTCCCTTGTGCCTACCTTGTCCCTACTACACTGCTGTCCCCAGATACCATAAGTGACCCTCTGGTGTTGACACTCAGCCGTTTAAGGTGTGTATGATGAGCCAGCACTCCATCTCTGGGGCTCTGCACTATGATCAGTGATGAATTAATAATTCCCCGTTGTTGTTAGTATGGCAGTAGACAGGGTGGGAATAAAAGGATGGGTAAGTGGGGAAGCACAGAGAATGTCACCCTTTGTTTTCTTCCTCTTCTCTGTGCTCCACCTCCTACTGGGGATCAGGGGCCAAGCAGCAGAATCTAACCTTGTGGATCCTCTGAAAACAACCATGTCGTTTCTCCCACGCCAGAGCCTAGCAAAGTCCCCTAAGATTCCTGTGTTGAAAAGATAAGTCACTAACAATAATTAAAGCATAAACCTAGCTGTAGGGAAACAAGGCTTCTTTGATTCCTTCCACCGGCCTCCTCCCTCTCTCTCTCTCTCTCAAAATAGTTGAGTGGTGTGTGTGTGTGTGTGTGTGTGTGTGTGTGTGTGTGTGTGTGTGCGTGCACAGAGGTCAGAGGACAACCTTCGGAGGTTACTTTTCTCCTTTCACTGTGGTGTTCAGGATAGCATGGCAAGAGCCTTTACCCAGAGCTCACCAGCTCTTCTTTTTTTGAACCCACAGAGTTGGAGTAATGTGTTTGCCACCATGCACATAGCCCTAGAATCAATCCCCAGTACCCAAGGTGGGGTCAGGGAATTGAAGTTATATAGTCACAAAAATAAAGTTTGAAAGCATTTTTATATTTTATCTGTCCGTGGGTGTCACAGGCACACAGACGGTGTGGGGTGTGTGTGTGTTTGTGTGTGTGTGTGTATGTGTGTGTGTGTGTGCAGCTTGCAGGAGTCCCTCCTCTCCTACCACCCTGTGGCTCAGGAACTCGATCTCAAGTCATCAGACCAGCATGGCAAGTGCCTGTACCAGCAGAGCCATCTTGCTGGGCCTCAGCAGCATACTTCCTATCATGTATGAAGGCTTAATTAGGTTCAATTCCCAATACTGCTAAAAAAAAAAAAAAAGGTATTCTGGTTAAAATTAGAGAATATTTTGGGCCAACACACACACATAATAAAAGTTTTTAAAAGAAAATTGGAGAGTAAAGAATAATAATAATTTTCCATTGTTTTTTACAGGGTCTCACTATGTGGCCTCCAATTCTCTATGTAAGTCAGTCCAGCCCCTGCCTTCTGAGAACTGGCATGAAAAATATTCACGTACCACCACATCTGACTTTTTTAAAAAATAAGATTACAAGCATGCCTGGCTTTATTCTTGTCTGTCTGTCTGACTGTCTGTCTGTCTTTCATGGCTAAGGATCAAGACCAGGACTTACTTGTAGAAGCTCTCTGCTACTGAGTTACAGCCTCAGCCTTCCTTCCACTTTCTGTGACAGGGTCTCAATATAATAGCCTAGGCTAACCCCCAATTCATGCCGCCTGCCTCTTCCTCCCAAGCAGTGGGATCACAGGCATGTAGAGATTGATTAGCTAGAGACCACTGACTCAGCCATTCTGGCTACCAGCTTGCTCTGGAGATCTCCTGTCTTTGCTTTTGGATAGCTGGGATTACAATGGGCCACTGTGAATACTGGGGATCTGAACTCTGCTCCTCATTTTTGTATGCCGAGGGCCTTACCTACTGAACCATCTCCCCAGCTCTCCAGATTTTATGGGTTTTATGTAGCCTAGGGGTTTTATGTAGCCCAGGCTGGCTAAGGATGCCTCCCTCTTCCGAGTGCTCTTCTGGGAGTGTGTACACACTTACGACAACCAGTTTTATTAAGTGATAGGGGCAGAACCCAGGGCTTCGTGCTTTCGAGATGAGCACTTTACATCTTCAGGTCCTTTAAAAAAAAAAAAATTAAGATGGGTGTAGACACTAATGGGCCAGGTGCTAGAACCGCCTGGAACGAATTCCTTCCTTTGGCTCATCCCTGAGTTGGGGTCATTGTCAGCTGTGAGAGAGCTGTTCTCTCCATAAGCCTGATGTCCCTGTTCCCAGCAGCTGCAAGGGTCACATAATCCAGTTTTACACAGAAAAACAAGGAATTGGATTGGGGCCGTAGATCAGTGGTAGAATACTTGTATATAGGAAGCCCTAAACAATAGTCAAAAGTAATACATTACTCAATGAAAGAAAAGAAAGAGAAGTTTTCCCCATTGTCTAAAGATGCTGGGAGTGTCCCCTGTAACAACCCCAGCGAAACGTTGTCATTGCCTCATTTTACCTGTTTACTCATTCATTCATTCATTTCCTGTGGCGCTGGGCACACAACTCGGGTCCTTTCCAAGTTTTTATGTGTTCTCATAGGTCTAGTTGAAACCACGTTCCAGTCAAGACCCAGTCACGGTGGACAGGGTAGGGATAATGTGATCGGCCAAGTTAGGCAAAGCCGTGGAACAGGATGCAGTATTTAAGAGAAGATAGCAGCACCCAGTGGACAGGTAGGGCAGAGGCATGAGAGTGTAAGGTACTTAGGAGATGGCTTGCTGACCCATCAAATAGTAAATGTTAGGTAGGATAGCAAGATGCTCCATGACCAAGCTCGCTGACCAAGCATGAGGGCCCATCTACTGAGTCCCATGTGGAGAGATGGCTCAGAGGTTAAGAGTGTAAATTGTTCTTAGAGACAGAACCTGAATTAAAGTCCTAGCATCCAACCAGCCAGGTCGCAGCTACCTGTAACTCCACTCCAGGGGATCTAATACCTGTTTGAGCTCCTTGGGATCAAACACATAAGTAGATAAATTACAAATACAAGCATTTTGGGGTTTTTTTCAAGACGGGATGTCTCTGTGTAGCCCTGGCTGCCCTGGAACTCTCTCTGTAGACCAGGCTGGCCTTAAATTCACAGAGATCTGACTGCCTCTGCCCTCCAAGTACTAGGACTAAAGGTGTGTGCCACCTCACCCAGTTTATAATAAGAATATTTAAAAAAACAAAACAAAACAGTCAAGTGTGGTCACACCCTGAGTGCAGGCAAGCCAAGTGCTGTGGAGGGGGATGGCTTAGGCCAGCAAGCTCCAGGTTCAATGAGAGACCCTGTCTCAAGGAAGTAAGGAGGAGACGGATGCCCAAAGTTCTTCTCTGGCAAATGCCTGCACACACAGGTGCACATACAATATACAGAACAGCAACACACACACACACACACAGAGAAAGAGAGAGAGAGAGAGAGACAGAGAGACAGAGAGACAGAGAGACAGAGAGACAGAGAGACAGAGAGAGAGACAGAGACAGAGAGACAGAGAGACAGAGAGACAGAGAGACAGAGAGAGAGAATGTCTACCAAACGTTTCAGTGAAAGCATTTTAACTACTGTAATGGTGGAGGTGTTATGAAGTGGAAAAACTCAGCACTCTGTCTTTCTTCCTGGCCCTGAGTGGTACCCCACATTACATCCCCACAGACCATCTAGTTACAGAGCAAAACAGTCATAGTTACCTGCTGATTAGATCCTGGAATCGAGCTTGTTTACCCCAAATTGGCCTGATAATAAAATACTGTTTTCTAACACCCGGAGCCAGCTAGCTGGTTTTGTCCGGTCCCCTTCCAGGCCTAGACATACTGATCTTATCCGAGGCTTAGCCGGTGGCTTGATTTTGAGATGGATTGTTTCCACATTTCTCTGCCTCTCTTGAGCTGGCAAAGTCTGCTTATTAACCTTTAACTCACAGTACAAAATACCTTTGTTTGCTTTGGCCTATCCTGATGGTTGACGAGTGCTGCCTGGGTTTGCCTTTTGTTGTTTGGTTAGCTAATTCTGCTGTGTACCTTCGTCACATTTTGTATATACCACTAGACACCTTGATAATCTCAATTCAAGCTTTGAAGAAAAAAAGATTAGATAATGTGCTCTCCTTTCTTATGATTTAATTCATTACTTTCTGCGAAAGCGAGGGACTAGGCACCAACCCACAGTGGAATAGACTTGTTACATATTCCTAAGTACAGCAAGCTGGCTACTATCATAGTATACAAGTTAGGTTGTACAATTATAGAAAGCTTGGGCTGGAAAAATGGCTCAGTAGATTAAAGCACTTGCCACCAAGCTTGGTGATTTGAGTTCAATCAATCCTCAGAGCCTACAGAGTGGAGAGATGCTCCACTTTCATACTATGGCACATGCACCCACACACATAAAAGAAGCAAATAGGTTTTCTGTGTATATATGTAATTATATATATTTGAAGAGGAAGGTCACCCAGTCCTCTTTGTTTTCAATTGTGGTAAAATAAATACAACATAAAATGTACTAATGTAACTTTTTTTAGAATATACAATTCACAGATGGAGAGATGGTATAACAGTTACAAACATTTGCTGCCCTTGCAGAGGCCTGGGTTCAATTCCCAGCACCCACATGATGGCACACTACTATCCATAACTCCAGTTACAGGGGATCTCATACCTTCATCTGACATCAATTGGCCTCCATTGGAATCAGGCTCACATATGGCACACACGCAAGCACAAGCAAGCACACACACACACGCACACTCACATGCACACACACATACATACACACACACACACACTCAGGCAAAAGACAACACATTAATAAAAATCAATCTAAAAATTTTGGGGCTGGAGAGATGGCTTATGAGCACTGGCTGCTCTTCCAGAGGACCCAGGTTTAATTCCCAGCACCCAGATTCAATTCTTTGGCAGCTCACAAGTGTCTGTAACTCTGGTTCCAGGGGATTTAGTACCCCCAGACAGATAAACATACAGGCAAAACACCAATGCACATAAAAATAAATACATCATTTTAAAACAAACAAACAGACAAACAAATCCCCTGTCTCAAAAACCAAATCAAACCAATGCACAGTTTAGGGACTGGAAATATGTAGGAATATAACTCACAGCCAGAGCACATCTGTGGTGTTTAGTATATATGTTTGTATGTGTATAGATACCAGACATGTGGTGTTTAATAGTATTGAGTGTATGGGGCTGGAGAGATGGCTCAGTGGGTAAGAACACTGATGGTCCTGAGTTCAAATCCCAACAACCACATGGTGGCTCACAACCATCTGTAATGAGATCTGACACCCTCTTCTGGTGTGTCTGAAGACAGCCACACTGTACTCACATAAATAAAATAAATCTTTAAAAAAAAAAATAGTATTGAGTGTATTCACAGTGTCCTGTAAGCAGTCTCCAGAACTGTACAATCTGATATCCTTTGCATATATTTACATATATTCATATATGTATAGTGTTAATATTGTGCATTTCTGGATGTGTCATGTGATACAGACTCATGTGATGTTTTGCTGAGGCAAGACCCATGGGAGGACACGTGATGTTTGGAGAGCGTATAAGTAGGGCTCTTCAGACACCGACAAGGGAGCTTGCATAGCTAATTGTGCAGATCTTCACTGGTTTCTCATCTTTGCTGATCTTCACTTGGTTGAGAAAGGCGTGGCAGAGAACTGGCATTCCAGCTGGTCTTGGTCCCTCCCGCTAACTCATGCCCGTTCAGTGGCGGCCAGGTGATTTCTGCTGGGTCATGCTGTCGTTGCTGATTTGTGTTTGGTGACTCTTTTGAACTGAACTGCTGGCATCCTGACAAAAGGAGATTGGACACATCCACAAAGGACAACTTCTAGACAGCTTCACATCCCCTTGTTCTATTTACCATCTTTTCTCCCCTACCTTTGGACTGTGGGCTAGACGGAGGGTTGAAGCATTTGAGAAACCTTATTACATTAAGTTTTGAAAATTCTAAGCTTTCACTTCCTGCTCCAGCACCTTTTTGACTATTTGCCTCAGCAGTGTCTTGAGTATTTTAGGTACCTCATATGAATGGAAGTACAGAACATGTGTTCTCTCTCTCTCTCTCTCTCTCTCTCTCTCTCTCTCTCTCTCTCTCTCTCTCTCTCTTTGTGTGTGTGTGTGTTTGTGTGTGTGTATGTGTATGTGTGTGTCTCAGTCTCACATCACAGCCCTTGGATTCCTGCTGCTCCTGCCATAGCTTCCTGAGTGTTGGGGTAGCGGGGCCCATACCAACACAGCCAGTTGCCTGAGTGTTCTATGTCCTTCCCCCCTGTGTCATCATCCATCAGAACAAGTGCCTGCTCTGTCATTAGCGCTGCAGAGTGTAGCTCTATGTCAGGGGCAAGGACTTCCTCCTTTGTTTAATAAGTATTTCCTCCAGGGATAGCAGATGTTCCATAAGTATTTGCAGGAATGAATGGAAGGGAAGGAAGGCCGTGGAGGCACACGTCTTTATTCCCAGCACGAAGGTGGAGACAGGCAGATCTCTGAGTCGGAGGCCAGCCTGGCCTACAGAGTGGAACAGCCAGGGCTACACAGAGAAACCCTGTCTCAAAAAAAACAAAACAAAACAAAAAAAAACAAAAAACAAACAAACAAAAAGAAGAAGAATGGAAGGCAAGCTTGTCTTTTTTATAGCAGTAACAGCAAGGAACCAGAACCCATCTATCCATCTCTTGTCTGAAGGTGTTTTGTTTTGTTTTATCATTCCACACTGTAGTGAAAGCTGCTGCCCAATTTGATTCTTTCATCACAGACTCTTAAACTCTATGATAAAACTATTGCTGTGATCTTAAAGAAACTAGAGGTGAATTATAATCTAACTTGCAAGAATCCAGATTGATCAGAAGAACCAGGGTATGTCTCATACTAACACTTAAGTAGTAGAAACTTGTACATTATCACTCACTATATCCTAAAAACTCTGCGAAGTTTCCATTGTCTCCTCCCATTGCATAGTTGAACACTCAGACTAGGATTCAGAATTTTGGTTTCTGACTCATTCCAAAGATGGGTAGATGCTCCAAAAATTGAACCTCAATCTCCTACCTCCTAGAGCACTCTTCGGTCTGGAAAAGCTTCCCTAGGGATATCAGCATGTGTCAGAGGGTAAAGAGCTGGCCTCCAAATCAAGAAGGAGTAGGGAGATGGCCTAGTGTTTAAAGGGCTTGCTTTGCAAGGGTGGGGGGGTTGCAGTTCAGATCCCCAGAGCCCACAGAGATGCCATGTGATTTCACCCTTGCAAGATGGAGACAGGATATCCTAGAGCAAGCTGGCTAGAGTAACTAGCCATATCTGTGAGCTCTGGGTTTGATGTAGAGACCACCTAAGACAGAAGAGTGACAGAGGTGAATCCATACATCAACCTCAGACCTCCACTTGCTCACACACCCCACATGCACGCACACTCCAACCTGCATAACCACATACATACAAACACAAATACACACAAACGCACGAACATGGAAAAGAAGAAAAGTCAAGCATTTTCTACCCAAGCTTCCAGAACTACTTGATATAGTCTTTCCTTTCGTTTTATTTTGTTTAATGTAGAGTCTTACTACGTAGCCCAGGCTGGCCTCCAGCTCTCCATCCTCCTGCCTCAGCCTGTTTCCTAGCACAATCTTGGTGGTTCTTTCTGCTCTACTGTGTACTGAAGCTAGGACTTGAGCATGCCATGCCTGGGGCAACTCTTCCAGCCTAGACTCTTCTAACAGAAGCACCTTCTGGGGCACAAGGGCTGGAAAAGGAGCATCCTTGGGTTCCAAATAGAGCAAATACAATTTTTTTTTTTTGACAAAATGGTGGGAACTAGTGATTCCAAAATTGGAATGATCTTTGGCAAAGCCAATTGAGTTCAAAAACTTATCTTAGTTTGGTTAAGATATCCTCAAATTAAGCATTTTCACCGAAAGTAAAAATTTAACTCAAAACACATGTCAGAGTAAAGTTAAGCCCAGCAACTTAGGGTCATTAGCATACTTGGGAACTACTGGAAAGTATATTAAAAAATATCATTCTTCCTTAAGGTTTAAAAAACTTATGTCTGAGTCAAGGTCTTGCTATGTAGCCTTAGGAGCTGGAACTTGCTACGTAGTCTGGGCTAACCTCAAACACTTAGAGATCCACCTGTTTCTGCCCCCGAAAGCTGGAGTTAAAAATGTGTGCCACTATGCCTAGCTTTAAAAAAAAGCTTTTGTAATAATTTGCTTTTATGTGTATGAATGCTTTGCATACTTGTAAGTGTACCATACTGGTACCTGGTGCCCATAGATGCCAGAAGATGGTCAGAGAAGGAGTTACAGACAATTGTGAACTTGCCATGTAGGTGCTGGGAATTGAACCCAGGTCCTCTAAACGAGAAGCCAGTGCTCTTAATCACGAAACCACCACTCTATCCCTAGTTTATTTCTTCTTAAAGTTGTTAAACTAGGAAAGGATGAGCCACACCTTTGAATGTTGCATCCAGTACACAGCTGGTCTGACCACTGGTAGAATTCCTGTCTGCTCAAGGCACTTTTTTTTTTTGTTTTTGTTTTTCGAGACAGGGTTTCTCTGTGTAGCCCTAGCTGTCCTAGAACTTACTTTGTAGACCAGGCTGGCCTAGAACTTAGAAATCTGCCTACCTCTGCCTCCCAAGTGCTGGGATTAAAGGCGTGCACCACTACCGCCCTCCTCAAGGCACATTCTTTATTCCCAGGTGACAAAGTCTAGAGGTGACTCCTAGTCTCAATTAAGCCCTCGGATCACATTCTCTCACCTGGGGGACCAGGAGGTGACTCTGCATGCCCTTTTGGGCCATTTGCTCCTCAGTCAAGATGGTCTAGGTCCTTTAGAAATATTTTGATAGGGCTGGTGAGATGGCTCAGCAGGGAAGAGCACCGACTGCTCTTCGGAACCACATGGTGGCTCACAACCACCCATAATGAGATCTGACGCCCTCGTCTGGTGCGTCTGAAGACAACTACAGTGTACTTACATATAGTAAATAAATAAATCTTTTTAAAAAAAAAAGAAATATTTTGATAATGCTGAATCACAGGAAAAGGGGTTTGCTGTTGTCTGTTTGTTTGTTTGTTTGTTTTGGTTTTCAGATGTTTATACAAACTTACTCATTTTCCTGCTACTTGCTCTTTCCAAAGTCCACCTCTGCAAAGCAAGGGCAGAGACTTGCAAGAGATCCTGCTGCCACACTTTCTGCTAGAGCTCCTGAGGGTCTACTGCATTTGCACAACTATGACTACTTCTTCAGAGATTCTAAAGGACAAAAAGAGCCCAGAGAATATGCCTGTAGGATATTGTTGTTCTCCGAGAATTGACCTTGCTTAAGGGTATTTGGCTGGAGACCCATTATTCTTACAGAAGTCCAAAAGGACACTCTTCCAGCACACACCCACTCAGGTGAGAAGGTAATCTACCTCACCCACTTGAGCCCTCCCAGAACTCACAGTACTGAATAATGTTATGGTCCAAGATTGTACACACCCTGAAGTTCTCAGAGAACCTAAAAGAGGTTTGAACATGCTAAAATGTTTTGTGAGTTCTACCACTAAAATTGTAGGGTCAGCTTTAATAAGTATTTGTAGTTATGGTGATATCAAACCTAACGAGAGAGTAAAAACAAGCACACTATTATAGCTAGTAATGAATACACTCCAAAATCATCTACAGTGAGTTGAGTGAGATTGGTCTCCATAGGCTCATAAATGGAATACTTGGTCCCCAGTTGCTGGAACTATTTGAAAGATGAGGAGATGTGGTTTTACTGGAGAAAGTGGGTCACTGGTAGTGAACCTTAGGATTTTGAAAGCCCTTGTCATTCCTTGTGTGTCCCCCACCAACCCACCCCCAAGCCTATACTCCCACCCCCAAGAGCCTCTGCTTCAAGTTGTCTAAATGCTATGTAAGCTCTCAACATTTGCTCCATTGTCATGCTTGCCTGCCTGCTGCCATATTTCCCACCATGATGGTCATGGACTCTAGTCCTCTGGAAGTATGAGCCCCAAGAAACTCTTCCATAAATTATCTTGATCATGGTGTCTCTTCACAGCAATAGGAAAGTAACTTAAGACATCATATATTTAGATGTCCTCTGTTTTAAAGATTTATTAAAATTGGAATCAAACATTGTGCTGGGAATGTATGTGGCTCAGTAGTAGCATACTTCTTAGCATACTCAAGGCCCTGTGCCTGTGTGCCTGTGTATGTACTGGTGTGTGTGTGTGTGTGTGTGTGTGTGTGTGCGCGCACGTACATGCGTACACACATGCATGCACACACATATGTGCACATATGTGTGTTTGTTTTTCTGTGTCTCTGTGTATGGGTGTGTATGTGTTCAAACACAGCCTCCTGGGTTTTAGATCTGTCCTCTGTAGACCTAGCCTTCAGCCCAATACTCCACTTGGGACTTGGTGGGAGGCAGGTTCTCCTTAATTATCTATCACCCTTTTCATGCTCTGTTATGAAAATTAAATAATGAAAAATAAAAGTATTAAACATATAGTATTGTTAAACAAACAAAATATAGCACATCTCAAGTGACACTGTCATGTCTATGCTCATAGAAGGCAACTTATAGAGACATGTACAGTAATATATTTTTCCAGGTGTGGTGAAGCATGCCTTTAAGTCCTGGCACTAGGGAGGTAGAGTCAAGTAGACCTCTGTGAGTTTGAGACCAGTTCGGTTTAAGACATAGTGAGTTCCACACTAACCAGGGCCACATAGTGAGACCCTGTATACTAAATGAATAAAATAAAACCGAAAGTAAATATATAAAATAGTAGATTTTAAATCTCTTTTAAATATGCCCATTCTTCAAACATGTATAAAGGAAAGAATAATTCAATTGGGAGGACTCAGTCTCTTATTGGTATCCTGTAAACATTTAGCTCAAATATTGATTCTCTTTGCATTTGAATCAATTTTAGATCTTTATAATAGCTAATCAAATAACTAGTGGCCCTAAATTATCACAAGAACACAAATCTCAGACATGGAGTGCATATTAAAGTCAGATAGCAGGTAATTCTTGTCTTTTAGTTCTTTGAGGTTATTGATCAAGTCCAATGTAATTTCTCTTTCCAAATGGAATTCCAGCTCTTACGCAGCAGGAATAAGGAAGTAATAGCATCCCCTGGAATGGCCCATCAGGCCTCCCTGACTCGGTTAAGATGTCAATTGAGAAGAGGAAATGAAAATTAAACATTACAGCTGAGACACAGATGGGAAACTGGATAAGCTGATCAGTCTGTATTTTGATTACCACAACGTTTGTTAAGACTAAACAACTGACCTGCGTCTGTGAATGACAGTTATTCTGGTAAAAAGGAAGGAAACAACCGATCCCATCAGCATTGTGATGTGGTTGAGATTTATCTGCATCTAATCTAACGTTGCTCTGGCTATGTTGAAAATCTTGATCTGTTTCTGAAGGGTCCAATTTGGCACAACTTTCTTCCCTGTTAGCACTCAGGAAAGTCTTTGAAGTGGATAAGACTTCTACAAATGAAGGGAAAGGAAGAAATGCAGTGACTAGGACCCCAAACATCTTGTTAAATTCCAGATTTTCTTGTCTATAGACATTGTCTCCTTCCATAATTATGTTGGGGTTTTTTTGGGGGGGTCTTTTTTTTTTCTTTTTCTTTTTTTTTTTGTTTTGTTTTTTGTTTTTTGTTTTTTTGAGACAGGATTTCTCTTTATAGCCCTGGCTGCCCTGGAACTCACTCTGTAGATCAGGCTGGCCTCGAACTCAGAAATCAGTTCTGAGTTCTGCCTCTGCCTCCAGGCGTGCCCTACCACTCCCAGCTAATTATGCTGTTTTTTAAAAAATTTTTTATTTATTTTTGTTTTATGTGTATGAGTGTTTTGCGTGTGTGTGTGTGTGTGTGTGTGTGTGTGTGTGTGTGTGGTCACATGCATGCATGTGCAGATGTGCAGCCTGGTGCCGACAGAAGTTAGAAGAAGAGATCAGATTTCCAGGAACTGGAGTTATAGATGGTTGTGAACCACCATGTGGGTGCTAGGAACTGAACCCAGATAATCTGTAAGACCAACAAGTGCTATGACCCAACTCTCCAGCCCCTGATATGCTCATCTTAGGAGAGATTTTCAGTGAATCCAAGCCTGAAAGTTAGTCTCCAGGAATGCCAACCATATCCTTACTGTGGTGACTACAGCTGGCAGAGCCTTTCCCTCTTCAAGCCTCTTCTCTTCTCCTCATAGCTGATAGAAAGTGGGCCACAATTAAACTGACAGAAATGATCATGTGTTCACTCTTCAGCTGAATTCCAGTGATCAATATGTTTATAGGAGGCTGACTCACCCAATCATGCTGCTTCCTGATTCCTTCATAGTTTTACCAAATTCATTCATAAGATGTGGATAATTACACTTGCCAATAATTGCAGACATTCATTGTTATTGGCTTAGCCATCAGACAAAAGTGAATGAGGTCTGGGATGTAGCTCCATGGTAGATCACTTACCTAGGAGATGTGAAATCATAAGTTCTGATGCTCTGGCTTGATTCCCAGCATAGCAAATAACAAATGAACAAACAAACAAACAAGCAATTCAAGACCCACTGGCTTTCCTAAGGAAATACATTTTCCCTACTTGACCCACAGTTTGGCTTTGTCATTGTAGGTTTAATGCTGCTGTTGTCATTGTAGGTTTAATGCTGTTCTTTGTTTTTTGCTTTCTTGCTTATTTAAGTGAGGTTTCTTATCTCGTCTTGTCTGGACTGAGTTAATAACCCTTCTGCTTCACCTTTCCAAGTGCCCAGTTTACAAGCGTGGACCAACCCTATCCCGTGCTCTAACATCACACCAGCAAGAACTGCCTTCGTTTGTTCTGCTATTTGGGAAAGTGCTCATCTTGATCAATTGTCCCTAACACCTTAAAGTGATTCCTATCATTCATTTGTCTACCCACATACACAACACCCAGCTCTAATTCAGGACAAAGGGGAAAAAAAAGAGCCTTAGTTCACAAAAAGAAAGAAAAGTGAGAGACATGGGTCATGAGAAAGATGTGTCTGTAGCTTAATGAAAACAATCAAAAAAAACATGAGAAGAACTAATCAAGCATGGAAATCTAATTTGTTGTTTTGTTTTGTTTTGGTGTGGTTTTTTGTTTTTCTAGACAAGTTTCTCTAGATAGCCCTGGCTGTCCTGGAACTCACTCTGTAGACCAGGTTGGCCTCAAACTCAGAAATCTGCCTGCTTCTGCCTCCCAAGAAACCAGGAGGATGGCTCACCAATTAAGAGCACCAACTGCTCTTCCAGAGGTCCTGAGTTCAATTCCCAGCAACCACATGACAGCTCACAACTGTGACTCCAGCTCTAGCAGATCTGATATATATATATATTTTTCCAGAGCTGAGGACCCAACCCAAGGCCTTGCCGCTTGCTAGGCAAGCACTCTACCACTGAACTAAATCCCCAATCCCCTGGGATTCTTATATAGGCAAACATGCAGGCAAATCACTAATTTACATAAAAATAGGAAATCTAATTTTTAAAACATGAGAAACCAGGAGGGAAGGGTGTGCCTGTAGAGATGACTCAGCAGTTAAGAGCACTGGATGCTCCTGAAGAGATCCTGAGTTCGGTTCCCAGCACCCACATGGTGGTTCACAATCATTGGTAAAGAAATCTGATTTCCTCTTCTGATGTGCATAAAGACAGAGCATTCATACACATGAAATAAATAAAGAAACCATTAGAATCCACAAGAAATTCCCATTAGTGTCTCCAAGAGAGCATACTATAACCATTAACCCATTAAACCAGAAGAGGCTGTCATGACATACAGAAACCAACAGTTTAGGAGATTAGCAGTACAATCACCAAAAGAAAAAAAGGAAACAGAAGTCAGAGAAGACAGAGTGCAGAAAAATCTCCTGGAAAGCAGCAAAATATCAACATCTAGACACATTAGGAAAGAAATGCACTAGGAAAGGGGGGAAGGGAGGGAGGGAGGAAAGGAAGGAGGAAGGGAGGGAGGAAGAAGCAGCATACCTTAATCCTTACACTTAGGAGGCAGAGGCAGGTGGATCTCTAAGATCCAGGCTAGCCTGGTCTACAGAGTAAGCTCCAGGATAGCCAAGATTACAAAGAGAAAATCCTAGTTCAAGAAACCCAAAATAAATAAGTAAAGAAAGAAAGACCAGGATAAGATGAATAGCTACATGTGCCCAACAAGAGAATCAGGGACGGGAAGGAAGCAATGTCATAGTAATAAACAACTCTCAGATTGATATAAGGTGTGACATTTTATTATATATATAACATATGGATTATATGCAATATATGTGTTATTATGTGTAACATATGTAATATAATACAATATAGATACACATATAGATAATATATGAGAAAAAATCCTGTTTCATCTTAGCATAAATATTGCCCTATATTAGGCTGGAGGGGTGGTGGTGTATGCCTTTAGTAACATTCTGGAGGCAGCAGTGGGATCTCTGAGTTGAGGCCAGCCTGGTCTACACAGAGTGGGTTCCAGGACGGCCAAAGATAAACAGAGAAACCCTGTCTTGAAAAATAAGCAACAATGACAATTTTTTTTCACTTAAATTTGAACTGCTGAATTATAATCACATTTACACTTAACTGTTTTATATATTCTCTATATATTTTTTAATATATAAAAATTTCAAGTAATTTAAAAAACATTAAAAATATTTTTAAAAATAACCTCACTGTAAAGTACATCAATCTAAAGATCTAGATTCCAAAAGAAAATTATCTTTGATTAATGACAATATAACATAATAGTCCAGATAAAAAAGATATTTTTACAAAGAAAAAGTACTAGACTTTATTTTAAAAGAAATAGTCTGGCTGTGGGTATTCAGGGTAGAGCTTTGCACGCAGGAGACTCTGGGTTGATCTCTCTCTCACACACACACACACACACACACACACACACACATTCACAAGTACATATAGGAATGCCATGCACACCGTCCTGAACAGAGTGATAACAAAAGAATAAGGCTCTAGAGTGGGTATGAAGGTAGAGAAGGGGATGCCAGGGCATGAAGGTGTTAAGTGGGGACAAAAGGATGGAGTTGGGAGGGGTGGTCAGAGGTTTTATATTTTTAAAAAGCATTTAAAGATTTACATAAAGAATATATAAATGTAAATAATATATAGGAGCTGGAGAGATGGCTCAGTGGTTAAGAGCACTGGCTGCTCTACCAGAGATTCTGGGTTCAACTCCTAGCATCCACATGGCAGCTCACAACCGTCTGTAACTCCAGTTAGAGGGAATCCAACACCCTTTTCTGGTCTCTACAGGGCTACCCATAGGGTACAAAGATACACACACACACAGACACACACACACACACACACACACATACACACACACATATATATATGTGCACATATATCTACCTATACATATAGATATATATCTATATGTATAGACACACACACATATATGCTGGCAAAACACCATACACACATAAAATAAATTTAATTAAATTAAAATTTTACAAAATTAAATTAATTTTTAATTAAATAATTAATTAAAAGCATACATTCATATATATATATATACATATATATATATGTATATATATATATATATATGACATGGATGGATAATGCTAATTCTAGGCTATTAGACAAAAATCCCAGTGGGACACCCCGTAGAAGCTGTTGGTCATGAAGGCCCTGAAATCCCCAAAACAATGGCTACTGCCACTTCTCTTTGCTGCTCAGCAGAACTAGATGGTAAGAATTTATTAATGAAGAGACTTCATGCTTTGGTTGTTGGACACAAGGAAATCAAGCGGAACTGATCAGAACCATCCAACCCTCTAACTAGTTTCTGTAGCGCCAGAAGACGCTGAGGGAATGTTAGGAGAGAAAGGGCACCAACAGTTCTGCCCGATAGGAAGGACCCAGCATGTTACATCACCAAGTGACAGGCAAAGTGTGCTCACTAGTGCGAAAGTGGCGTGACTAATGAAGGTAATTACATTCTGCTTGGATTTGAAGCAAATTCCTCAAGAGGGAATCCTAGGACTTTAAACCCTATCAAAAGCTCCCGGCTGGGCGGGTCATAGTCCCTATGGGAGAAACTACAACTGTTATTTTGCTAAAGGAACATCTTGCCAAAGTAGCATCTAAATATGCGTTTATATACATTGATTAGTGATACTCTCTGCCTTGATCAGAGAAGCTTCTTTTTGCAGTGAGTAGCAGTTACTGCAGAGACTCATAACTGATTGAAGTGCTGAGATTAAGTCATTGTTGAGTGGTCAGCCCTAAACAGGACATCTATGTTAGCCCTCCACACAGAAGAGCGAGCAGGAAGAACTTAAGAGCTGGAGAATAGGAGGAGCCCCGTGGAAACCTGTCTTGTAGAAATAGCATGGTAGTTGCATCCATAAACTCAAAGAAGCAGAGATAACCTAAGTAAGACAAGCACATGACTGGGCCCGTCAATGTTTCATCATGAATAAGGGAGGAGCTTGTGAGGGCCCGCCCCTCCCTAAGGAGCCATTAATGATTACAGGGGAAGGGATGTATTGAATTCAATGGTGTTGCTACTGTTAAGTTGCTCTTGTTCCGATAAGTGACCCCTCACCCATGTTAATCAAACACAGCTAATTAAACTCAGGGGAACACACGCACATGTGCATGTGCAAGTGCTCCTAATGAAGCGCACCTAATGAATGAAACAAAGCAGGAAAGGAGGGAGAGTAGTTGGGAAGAACGGGGTTCAGCAGAAATCAGAGGACAGGAGAAGGCAATAGGGCTGAATATGATCCAAACATACTCTCAACAAAAAATCAACACGAGCTATCAAAGAACTGAGCTAAGGCCTTACGAATTCTTTTAAATCTGCAAGAAAAGGAAAAGGAAGAAAAGGGAAGGGAGAAACCTTTAGTCCAACCCTGAGACTAAGACTTGACATTGGAGATGCTGGAAATCAAACGCCAATTTTTCTTTTTTTAAAGGTTTAAGTGTGTGTGCACACACGCAAGTGCCCTCAGAGACCAAAGTCATCAGATCTGCCTGGAGTTGACATTATAGGCAATTGAAAGTACCAGGCTTGTATGCTGGGAGCCACACTTAGGGCCTCTGCAAGAATAGTACGCAAAGTAACCTTGGAGCCATCTCCCACTCTTCAGACCACAAGTCATTCTCTCTCTCTCTCTCTCTCTCTCTCTCTCTCTCTCTCTCTCTCTCTCTCTCTCTCTCTCTCTTGTTTTGTTTTTCTGTTTTTAGGTTTTTGAGACAGACTTTCTCCATGTAGCCCTGGCTGTCCTAGAACTCACTCTGTAGACCAGGCTGGCCTTGAACTTAGAGATCCACCGGCTTCTTCCTCCTGAGTGCTGGGATTAAAGGTGTGTTTTACCACATCTGGCTTTAGACAAGTCTTAACTTGTAGTCTTTAGATACTATAATGTACAGAATATGAAGATTGCCCACATATAAATAATTGCATGTATGTGAATATATATGCAGAAACATATTTTTTCTATAAATCTTTTAAAAGATATTTTTAATGATAACTGTTAGCATTCTGTCTAAACTTCACCCCACAGTTACCTGGCAACAGCCAGGTATGCTCCTCCCCACAGTTGCCAGGTAGGTCTGGTCCACTATAAAAGGGGCTGCTTACCCCCTCCTCCCTCTCTTATTCTTGCTTCCCTCTTATTCCCCTCTCTCTTGCCTCTTGCTCTCTTGCTGCCTCTCTCTCTTCCCCATTTCCTTTTCCCCCTCTCTCCATGTGGTCATGGCCGGCCTCTACTTCTCTACTCACTCTCTCTCTCTCTCCCTTTCTCTACTTCTACTACCCTCTTAACTCCCCTCCCAATGTCCTGCATAAACTGTATTCTCTACTATCCCATCATGTGGCTGGTCTCTCAGGGGGAAGGGATGCCTCTAAATGGGCCCGCTGAGACATCTCCTTTCCCCAAACCTTGCCACACCCTCTCATAGAACATATCTTATACCCTTTATCTTTGTATAAACACATCAATAACTTGTGAAGCCACGCAATCCCAATGTACACATCTACAAAACACTCCCATACCCTATGCTCAGGGAACATGTGGAAGAGGGGACAGAAAGATTGTAAGAGCCAGAGGATCAGGGAGTTTGCTGTGAGTTTGCGCTGCCTGTAATGTCAGAAGCGACACCCATAAAGCATCAACAACATGACTGTCCAGATGTGAGCTGAGAAGGATGATACCAACTGACTATGTCACACTGGCTGGAGAAAAGTGACACCATGTGCCTCAGCCTTACACAAAGAGCTATAGGCAACTAGGGAAAGCTGGGAATGGAAGACATGAAAATTTATTTTGATTTTATTTATATGTGTGTGAGCATATGAACATATGCATGATTGGGCTTCCTCAGAATTACAGGAGATCCTGAGTTGCCTGTTATAGGTACTGGTCTTTACGGTTGACTGGTAAACACTGTTTATTTGGGGGTTTTGTTGTCATTTTTTTTTTTTTTGAGACAAGGGTTCTTTGTGTAGCCCTGGCTGTCATGGGATTAACTTTGTAGACCAGGCTGGCCTCAAACTCACAGAGATCTACTTGTCTCTGCCTCCTAAATGCTGGGATTAAAGGTACATGCTACTACCACCTCTAGTAGTTGCTCAATCCCATGAGGCTGGGTGTTTCAGCTAGTCTTCTGTTTAAACTGGAATACTGAAGAGGTAGGCTCCAACAGATGTGCTTGCAAGTAAGTGCAAGCAGGCGAAGAAGAAGAAGCCATCCTTCTTCCTCTGTCCTTACGTAGGCCTCCAGCAGAAGGTATGGTCCAGATTAAAGGTGTGTGCCACCACACCTGGATCTAAACTGTCCTTTACTTGGACCTTGCTGTCTAGGCTGGCCTTAAATTCAGAGATTGACTTGCCTTCTGGGATTAAAAGTAAGTACTACCTTGCTTGGGCCTAAGCTTTTCATGGCCACTATGCCTCAAGATCCAGATCAAAAGCCTGTGCCTTCCAGATTCAAGATCTGGATCACAGGTGTGCCCTAGATTTCTGGATTAAAGTTCATTCCAGATATAGTCAAGTTGACAACGGAGTAATAGCCGCCACGCCCCCATAATGTCTTTCTTATAGTGAAGGTTAAGGCTTGCCTCAATTTTCTAGACTTGTCTGTGTTCTTTAAAAACAATAAAAAAGCCAAAACAAAATAAAAAAACTAGGGGACTGGAGAGATGATTGGAGAGAAGTTGGAAGCACTGACTGCTCTTCCAGAGAACCTGGGTTCCATTCCCAGCACTCACATGGCAGCTCACAACTGCCTGTAACTCCAGTTCCAGGGGACCTGATAACCTCACACAAACATGCATGCAGGCAAAACACCAATGTACATAAAATAAAAACAATAAATAGATTATTTAAAGAATATGAAAATGGAATGATTGATGATGTTATAAATAACATACTAAGTAAATAATGAGATGTTTAAGCAGGTAGAGGTGCTTGCCATGCAAGCCTGGATCCTTGGAACCCATGTAAAAGTGTAAGGCAAGAGTAGACTCTACAAAGTTGTCCTCTGACTTGTACATGTAAACTATGACACATACACTGCTAACTTGCACATAACGTGAACACACACACACACACTTATTTTTTAAACTTTGTATTGCTTCTTTGTGAGTTTCACATCATGCACTTCAACCTCACTCATCTCTTCCTCCCCTGGTACTTACCTTCCACTTTTGCAACCTCTTCCCGAACAGAGAAAAACATTTGCTTGCAAATGTTCATTGCATTGAGTCGTTGGTCTGGTACAAGGCCTCTGGCTTCTGCTATACTATCAATGCTAGAACCTCACTGGGACTCCTCTCGGCTATCTTGTTGTTGCTCTGTGTCCCTGAGATCCTGTAGTTTGGGATCCAGCCCCTTCACATGCTCCAGCAATTAATCGATTGTGTAGATGTTGGGATGGACCAATTCAAAGCGCTGAATCTGAGCCTAAGAGGTGTCTGAGCAGGTCAGCCCACCAGCACTCCCTCACCTACATCATCAGGGCAAGTTCTCCTGCCCTGCCCCCACTGGCCCATCCAATGCCAATGCTCTCATTATCGAGGAGCAGAGCCAGCTCTCCCTCTCATGCCTTTGGGTCTGGCTAGCTCATCAGTGACCATGCCATCACGGCCAACTCTACTGTGCTGACCAGGTAAGGTACAGAGACTGTTCTCCCAAGTGCTGCAGTAGGAGAGTGGCTGGGCTCACTCTCTGGCTCTCACCCTGGTAGGTGGTGGGGGGGCTTGACCAGGGCCAGCTCTGTTCTGTTGCCAAGGGGAGGTATAGGGTCTCCTCTAAGCTCTCCTAAGTGTTGCAACCTGTGAGGGCCAGAGCCAGGCCAGTTCTCTCGTTCTCACGACCCTAAGATCAGCTCTCCTGCCTGCCATAGGGGATAAGGGACAAGGGAGGGGAGAAGGACATTTTCCCCTCATCCTGGCCACCAATCCCACAGAGTAGACAAGAGGCAGGGCTGGCTTTCCTTCACTTGTGGACATGGGGCTGGCTCATCTGCACCCCCACATTCAGGGCCAGTTCTACTGTGCTGTCCAGGCAAGGTGCAGGGCTGGATCTTCCTACATACTAAAAATTTTTAACAAATAAATTAGTCCAGTAATATATCAAGGACTACTTTATATCATGACGGGGGGGGGGCGTTACACAAAGAATTTGAGATAACTCCCATAAAGCTTTACTTAGATTTGGGACTAGTAGGTAAAGATACTTCCTGCCAAGCCTAAGGTACTTCCTGCCAAGCCTAAAGTACTTCCTGCCAAGCCTAAGGTACTTCCTGCTAAGTCTAAGGTACTCCCTGCCAAGCCTAAGGTACTTCCTGCTAAGTCTAAGGTACTCCCTGCCAAGCCTAAGGTACTTGCTGCTAAGTCTAAGGTGCTTCTTGACAAGCCTAAAATCCGGGTTCAATCTCCTGGACCCATAGGATGGATGGAGAGAACAAAGTCCTATAAGCTGTCCCCTGACCTCCACATGTGTGCTCTGGCTCTTGTGTGTATGCATGTACATATAAACACATAGAGACACCCACACAATAAATGCAATTTAAAATTTACTTAAGCGTCTATTAGTAATTTATAGATGATGGACACTTAATTTAACTTCATTTTTGCCAACCTAGAAAAACCAATGAGGATAATAAAAATATTTATAGTAATATTAATAAGGAGGCCAGATAAAACATAACAAGGTAACAGCTTGGTGCTTAGGATATGCTAACAATGGTGTTCCTGGCCAATCTTCAACTCCCTCCCCCACCAGAAAAAAAGTTTTTCTAGGTCCTCAGCAGTGGTCAGATGGCTGACTGGGAGTTTAAAGATTTTATTTGTGCTTGGCGTGGTGATACATCTTGTTACCCTAGGACTCAGCAAGGCAAACCCAGAAAGATGGGGGAAGTATAAGTCTAGATTGGACTATATGGGGAACTCTAGGTTGCCAGGACCACATAGGAGACACTGCTGAAAAATACAAATGAATTAAGGTTTTTTTTGTTTTGTTTTGTTCAATTTAGATTTTGTTCACAATAGCAATGAAAAGTACTTAAGGTTAGGAATAAATTTAAATTTAAATCCCAGAGTTATGCTAATAAACTCTGAAACTCTCTGGGTGCTTTGTATGGTTACTATGACTACCATAGGTTGCCAGGAATTGGGGGCGGGCCTAAAGCAGTAAGAAGGTATTCTTATTTCAGAGGGTTGGTCCTGAGTGAAGGACGCGTCTGCTGATTGGCTTCTTTTAGTGGCAGAGTGAAGGACGCGTCTGTTGATTGGCTTCTCTTAGTGGCAATCTACACCGCTCCACCTGTTTCCCATAGTTCTGTCGAGTCTCAGGATCCCTCGGCAATGTGTACAGTTGTCTTCACGTGGCTCCCTTCTCTGCATCCCTGTGTCCTTTCCTGTCTCCCATTAGATTTAAGGACTATGCTAATCCTGTATAATCTAGCTACCTCTAGCTATCTTAAATCTCTGCCTAAAGACCTTATTCCGGAATAAAAACGCACGCTAGGATTTCAGTTAAAACTACATTTTGCAGGAACAACATATACCTTCCTGCACACTTGACACGACCTGAGAAAAGAAAATTACTATGTTTCTGAAAGAGAGGGTTTAACATTTTTTTTTTAAGATTTATTTATTTATTATATGTAAGTACACTGTAGCTGTCTTCAGACACACCAGAAGAGGGCATCAGATCTCATTACGGGTGGTTGTGAGCATGTGGTTGCTGGAATTTGAACTCATGACCTTCCGAAGAGCAGTCGGTGCTCTTCCCCACTGAGCCATCTCACCAGCCCGAGGGTTTAACATTTTTTAAGTAAATCATTTTGTGATTGCTAAAAGTATACTACTAATAAAAGTTAGGTCAGGATTGTCATGGTTTGAATGTGAAATGTACCCCCACAGGAGCATATGTTTGAACACTTGACCTCCAGATGGTGCCACTGCTTGGGGAGATTGTGGGACTTACTGGTGGAGGCAGGTCACTGCAGGGCAGCCTTTGATCTTTCTAGCTGTGCCCTTTTATCTGTTTTCTGCTTACTGTGATAGAAGGAACTGTTCGTGGATCTCACTTCCTTATGTAGGGATGAAATATGGGGAAGTGGAAACCAAAAGAAAAAAGTCAATTTACACACTGTGCTATCAGAAAATTCAGTCTATAGATATTTTTCATTGTTTTTAATATATAAGACTAGATTATTCGCTGTTCTTTAGAAACATTATTGAAGCAAAGACACAGATCATTCTAAAGGACTCAAGAGATCAGCATGAAAACACCAACCATGGACTGATTGTGTTTTCATGTTTTCAGAACAACACATGCACATTCAGGCAAGCAGAGACATTACACAATTAGAGTGTTGATTTCACTAGTAAGAACTAAGAATTCTGCTGGGCAGTGGTGGCACATGCCTTTAATCCAAGTACTTGGGAGGCAGAGGCAGGCAGATTTCTGGGCTCAAGGCCAGCCTGGTTTACAGAGTGAGTTCCAGGACATACAGGGCTATGCAGAGAAACCCTGTCTTGAAAAACCAAAAAGAAATCCAAACAAACAAACAAAAACCAACCAACCAAACAAACAAACAAACAAAAAAACAACCTAAGAATTCTAAATTAATATAGATAGAATACTATAAGCTTAAAATGCATACAATTGCCTTGTATGATGACAGATGTGTTTGATCCCAGCACTCAGTAGGCAGAAGCAGGAAGATCTCTGAGAATTAGAAGCTAGCCTGCCCAATGGAGTGGTTCCAGGCCAGCCAGGGACTATATAGTAGATTCTGTCTTTAATATGGATGGATAGACAGATAGACTGACAGACAGGGCTGGAGAGATGGTTCAGTAATTAAAAGCACCAGCAGCTTTCCTAGAGGATCCATATCCCATTCCTACTACCCACATGTCTGAGTCTTTGCCCATTGTGGTAGTCTGAATGAGAATGGTCCACATAGGCTCATAGATCTGAATGCTTGGTCACAAGCAAGTGGCACTATCTGAAAGGATTAGGAGATGTAGCCTTGTTAGAGGAAGTATGTAACTGTGGATGGGCTTTGGGGTTTCAGAAGTGCATGCCAAGCCCAGAGTCTCTCTTCTTCCTGTTGCCTGTGGATTCTGAAATAGAACTCTCAGCTCCTCCAGCATTGTGTGTACCATGTCCTGCCAGGCTGAGAGTAGACTAAACCTCTGGAACTGTAAGCAAACCCCAAATTAAATGTTCTTTTTTATATGAGTTGCCATGGGCATTGTGCCTCTTCACAGCAATAGGACATTGACTAAGATACCCACAATTTTAAAAGAATGGCCACAAAGCATGAATAAGTACCACGTAAGGTTACTATCCAAATGGCAGTTATACCTATGAAAAGAAGTCATGTTGGGCAATATGTGTTGGTGTACACCTTTAATCCCACCATTTTGGGGGCAGAGACAAGCAGGTATCTATGAGTTTGAGGCTAGCCTGGTCTACAGAGTAACTTATAGGCCAGCCAAGGTTATTAGACAACAACAAGACTCTGTTTCACAAAAAATAAAAACAAAAATAAAAGAAGTCATATCATTATTCACCAGGGAAATTAAACCACAAGATGCCATTGAATATCCATGAGAATGTCTGAAACGTAAAAATGACAATAACAAAGAGGGAAGCACACAGAAGAAAGGAAGTCTGTACAGCTGGTATAACTTTGGAAAACTGTTTGATAATATCTATTAAATCTAAATGGATCCGACGAGATTGCTCTGTTGGTGAAGATATTTGCGGCAAAGCATAATGACATGAGTTCAAGCCGATGAAAATAGAGAATGGGCTCTGGAAAGCTTTCCTCTGAAACACAAGCACTGTGGCGCACACACACTAAATAAATGTATTTTAAAACAAACGAAAAGAACAAAAGACACCTACTCAAGGACATGGCAACCTTTTCATTAGCAGTGTTGAGGTTTAGTTGACAAAAACTGCATATCTTGTAGTATGCAATACGATGCACTGCTCTATGTGCACATCATTAAGCAAGTACTACAGTCAAGCAATGTAACTTCACTTAATTACTTCACTTAATTAATAATGTGTGTTGAGAATGTTTAAGATCTACTATCCTAACAATGAAAACATGTTTTTCCTCATTCTTCAGAATTTCATACATGTATAACAGTGAAATATCATGGATACCCCCGGTTTCCCTCCTCCAAATACTCTCAACACATTCTTCTCTCAACTTCATGCCTAAGTCCAATTAATGTTGTTCATATGTGCAGGGCATAGGTCCATCTGTTGGAACACAGAACAGATGTGTCCTAGCCATAGCCACACACTCAAAAAAGAGTAATTTGCAATTGCTTCTTAGTAAAGGGTGGGGCCAAAAGAAGTTTTGAACGTATGATATTTTATTCCTAACTGTAGACACTGTGTTGTTCAGTAGATATGCAGAAGTCACTCACCATCCTGTCTAACTGAAACTGTAGCCTTCAGTTACCATTCCCCTCATCCTCTAACTGAAACTCTGTAGCCTTCAGGTACCATCTCCCTCATCCTCTGAGATCTCAAATGTCACCATTGTCTTTGTTCCCAGGAGTCTGGGGTCTTAGGATATTCATGTAACTGAATTCATGAGGTATTTGCCTTTCTATGCTTATTTCATTTAATATATTGTCCTCCAGGTTCAGCTGTATTGCCTCAAAGGGTGGAATTTCTATCTCCTTCTAGGCTTAATAATACCTCACTATATAGACACGTGCTACATTTTTCCACTGACAGATAAGTGGGAAAAGAAGTGAGATTTCTGGGTTGCAAGGAAGGTTCATATTTAGCAATATTTGCTTATTTGAGGTGGGGTCTTGCTATGTAGCCCAGGGCACCTTTAAATTATTATGTAACCTGGCTGATCTAAAACTTGCCAGTCTTCCTGCCCCCTCACACCCCGCCCCCTGTCTTCTCAGTGCTGGGATTTTGAAGTTTCTGTCACCTCCTACCACTATTTCCAAGTTAAAGAACCTCCATGTTGGAACATTGTTCAAGAATGGGGTGGTGCGAGGGCAATTCTGAGTGCTTGTGAGGAAACAAGAGCCTTGGGCCCTCAGTTTCTTCAAAACCTGTGGAATTGTTTGGGGATGTGCTTCCGTGCCCCTTGCTGCTGTAGGGAATAGGAGTGAGTTTGCTTTAGATTATTCATTACTACTGGCTATTGTTACTTGTTTATGTGTCTCTGTGGAAAAGGACTTTTTTGCCATATGTGTCTCATCTGCCACATGCAGCTGCTTACCCTTGTGATTGTCCCCTTACTCACGTGACAATACTTAACCCTCAGAGTATAAATCGTCTGATGATCTGAATAAAGACTTCAGTCTGCCTCAGTGTTAGTCTCCATTGTCCCCGGTTCACACTGTGTTTGGAGCAGTAAACACCTCAACACTGCTTACTTTGATGGCTACACTAAGTTATATCCCTGACAGCAGTATACAAGGAATGCCTAGCCTCCACATCCTCCTCAGAGCTTTTTTTCTTTTGTCTTTTTGTTAACAGCTGTTCTAACAGGTATTAACTGACATGGTGGGAATATTGTCTTTTGTTGTAGTTGTTGTTTGGTTTTCAAGGACAGTATTTCTCTGTATAGCCCTGGCTGTCCTGGAACTTACTCTGTAGACCAGGCTGGAATTGAACTCAGAGATCCACCTGCCTCTGCCTCCCAAGTGCTGGGATTAAAAGCACGTGGGCCACCACCACCCAGCTAGAGAGTATTATCTTTTATTTTATCTCTTAATTGACATTATATTTTAATTTACATTCCACTTGATTTGTGATATGAAACATTTCCCCAAATAGCTTTTGGTTATATCTGTTTTTTCTACTTGAGGTATACAGCCAGGAAAAATGAGAATATATACTCAGTAGAAATATGTAAAAGTCTATTGCTTTTTTTTAAATATTTATTTTTTAATGTATTTGAGTGCTCTCCTATGTATATGTACACTTGCATGCCAGAGAAGGGCATCAGATCACATTATAGATGCTTGTGAGCCACCATGTGGTTGCTGGGAATTGAACTCAGGACCTCTAGAAGAGTAGCCAGTGCTTTTTTTTTT
>NW_022196912.1:88050110-88052075 GCF_008632895.1 Mastomys coucha | reverse complement strand
GAAGTGTTGTTTGTATGTATGCATGGGAGAGGTGTTAAAAACTTTAAAAACCCTTATTAAAAGTAAGCTTTAAAAAAAAACCCTAACCCTACATGGTGGTATCACCTATAGCCCCAGGTTTGACAAGACCAGCCTGGGCATCTGAAAGTGACTGTAACTCAAATGGAGGAGTCCAGAAGATGACTCAGCAGGTAAGATGCTTGTTATATAAACCTGGGACCCCAGATTTAACCCCAGAGCACACATAAAGGTGGAGGAAGAGAAATTACTTTACAGTGTTGCCTTCTGACCACCATATATATATATACAGTGTCATGCATTGTGCCCACACACATATAATAAAATAATATAAAGAAGGAAGGGAGGGAAGGAGGAGATAGAGGCAGGGGGAACTGCATTGAAATCTAAATTTTAGATCCCCTAGTTTTGATAAAAAAATACTAATGTTCCCCTCTCCTAAATTCTCCCCATCTTCTGGCTCCTCTTCCCCCAAACCTTCAACCCCACCCCTGTATATGAATGTGTTCCTTCTGGTGGATATATGTGATGTCAGAGTCTGGCAATGGGTGTTTTCCTCTACAGGATTTCTCACTGAACCCAGGGCTCACCAGTTTGGCTGGACTGTCTAGTAAGTAAATTCTAGGGGGTTACCTGTCTGTGTCCCCAGCACTGGGGTTACATGCGAATGCAGCAGCACCCGGCTTTCATGTAGATGGCAGTGATCTAAACTCAGTTGTTCATACTCTCCAGGCAAACGTTTACCCATAGGGCCATCTTGCCAGCCCGCTTGCTTGCTGTGCTCTCTCCTTTTATTATTATTTTTGTTTGTTTGTATGTTGCTAAGGATTGAACTCAGGGTCTCGGGCACACCAAGTATGTGCTCTGATAATGAACTGTACCCCAGACCCCTTTCTTCTTTTATGGAGAAGCATCTGGGCTGCATCTCATTCCCAGTTTCAGGCAGGGTTTGATCTGTTTTGGCTTCCGGTTTGCCCTTGAGATGGGCATCACGTTGGATGGTAAGGTAGTAAGTTTGTTCAACCCCAGCAGATGCCAAGAGAGTATTCAGTGAAAAGCACAAGGCAATTACCACTTTACAAACATGAACCCAGTCAGCGTCAAAGACTGTGGCTGCTGAAATACACTGTCTCCTGGGCAGCTGCTTTGGCTACTGTCCCCAATTAACTCACCAGAGACTCAAAAATAGAAGGCAGCCTCTGTTCTGTTATATAATAAACAGTTCTTTATTTGAAATGACAATATTTACTTTTCCTGTAGTGAGCTCGCAGCCTAGTAGGCAGTGGGCAAACAGTGGAACGCCTAAAATGGAAACTTGAAAGGGCAGTTTAGCTGGTGGGCTTTTCACTCTGGCTTTCTAGTTCACCAGCAGGTAACTGGAGAGCCTCTGATGTTCCTCTTGCATCTTGTCTAGTTTCTGTTGGCTCTTAGGTGCATGTGACTTGCTGCTACTGGTGAATCTGGACGCATATAAGGCAGATGTGGAAGAATGAGTCCTATAATATGACAGTATATTTTATTATTTTACTTTATTATTTTTATATGTTTGGGTACGTTGCCTGCATGTATGTCTGTGCACCCCTTGCGTGCCTGGTGCCTGAGGAGGTCAAAAGAAGATATTGGATCACCTGGAACTGGAGTTCTAGGTGGTTGTAAGCCAGCATATGGTTTCTGGTTTCTAGGAAATGAGCTGGGAACCTCTGTGAGAGCATCTGGGACTCTTGATCACTGAGCCGTCTCTCTGGATGCCATGGTAGTGTTTTAAATAGAGCTAAGATTTTCTTTTCTTTTCTTTTCTTTTCTTTTTTTTTTTTTGGTTTTTTGAGACAGGGTTTCTCTGTGTAGCCTTGGCTGTCCTGGAACTTGCTCTGTAGACAAGGCTGGCCTTGAACCCAGAAATCCGCCTATCTCTGCCTCCCAAGTACTGGGATTAAAGATGTATGCCAC
>NW_022196912.1:88043045-88050100 GCF_008632895.1 Mastomys coucha | reverse complement strand
CTTTTCTTCTCTTGCCTTTCTCTTTCTTTCTCTCTTTCCTTCTCTTCCTTCCTTCCTTTCTTCCTTCCTTCCTTTCTTTCTTTCCTTCTTTCCTTCTTTCTTTCTTTCTTTCTTTTGAGATTCTACTGAAGTTGGCAGGTATACTCCATCTTGGTGGTGTATACTTGAAACCCCAGCACAGGCCAGGGTGAGGAGAAAGATAATGAGTCCAGGCCAAACTGGACTTCTTAGTAAGACCTTGTCTTAAAAAGAGGGGTGGGGGTGGGAGTGGGGAAAAGGAGCTTAAAGGCTTATCTCAGTGGTAGAATGCCTGCCTAGCATTTGAGAGGCCCTGACTTCTGCTTTCAGTAACACATAGCACACACATAGGCACATGCACACACATAGGCACATGCACATGCACATGCACACGTACTCACACACACAAAACCCAACAAAAAATAAGTAACTTAAAGTTCATTTTTACACATTTTATGAACAACAAAGGGCTACCACCCTCAGTGTAGGTGACATCTAACTTCCTCACAGATCTTTTCTATGACTCAGTCACACAGTAGCTCTCCGGAGCATCTCTACTTCTTGCATATGTGGAAGAAAAGTCTAATTGTGTTATGTTCTGTAACAGGACTCAGGTACAATAGAGAGAAGTGTTTAAAAAGGAAAAAAGTTTACCAGATGTAGTCATGCATGTCTTTAGTCCCAGCACCTAGGAAGCAGAGGCAGGTGGATCTCTGAGTTCAAGGCCAGCCTGATCTACAGAGTGAGTTCCAGGACAGCCAGGGCTACATAATGAGACCATGTCTCAAAAAGTCCAAAACCAAATCAAATCAAAAGAACCTTTGGCTTTTATGCTCGTGGTTAGGAAACAACACTCTGCACCGCTCACTGGACCATGAGACTTGCTCAATGTTTGTGCCGGGTTCTAAGATTCTCTTCAGAGACTTTTTGTCTCTTGTGGCCGTTGGTCTCTTATTAATTGTAGGAACTCAGCAAGAGCAATTTTGTTTTATTTTATTTTATTTTTAGTTATTTCTGTTGTGGTCCTGAGGCTGTAGACCAGTATCTAAGCACATGCTAGGCAAGGCCTCCCTCCATCAACTTCTCACTTCTACAGAATTATTTGGAAACTTTGTCTCTTCCTCATCAAAAACCCAATCTCTCAATTTTCTTAAAAACCGTGTGAAATATTAAGTTCCAGATTAGTAAAACTTGCAAGCTTTAACTCTATTCTCCTTGAAAGGTCTTTCCTTTCATTATGCTCTGACTTTAGGAGAGTGATGTTTTCCCCCTCATATTGCTCACCAACTAGCTGCATTAAAATTGCCTGCAGTATTTGCTCTAGTGAAGAGTCCAGGGCCCTCCTTAAACATAATGAACCGGGCACTGGAGGACTGGGTGACCCCAGAAGCTGTACTTCCTTTGGGGTCTCTTTTGCCTTCTCAAAGTTTGGGAAGCACTGTCCTGTAAATATCCCCATCCTTAACTTTATAGACATTTCACTCCTCCTTTTGCTCTTCAGTAAGTCAAATAATAGTTAACAATTCAAAACAGACCAGATCTTGTCAACGATGAGTTCTCTATTGTGACCCTGTTTGTGAACACTTAATAACTTCTCCATGGGACAGTTCATAGCCCTATAATTGTCTCCTCCCATGGGACATTTGCAGTAAGACAACAGCTTATTTCCTGACAGAATGGGAGAACTAAGCAGGCCAATTCTACTTCGTGTTACTTCTTCCTTTCCCCACCCCCAGCAATTTAAAAACATTCATGAAATGTCCCAGATATCTTGACCCTGTATTACGGAGTCTACCTTAAGAGGAAAAATATCTTAAAGGATTCATTTTGTTGTTGTTTTTGTCTTTAGTGCTAGGGACAGATGCAGCGATAGGGCCATGAGCACACCAGGCAAAACCCATTTTAATCATTTATTTCTGCATGGAAAACTGCTTTAAAAATAAATAAATAAATAAATAAATAAATAAATAAATAAAGGGGAGCTTAGGGGCATAGTTCAGTGGTAGAGCACTTGGCTAGCATTTGAGATACCCTGGATTTATTCTCAGGATCACAACAAATGAACAGATACAACAGAAAGACTGGAATTCATAGCCCTTATCCCCAAACTGCCTTTCTATTATATCACCATGAGAAAATTGTACATACATACTGCCATGTCTTTGTTGTCTTAGACAAGATCTCACTCGGTAGCCCAGGCTGACCCCAAGCTCTTGAAGCTGCTGCTTCAGTTTCCCCAATGCTGGGGTTACAAACATGAACTGCCTCACTCAGTACCGCCATGTTTCTATAATAGGGGTAATCATCCTCCGTAATAGACATAACACTCCCTAAAGATCTGAGAGGATGGATGGGCTCAGGCTTGTAAAATGTGAAGGGTTCTTCAGTGAGGGATTCTATAAGAGGAGAAAATTATTACTATTCCTTTTACAGCCCTTTAATGACTTATCAACCTGTCATTGATTAATCTGGTGCTTGAAATGAATCACTCCTTGTTTTTTTAGGATTACTGGAGAGACATAAATTATCCTTGGAGGTTTTTTTTGGGGAGGGGGTTGGAGGCAGACTTTAAATTTTAATAAAGTTAAATATAATAAGCAATGTTACCTCTCTCCCAAGCACACACATGAATGCATATGTGTAACATGTCACGTACACATCCATCCATTCTTGTTCTCTCCCTCCCTCCTCTCTTTCTCTCTGACTATAGTGTGCATCTTTATTTGCAATTGTTATTGACTAGATTGATTGAACTTACCTAACCATTTGGGTCATCAAAGCCTCAAGTGCTTTGGGTTAGCTAAAGTATCACAAAGTCCAGTAGCTCATTAGCAGTAAACCCTAATGTGGGAGAGTGATTAGAAATGAATTATTTACTGGATGTCATGCTTGCTTGTGAAATCCTTCTGCTCATCTTTTGTCTTAGTTGCTATTAATGCACAAACCCCTCTTTTGAAATTTTGCTTATTCAGCAGCAAGAAATTTTGAAATTCTAAATAGTCATAAAGAAAACCCCAAACCTGTCCATATGCTACAACCATTAAATTCTTTACAAAGGAACAGCTCCTTACTGACTCAATTGGATGCTTAAAAACCACTTGAGTGTTTTCAATTGCAGGATGGAAAAAAGATTTCTGAAATACTGGGGATGTATTTGCTTGGAGTTGGTTACCCTCATTGTTGTCTTCTTTTTAAAGTTTTTTTTTTGTGTGTGTGTGTGTGTGAGTAAAATTGGTTAATTATTATGGAAAAGAAGGAATGGCAGGGGAAACACCCAAAAATCTGGTATACCAGAGATAAACAGAAAAAGGAATTGACAGATAATGAGGAAGAAATAATCAAGGGATTCATCGACAGTGTCCTAGGTCTACAGACACCAATCTCATGGAGAGAAAAGTTTCTGAAACTGAGTAAATTGAGAAATCATATTGAGAACACCCCTGCAGAATTTTATGACAGAAAGCTAGTTTTATCCACCCTTACAATGGTTACAAAGAGGTCTGGGGGCTAGTTCAGTTGCCTGGCTTTGTCTGACTTCACTTCTTGAACAAATTTAAGGATTAAACACTCACAAATGTTCCTAATATCTTCCTAGGGAGGAAGTGGGATGTTAGCACTTCTGCTCGGTGCTGTCAAACCATCACGCCATCTGTCAGCTAGCCTTTGCTTGCGCCTTGTAGAGGAATCAGGGTATTCTAGTTGGAGCATCTCTTCCACTCTACCTGGTCAAAATAAACTGAAATTTCAATAACTGGTGTGAGACATTTTAGGAGTACTCAGAAGCTTTCAGAAATGAAAGCTTTCACATGCCATAGAAGTAAGGTTCAGTAAATTATGTAGCAGGAGTGAAGGCTAAATTATCCACTCACATGGGTAACCCTACAGCCCACATGTCTGGATCTATGTATGCAGATGGACAGATATACCTCATTTCTCATGGGAAGTTAGATTTCTAAAAAAGCTATTACTCAAAATGGACAGTTTTATGATTGCATAAGAAGAAAGAGGAAGATGACAGAGTTGTTATAAATATAGGAGGCTTTTTGGTGTATTAGCAGTTGAAAACATTAAGACTTAAATTAAGATGGGATGCCAAATCAGCCTAAAGCTCAAACTTGAAAAAAAAAAAAAAAACCTTGAGCAGAGGGTCTGAAGCATATGGACACCCACCCAGTAAGCAAGAGGGCAAAGGGAGCCCCAGACTTTAGCTTATTAAAGACGACCTTTCCCCTCTCTAAAATTTCAAAGCTGACGTTTCAAGTGCTGAGCAGACTGTGTGCCATATGTAACATGACCTCAGTCCCACTCTGCCCGAGCACTGATGGCGTCACTAATGAGAGGTGAAAGGTCCTTCTCTTGCAGCTTTTTTCAGAAAGCCACCAACTCATGCCTGTGAAGTAAGGTCCCTCCTCCCCTCCCCCCTTGACTTCAAGACAATTACATTTCATACACAGCCTCAAAAACACTTTTATTGCCAGTTGATTCGCTTATAGCCACAGTCAAATGGCAGGATGTGCATCGCACGCAGAAGAAAATATTTATTTTGACTCAGAAGGCAAAGGGATTAAGAGAACATTGTAATAACCCTGCCTTTCATCTGCGTTTTAAAAGGGAAATTTTCCAGAGGCATCCATTGAAGTTCTATTTTTTAATAAAGACTATCAAAGAGTCTTAGAAGGCCAGGTGTGTGTTTACCTGAAGGGAGGGGAGAAAGGGAAGGCGCTATACCAGGAGGAAGAGGCAGTTTTCACAGAGGCTGGGGGAAAAAAAAGATGTGTGCTGGAATCTGTTATAGGCATTTCTGGGAGCCAGCCCCCACCCCCACCCGCATTACCCCTCCTTGTTCCTGCTGCTTGGAAACAAAATAGCTCTTTTCCAAGCGGGTTGTTATCATATTCATGGCACGGTCAATTTCCGTTTGCCAAGAAAATATTTAGTCTGATCAAAGAAATTAGAAAATCGGATGAATAGAAACAGACGTTCCCACAAGAGAAGCGTTTGTCAATGTGAAGAGTCAGGCAGACGGCGGCCCACCCAGTTACTGCTGGGAATTAGCTCTGCAACCAAAGGCGGAACTCCAGGCCACCTGGATTCTGCTGCAGGGGCTACCGAAGAGTCAGGTCTCTTCAGGAAATTCAAATGGAGTTCGCAACTTGAGATACTCCAGTGGAATGGAAACAACGGGTTCTGGTATCCGTGCCCAAAGCAGGAGGTCCCTTACGTCTACCCACCAAAAAGGATCTTTCAAGACAGCTCACTGATGTGGGATCTATCTGGCTCTGAGATCCTTCTGCTCTGCCTTGCCTGGTTTATTATGCTTATGGGAAGACAAGAACACATTGTCCTTGGTAGGTGATAGAGAAGTATGGACATTGGGAATTAGAGGGATAACAATTTCTCAATAAATAATTTTCATATTTGTGGATCTGGACGGAGAATGATTAAAACAGATGGATTTTTTGGATGTTTCTGATTTTTACCAGAGCGCCCCGGCCAACTGCAGATGGTAACGTAGAGGTTTTTCCTTGTCTTCGCTCTTCCTGGCAAGGAGCGAGCAAACTAGGTGAGACCGTTTGCTGAGGTGCTTCAAGGAGTCGCGGTTTCCTGCTTGCAGGTCCCAAGACACTATGTGCAGCCTTCACTAGGAAAAGGGGTCCGGATTCCTTGCTTGCCTAGAGCAAACTGGAGCACCTCTGGCCTGCAAAGTTCCTTACGCCCAACGCCTCCAGTTTGGGGAGGGAAAAGACTGGGGTGAGGATGGAGGGGGCTAAGCCTGGAGGAAAGAGGAGGAAGGAAAGGCTAGAAGCTCAAACAAGTCGCTCTAAGACCCCCGCGCCCAGGATCGATGGCTCACAGCTAAGAATCTGCCTCCCCCTCCCCGCCCCCCTTCTCCACCCTCGGTCCCTGCTCCGGCCCGGCCGACCCGGTTCCTTTTTTTGTTTCGGTTCCTGTAGGCCTAAGGCTGCTTTGCCAGGAAGACAGCGCCCTCTCTCCTCCGGCCTGGTCTGTAGGCCTGCACCCCCTCCCTGCTCTGCTGACCTTCCGGCGCCTCCCTCTGGTCCCCGCCCTCCCGCCCTGGGTCCCCTCCTTCCTCCAGCCCTTTCGGCGTTCCGCCCTTCTAATCGTCCATCAGCCCTGGAGAGCAGCGGCCTGAGAGCACGCCTGGGTCCGGGTCCCTCGGCCATCTGGCTGAGAGCTCCCCCCACCCCCCGACACCCGCTCTGCACAACTGGGCGGAGCTGTCCCCGCGCTGCGGCGGCGTCAGGGTCCGCGGTGAGGCCAGGCTCCGCGGTCCCCATGGGAACACTCAGGGTGCGCACCTAACTGAGCGCCTGATCCGGGACCTAGTCTGCACCCGAAGTGATAGGTGGGGGTGGCGGCTAAATTTGGGTGGGGGGAGTAGGGGAATTTAAAAAAAAAATCGTGCCGCCTTCTTCCTAGTCCTAAACGTGTCCCTCGAGGTTCACAGGCTTCCGGCAGCCTTAGCCCGCTGGTTTCCAGGAGGCCTTTGCCAAGAACTGTAACGGTATTGCAAAGTAGAAGCACAGGAGAGTGGGTAAGACTCCCAGAAAGGCATGGGTGAATGGACACCTTCCCAGTTCCTTAGGCCTGATGTTTCTCTCCCCACTGTTCAGAGGGTTGCAGACAAATAAATGCTACCCGGCCCATTCAGAATCAGAGGCAGCCCAGCTCCGTCTGTGAAAACCCAACTCAGCCCTTGTAGGAATGGAGAAAAACAATAGCTAACAGATTTCCTACAGCGTGGGCTTTCGTCCACAAAAATCACAGGCCTAAAATGATCCCACACCCTGGATGGAACTCCTCGTTCCCTGGAGCGATAGGGCGAGTTCGTCTCGAGTTGACCTCTCTGTCGAACACAGGCGGCTCCCAGCAATGAACTAATTGAGTCACAACCACTGGCCATTCCTAACAAAGCCATCTATCTCGGCAGCTCAGCGCCCAATTTGTCCGCAGCACTTTCTTCCGCAATTCAGAAGCATTACCCTGTTTTTTTTTTTTTTTTTTTTTTTTTTTTT
>NW_022196912.1:88016714-88042761 GCF_008632895.1 Mastomys coucha | reverse complement strand
TTTTAAGTATCGCGGCAGAGACGTGGCAATTATCCTGGGCTCGGGTTACTCTAAATGGCTTTAGACTGCGAAATGGAAGAACACGAATGAGGCGAACGTGTCGATCGCCTGGGGGCTGAGCCTGGACAAGGGTTGGGGGGGATACAGATCGAGGAACTTTCGGCTGGGGAGAGGGAAACCCTGCTCGCCCCTGTAGCTGTTGGCTCTGTCTTTCCACCAGTCAGAAAGAAGAGTTAGCCCTTTGCCCTTACAGATTAAGGTCTCCCAGAGATGGACCCTTAGAGCTTGGGGAAGAAAAGCTAGTGTCCTGACATAATCAGGCCAAGCTGAGAGCTGGTTTTCGGATCTATAACAGGTTGAGAACCTTAGACACTACTAGGACCGAGGAGCAGAAAGAGAGGTCAAGGGTCTGAACCAGTGTTGGAGAATCTGGTCTCTTCTGGGAAACCACACTGAGACTGGGGCGGGGGGCGGAGGGAAAGGGAGCCAGCTCTGAGAAGTGGGGAGCAGTAAAAGACAGACTTGGCAGGGGTAAGGTGGGGTGGGAGCGCGCTGCTAAGGTGAAACTCCGTAAAGCTGAAAAGGCTCAGAGACAGCCAGGCTTCTCTGCACACCAGGGGTGAGGGTAGGGGTGCAGAGACAGTCTACAAGTCTTCATTTCGGTCCTCCAGGGTGAACTGGGCCTGGGCAATGACGCAGGAAAGAAAAGAGAACAGTAAGAGGCACTCGGGTGCCTTTTCCCAGGGCGCAGACGTCTATTCATCCCTGCAGGCTGTGGCGGCCACACTGTGCGCGTGTCTTTCTCCTTCTGTTCAAGCCAGTCCCCCACATCTTGAAGTAATCAGTAGCTGAGGAGGGACTCGTCCCCCTGGCATCTCAGGTTAAAGAAAGAGGTCCAGGAAAATGTGGTAGAGCCATTACAAGAAATCCGAGCCGCAGTCATCAGGGACTCCAATTGCCATCGCATTAGGATTGATTAGAGACCAGCAGTACCGTAATGACCCGGAAAGAGGGGCAGCCGGGGATTATTAATATCAGAATGTGTGTGTGTGTGTGTGTGTGTGTGTGTGTAAGCTGGGGAGGGAGACGTTTTAAGTTACTAGGATTTATATATAAGTACAGGCTTACCTGAGGAAACCGGATAGTCAGGGAATCACGCAAACAATAAATCTAATTGCATCTAAAATTTCACGAAGTCTGATTTTTGAGAGAGAGAGCACGACAAAAGGCAGACTAACATTTTAGTTTTCTTTTTAAAAATAAAGATGTAGATTTATAAATTGATTGTAAAGAACCAAATGAAGAGATGGGAGGTACAAACTGACTACTTTCTTTACAACTGGAACTTAAAGAAAAAAATTGGAGGTTTCCTAACTATCCTGATTTTTTTTCTCTTAGGAATATGTTTGCATTTTCTCTGTATACATTTTTTTTTGGAGTCTGTATAAATCTAATAAAGAGAGTTCAAGCAGCGGTACCCGGATAGTGGGTTTTGTTTTGTTTGTTCAAGATATGAATGATCAGGATCCCAAAGAGATGTGCAGAAGAAAGCGGTTTGTCTCCTTCCTTGGAGTACGGGCCAAAACAAATCAGCCCCTGATGGTCTGGACCGAAATGCAGCTCACTGGATAATTAACTCCATCTTTCCAGTCCACCCTAACTGTTTATTTAGTGTCACCCCGCATTAGCATCACTGGCACTTTCCTCTGAACAGGAGGAGCTGCAGGCTTTCACCTCCCGAAAGGAAATTCTTCTAGCTTAGACAGATACTCAGGATGTACATTAGTTGAGAGAGAGGGAGGGAAAGTTGATTGAAAATCCAATGAAGATAAGGACTCTCGGGAGTCTTCATTTTGTAAACTTGCTCCAATGTAATGTTTAAGGAGAAAATGGACCGTGTGCATAACAGCCTTAAGGACTGATTGTGACACCTCACTTTTCAGAAAGGTGATGGCCACCTCATGCTGAATGGGATCTTCTGGTTCAGACTTGACCATTAGTGTCCCTGGGCTAAGGCTCCTCGGTGTGCAGCTGAAGTAAAATAAGCGAAGGGAGGCGGGGGAGGAGAAGAAAGGAAGGAACTGGAAGAAAGGAAGAGGTGGAGACCAAAGGGACAAAGCAAGAGTAGAGGTTGAACGAGGGAGCGACAGCTCAGGTGCAGACAACATAAGCCTTTTTTTTTTTTTGAGTAGTACTGAGAATGAGACCTAGGCACAACACAATACCTTCCAAAGGCAGGAGCCAAGCGCCTCTGCTTTCTCTCTCTGGGAGTTTTCAGTATAAAGAGGGGAAGGGCCGGGATAGGAGCTCAGATTGATGGAGAACAGAGCTAAGATGCATGTCATATTTAAAATAGGTGTCCTATTTGAACTGCCCCTCTATGTTTCTCGGGACAGTGAGGAGATTGAGATGGCATTTTCGGGGCTGCACGCGTGGACAGAGCACAGGGTTCTAGGCGTAGGACTCCAGCTGGTTCTGTTTGTCCAGGTGTGGGAGGGGTCGGCAGACGGCTGGCATCCTGGGCCAGTCTAGCCTTTTCGCACCAAGGAAGCAAGAGCCTCTGTCCCCGCTGCTTCCCCGCATCCAGGAGAAAGCCACTACCACCCCCTACTCCCATACATAAATACATTAGGTTTACAGACAAATCCTCATTGTTCAGAAATAAGCTGAGGAGGCTGGACGGCTCCCCTCAGCTAGGCAGAACGAGGCAAAGAGGATGGGTGGGAGGGAGGGAGGGAGGCGGGGGCCTGCGCGGATCCGGTGTCGCGTTGCAGATTCCCACTAAAGATAACGAAACGTGATCTATTTTTCAGAACAGCAAGTGGATGGGAAAGAACCTTGACAACACAAAACTCATTTACTAATGGACTGGTTTTGAGTTTCTCCTCTCTGGGTCCGCAAATCTCCCTTCCTGATCCCTCGGCCTATTCAGCCTTCGCAGGCAACAGCGTTCTGCCCAGGGCAGGTGGGCGGCAGCTCCCGTGCTGTCGCTTAGGATCTAAACCGGGTTCCCAAGGACCCTGGGGATGAGCGGCTTCTGTCAAAGCAGAGGGAAAAGATGAATAATGTTGCCTCCGCTCGGATCTGAGTCTCCATACTGCCGCAGAGAGACGACACTAGTTTATTGAAGAAACCCTTGACTTCCAAATCTGAACGTAGGGTAGGAGTCCCAAGTCTTTCTTGATGGTAAAGGAGGAACTCCAAGAGACCCGACTGGGAGCCTCAAGGCATCTTGCTTCAAGCCAGGAAAAAAGCAAGTAGGTCCCAGATACAGGGTTTTGATTCAAGGCCTATGTCAGCCTGTTTTCTCCTTGGCCTTTCGGTCCCCTGCTTAAGTGTACCTGCCATTCATTACCTGCACGGCAAAGGCACCCAGCACTGAAACCCGACTTCGAGAGCCTCTCTCCCGCCTTCAAACTACTAAGCACGAGTGGGCTAGAGTTGTTGGGTTGCCTTTAACTTCCTGACGCATCTTTGCTTTTCATGCGATTTGCATTGACAGCAAAGGTTTTATATTACAGAACAACTCAAACCTTTCTGTGAGCGATTTAAAATGGATCATTTGGTTTATGTGGTTTGTAAATTCATGTCATTTTACCTCTTTTAGTGGTTTTCAGTGAAAGGTTCCATTTTGGGAAACCTTATATATCCAAGCCAATAATTATCATTTATAACAATTGGTTCCCTTAACCGAGGGATCCAAATAGCAGAGAGGCTCCTTGGTACAAAGTGCATAGCACTTCTCCTTTTTAGTTAAGCGATCTATTGGATTAAATGGAATAAGGGGGAGGGGGCAGGGGAATACTGGGGTGTCCAGGCTCCCTGCCCCGCCTCTGAGGAAAAAAAAATTCTCATTTACCTCGCTGCTAGTTATCACAGCACCTGTGCCACTCCTCCTCCCACTTGTCACCAGTGTCTGGTACAGTCCTGATTCCTTTTGAACGGAGAGGAAACGTAGGGGGTTCTGGAGGATGCCAGGGGAAATGGTGGTCATACACTGCCATTGCTCTCCAGTTATCCTCTGTAAATGTATACCTGTACTTATCTGTGAGTTATACCTCCCTTCACTACAAGGACAGTTGATTACAAAGTATCCGCTGTACTCATCTTACGCTTTGTCTTTTAAGAGATGTGACTGTGCTCATGACCCTCTTCCCATTTTAATTGTGCACACTTGTTCCAGACTTTAGGGTACTGATTTGGAGAGCCCACATACGTCCCCATTCTGGTCCTCACACAGCTGCCATGTCAATAAGGACTGTTCCAAGCAGAGACATTCCTCTTGGCAGGACACTGCAGTTCCCCAAGACTTCATTTGAAACGTCATGAGCACTAAAATAAGACAGCGAGGGAAAATTACCAGGCACACAGCCTTGGGCTCAGCAGTGCCAGGCTTCCAGTTTAGAAAGTAAGTCATCGGGCATACCATGTGGCAGGAGCTCTTTTGAAATGATAAACACCATTAAATGTGTTTCATATATTAAAAAAAATACCCAAGCCTAAATGTAATGATGTATTAGCATCTGTTTTCAAGGTTTAATTGCACTGGATAGAAAAGAATTTCAAGGAAACAGAAAGCTTTGTGTGGGAGATCATCAGAGCAGAGGTTTTCTGGCTACTTACAATCTCTCCAGGGAAACAACCCAGAGGTGGGAACTCTTTATGAGCTTGAAATGCATGTTGCAGGGTGCACTGGACTGGGTGCATTATTTTAAAACCATATAAATAATACAAAGGGAATCCCTTCTCTCACTTACATCTCAAAAGGCAAACGGTTCTTTGGCTGATGGAATCAAAACACGGAAAGGAGACAAGTTAGTTTGAAGAGCCCAGTGTTTGCTCTCTGCCATTCCCTAAGAGGGCACACTGAAATCAAGAGCATTTTTGAAGTGTACTTAAAATTCTGTTTTGAACTTATCTAATCAGAGATAAGTATAGTCATAAAGTCACTCACCCCCCCCCCCACACACACCATTTGGCTTCCCTTATCTCCACCCATTGTTCTTATCTGTTGCCAGTCTTAACTACTAACAATAGATTATCTTTGTTTAGAGAGGCTAATTGTTTTCGAAATCTTTTTAATAATTGCTTTGGAACGAGGTGTGCAAATGAGGCTTAAGATAATTACAGCTTCATTTGTTTGTGCGTTTTACTAAGCATTCTCCCCACAGAAACAAAACAGTAGATGATGGAACTTAAATTGCAGGACACATCTCATTGGCTGGCAGCAAAATAGGCCGGCATTACAACCACACACACACACACACACACACACACACACACACACACTTTATTTAATCTTCTTGGAGCCACTGTGGTTCTAGCTTAGAGGGCAGTGTCCTTCTCAGAGCGGGGCAAGGATTATGTTACAGCCAGACAGTTATTAGAGCTGGGCGCAGTTTTATTTAATTTACACCCCATTCAGCGCCTTTTGCATGAGGTTCCCCCAGATTTTTTTGCTAATGGCTAGTAAAGCTTTTCGGCACCCATCGATAGCAGAGGTTGCATTGAAGAAACGCAACCGTACAAATGGGAAAACTGCGTCCAGACTTCTATGGACGTCAAGATACTAAATTGCAAATGAAGCCCTGGTGTCTCTATGCCACTGTGCCAGGGTCAACCCTTCTGATCTCTCTTCTAGAGGCACTTTGAGAATGAGGGGAATGTTGCCCGAATCAGAATCCTTGAGCCCTTGGGAGGTGTTGGTGGTTAGGAAGAGAAAGAGTGTGTATGCGTGTATGGGGGTGTGGTGGGGTGGGAGGACGACTAGGTTTGGCTTCAGCTCCAGGATCCGAACCTGGAAGAAGCCACTTTCTGAGTGCCTGCAACAAAGATCCCTAGTCTCCTTTTGTATTATTTATCTCATTCCATAAGCTATTCATCAATCTATTATTTATTCATCTCAACATTAAGGTAATTAAATATGAGCTCACCGGGAAAAGCCAAGACTGCAAGAGACAGGGCTAAGAGTATGGCAAAGAGGGTCATTAGAACGTCTGCAGTCATTGATTTGTGCTGAGATGCGTGAGGCTCCCCTTAGGTGACACCAAAGAGGGCGCCGCTTCGCAAGGCCCTGACTTGGTCACCACCCTTTTCAGCACCCTAGTTCCCTCCTCTCGACCCCACCTAACTTCCCACCTCTCTGGGTCCTTCTCCTCCCACCACTCCTTATCCTAGGGCTCCGCAGCTTCGCCCTCCCCACGCGGGGCGGCAGGGCGGCGCGGCTTTGCTGCCGGGCCGGGCGGCGCGCAGGCTGGCCAGCTTCGGATAGGCGCCGCTCGCAGCCAATCAGAGTGCCGGGGACGCTGCGCGCTTTAAGGCTGCTGCCGGGAGAACAGAAACCAAGTTCCCCGGCAACCAGCAGCATCCACCCGGCGGCAGGCGGGAGCCAGCCAGGGCCCGGAAGGCTGCAGAGTGTGCCAGCCACTCGGAGTCTAGCACACCCCTACTTCTTTTCCTTCGCCTCCCACCCGCCGAGGTCCGACTGGTCTCTTCGCCTGCGCCAAGGCTAGGGAGGGGGTTAGGAGCAGCCGCGCCCCCCTCCCCGCGGCAGCCGCCCCCTGCTCTCCCAGCTCTGCTCACTGCCGCGTGCGCCCGGGCCCGTGCGCCCCGGCAGCGCCAGCCATGTCGATGCTGCCGTCGTTTGGTTTTACGCAAGAGCAAGTGGCGTGCGTGTGCGAGGTTCTGCAGCAAGGAGGGAACCTGGAACGTCTGGGCAGGTTCTTGTGGTCGTTGCCCGCCTGCGATCACCTGCACAAGAACGAGAGCGTGCTCAAGGCCAAGGCGGTGGTCGCCTTCCACCGCGGCAACTTCCGCGAGCTCTACAAGATCCTGGAGAGCCACCAGTTCTCGCCTCACAACCACCCCAAGCTGCAGCAGCTGTGGCTGAAAGCGCACTACGTGGAGGCCGAGAAACTTCGCGGCCGACCCCTGGGTGCCGTGGGCAAATATCGGGTGCGCCGAAAATTCCCGTTGCCGCGCACCATCTGGGATGGCGAGGAGACCAGCTACTGCTTTAAGGAGAAGTCTCGGGGCGTGCTGCGGGAGTGGTACGCGCACAACCCCTACCCCTCGCCGCGGGAGAAGCGGGAGCTGGCCGAGGCCACCGGCCTCACCACCACCCAGGTCAGCAACTGGTTTAAGAACCGGAGGCAAAGAGACCGGGCCGCCGAAGCCAAGGAAAGGTACGCGGCGTGCTTGCCCAGGCTCGGGTGACCCTGGGAAGTCTCACCCTTCGCTCCCTTCTGTCCCCCCAATCCCCGCAGGCGTCGCCACCGGTTCCCTACCCGCCGCCACCCGGCAGAGGTCCGTGGGGCGGCGCCCCGGCCTTGGCGACGCTGCAGTAAAAGTTCGTGAACTCTTGAGGTTGCCTGCTAGGGACTGGGTTGCGTTTGCGTGGAGCATCCCGCGCGTGGGTTTCTTTGATGGGGAAGAGTGTCGGAAACTGTCGGCGCTGGGTTTGTTTCACGCCCTCCTGGCTTGGCTACGGCGAAGAGAGGGGGTGGCCAGGGAGTTTGTAGATCAGAGGAAACGGGGGTATTGCTTGGTATCCCGAGGGAAGCGGTTCGGTGCGGCGGAAGGTCTCGAACCTCCGCCCTTTCGCTCCGGCATGAAGCTGGTCTGAGTCGAAAGCTCGGCCCCTAGTACCTCCCGGCTCGTTCTCTTCGGCTAGCCTGTGCAGGGGAGTTCTGCTTCATTCCGCGCTAGTTGGACAAAGGGAGGAGTCTTGGTAAAAAGAACTGTCTTGGAAAGGGGGCTCGGGGGGTGTCGCTGCCGGGTGTCCTATCAGAGGCCCCAAGCCGGGAGAAGACTGCCGCCTGCCGCACTCCCTTGTGCGTGGCCGGGTTGCTTTTGCTGGCCTCGCCGCCTCCGCTGCGGGCGAGGAGAAGGGCTGCAGTCGCTGGCTTCCCCCGCCTGGGAGTTCCGAAGCAAAGCTTTAAAAAAAAAAAAAAAAAAAGAAAGGAAGGAAGGAAGGACGGAAGGAAGAAAGAAAGAAAGAAAGGAAAAAAGTCTCCTGCTCTCCTTCCCCCTCCTCGCGCAGACGCGGCGGCTGCTCGGCGGGGGAGGTTCGCAGCGGAGCTTCTGGTCGAGGTTCGGAGGCGCGCGGGGCGGAAAAGTTGGGGAGCTGGGCACAGAGCCCCGCTGTGCTCGCCTTTGTTCACTGGCAGCCTGGGGCCGGAGATCTGGCTTCCAGGATTCCCTCTGGGTGAGGAAACCACAGAGCCTGCCTAAATTCCGCGGAAAGGGGCTCTCCGAAAGAGAGAGAGAGGGAGAGAGAGAGAGAGAGAGAGAGACCGTGCTGGGAAGGGAGTGTGCAGGCGGGCGAGCGCCAGGCGTCCTGCGGCCGCCGGCGCTGGAAAGGAGGAAGAGAGAGCAATCCTGAAGTTGACTGGGACCCGGGGACCCGGGGATTCGGTGCGGGGACTGACACTCGGTCGTGCGGGGTCAACCGGCGCCCAGCCGGGGAGGGGCAGCGAAGTTTGCCCGACTGAGAAAGGGTGGGAGGCTCTGGATTGTAGGCGAGCAGCTCGAGAGGAGAGCCAGAGGGGCTGGGGAATGAACTAGGAGCAACGGAACAAGAATTGCGCGGTTCCAACTACCCTTTAGCTTACAAAACGGTCGCTCCCCGAAGCCAAGCGAGGGCCCACTCCCGGATGAAATCCGAGAGACTGGCTAAGCTCCCTGTGTTTACTCAGGTCACTGGGCCGCTCTGGGCACGACTTCCCATGACCTGTCCTGGGTTTCTGGAACCCCAGCCTCCGGACAGGGGCAGGGAAACTGGTCCTCTAATTGTTTCCTCAGATGGAGGCAGTCACAAATGTGACTTGGGTCACATTTGTGCATTGGGGCAGTTTGTCTCTTGACCATTTCGTTATCTCAACAACCATTTGTCGGAAGGCTTCCAAACAGTTACGTGGAAGTGTGGGGCTGGTTAATAGGTACTTACACATAGATGCTCGAACAAAGTTGACAACACTTTTTTTTTACTTCTTTTAAATAAACCTGGCTCATCCGACTGTGAGTACAGTAAAGAAAGGAACTATCTCCAAGCAGCACCCCCCCCCCTATTTCTTTAGGCCATCTCTTCACCTCCCCCATGACCCTTGGGGCTGGGTGGGAGGCAGAGCTCCCCCGTTTGGGTTGGTGACAGATTGCACAACAGCTCTTTCCTCCTTCCACCCCGCCCCCCCAATCTCACACTTTAAAAACAAACAAACAAACAAACGTCTTTTTAACCATATGGCATTGTCCTCTATTTCTCAGGGAGAACACCGAAAACAATAACTCCTCCTCCAACAAGCAGAATCAACTCTCTCCTCTGGAAGGGGGCAAGCCGCTCATGTCCAGCTCAGAAGAGGAATTCTCACCTCCCCAAAGTCCAGACCAGAACTCGGTCCTTCTGCTCCAGAGCAATATGGGCCACGCCAGGAGCTCAAACTATTCTCTTCCGGGCCTAACGGCCTCCCAGCCCAGCCACGGCCTGCAGGCTCATCAGCATCAGCTCCAGGACTCTCTACTGGGCCCACTCACCTCCAGTCTGGTGGACTTGGGTTCCTAAGTAGGGAGATACTGGGGCCTTGAAGGGATGGCCGGAGCAGCAACCAACCGCAGCATCTAGGGACACTTGTACATAGAAGCCAGGGACAATTCTGCAGCTTGTTTCTGGGGTTCTTTGCAGCAAAAAAGGAACCACAGGCTTTCACAATTGTCTTTTTAAAAATTACAACCAACAGCAATCTCAGTTGAGCATACTGTCCCTCTTCTCTCCGACTCTTAATACCCTTACATTTCCCCTCCCACTAAAAAGATCAGGAAACAACAAAAACACCCAGACTTGGTTCTGGGAAACCCAGGCATCCCTTACAGTAGTCCCTTCTTCCACCTCTTCCTCCTCCTCTTCCTCTTCTTCCTCCTCTTCCTCTTCTTCCTCCTCTTCCTCTTTTAATGAACAGAAATCACAAATCAACTGGATTTAATTATTTTCTTTTAATTTATTTATGGAGAAATGGTTTAGGGAAGAGGAAAAGGAGATGAAGAGAGAGAGAGAGAGAGAGAGAGAGATCAAAATAATGAAAACAAGAAACCTCCAGTGTGAGGGGAACTGACTGCCTTCTTAAGACAAATAGGAAAACCATAATCACAGCTGTTTTTTGATGGGAAGATTAAGTTTACATTTTTCATATTTAGTGTTAAATAATTTTATGTAGATGAAAATAAAAGAGCAGTATTAGTGAGGGAAACAAGTGCCTAAATGTCTTAATGCTCTCTATGGGAGGCGGTTAGAGTAGCACTCATGTTAGTAATACAACTATTTTTGTCAAATTTAATGGGGGTTTGGTGATTGTTTTCTTGTTTTGTTTTTGTTTTTTTTTTTTTAATTTTTATGATGAACTCTAAACACGTACCAGCGAGGGAGGGGGAAGACCTGCTTTCCTAAATGTCATCGTTCTCCCTCAGCAGCTCTCCTCTCTGTAGGCTGCTTCTGTCCCGAGGCCTCTGCTACTTCTAGTTTCTACTTGCAAGGGGGTGCCAACCAATCTGGCAGCCTGGTGTTTGTTACTAAAACAGCATGTGTTTTTAGGCTTCATTTCTATTGTACCTAAACCAGTCTAAATTAAAACTCAGTAGACCAGCAGGAGTTTGATTCTGTTTCTGAAAGGTGAGTTGGGTATTGCTGTCACCGGGCCTATTTAAAAACAAACTTTTTTGCTTTCTTAGTAGTAGATGTGAATTCCAGGGTATTTTTGAAGTCTATCACCTGAAACGGAGAGAATAGTGGCTAGGTTAGCGATATGATGAAACAAAAGAAATTTAGCCTTGGGCATTTATTTATTTTTTGTTATTTAGAAATGCAGTTTTGTTTACCACTGTTTCTTCTCCACAGCCTTCATATGTTAGCGTGGCTCTTTTGTGTTAGCAACTTATGAAAAGACTGTGAAAGTAAACCTAATTTATCTATTTTTTTAAAAGGGAACTCGAACAAGAATTTAAGATTATGAATTGATTTGTACAAATGAAAAAGCAGGCCATCAGAAGCTCTTTTGTCAGATAATGTCCAGAAAAATCCCAGTAATCCTGAAGGCTCCTGTTCTTTTTGCCTGGGGCAAAATGATGTATCTTATTGTATTTAGCTTTTAAGACTAGTGAAACAAATGGCATTATTTATTAAAATTCTACTCAGGATAAGAGGATTGGCTTGCTCATGCTTTGTAAAATATTGTTCCCCAGGGAGAGTTTATTTATTTTCTGACATGACAATTTCATAATTTTGATTTTTCCTCATCTATAAGTGTCAATATTAATATATTTCTTTCTTACCTTTCCGAATTGTTTTTGACCTGAAGTGTGTGTGAAATTAAGGCTCCCCTATAATGAGTTGTTTTTTTTTTTTTTGACTGTCGAATTGTTTTGAGTTCAGAAGAGAAATGGTCATTGTGCTTTTAAATATAGTCACTTTTACTTATAAAGTCATTTTCCCTTGGTGAAGGACAGATGTGCACACAGAGACCATCATTTGGGCTGGGAGCTCCGGGTCCCATTCTCCCTTGTTAGTGTTTTGGATCATTAAGTCGGTGTTTATTTAAGTCACTAGGGTGTTTATTCTCCACGTCTTGGGCCACGGAGAAATGCCACCCTCTGCAGGAGGGGCTCTCACAGGGAATCTCCACACATTCTTCACATTCACTCCCCAAACAAACACCCGGCACAAAGATAGCTTTCAGTGACCCTGACAGGCTTCAAAAGAGACCGCGGAAATCTCTCTGGAAAATAAGGAAGGGCCAATTACTTTAATTTCTTACATGCCCTCGCTTCCTACTCCGACTACCCCCTACTCTTGCAGCTCGGCTTGGCATAATTTTAGAGTCGTGGAAGTTCTGTCTCCCAGGGCGCGCCGGCCCACTTCCTGCTCGCTTGGTTGGTGGATCTTGGAAAAGTCTTCAGGTCTGGCTAGCAGCTACAGACGGCCGGTCCTGTAAAAGCCCCCGTGATTACTGCTTGTAAACTCGTTAAAAGGACAGTTTTCTGTCATAGCCATAAACTCTTTGTAAAATCCCTGGCACCCGATCCAGAATGTGCATATTCCAGATGTGTTTAATAAGAAATTGCAGTCTGCCTCTCTCCGCAATTCTCCGCTCAGTCTGGCTAAGAGCGGGACAAGCGGGAGGAGGCGAGAAAGCTGGATATTGCTCTTAGTTTTCTTGGCAATCATTTTTTAGAGCTATCATTAGGGGGAAACTAACCATATTTTTTTTCCCTCGAGGAAAACTGCGAGAACCAGCTGTTGAGGGGCCAATTTACCTTCTCCTAGTCAAAGTTTAACTGAATCTAGAGCCACTTTGTTTCTCCTCCACATATTTCATAGTGATAGCCAAAAATAATGAGTAGGCTCTTATAAATAAAGTGGTTTCAGGGCGAAACTTCACCGAATTTGCCAAGTGAGAGGAAAAAAAAAAAACCAACAAAACCAAAACAAAAACCCCTACAAATCGAGTGATGTTTTCTAAAATGTCTTTAATCTTAATATAAGGTCGCTGGGATCCGGCTTTCTTCTCGCTGTGACCCCCTGGCTGAGAAAGAAGCTTCTCAAGTATTTGGAGGCCAAGGGGTTTGACCAGCAGTTCCTGAGTCTTTGGCTTAAGCAGTTAATAGGGACTCAAGAACTTGGATTCAAAGAGCACTGGAGCTGGCTGCAGGAGGCATTGAACCTATCTTCTAGGCAAGGACAGCCTGGTCTTTATCTGGAGATGGGGTGGAAGATCCCAGTGGAACTGTGCTGATGGGCTAGCTCCAAGTTCCAGGCACCGCACCCTTGCGCAGCGGCCCTCAGGCTCTGCAACGTCCGCTTGCAGAGACCGGCTTCCTAGAGGCCTCCCACGCCTCAAGGTCTTTCGCTGGGCCCACGGGCAAGACTCCAGACCCAGGATCGAGGGGTGTCTGCTGCAGAGAACTGGGGAAGCGTCTGTTATCTTCCTGCTCGCGAAGCTCTGCATTGAGGAGCCAAGAGTAGTCCTGGGGCACTGAGACCGCAAGGACAGTCTCTTTTCCCTGTGGCTTCCAAAGAGAATCGCACCTGTCTCAGGACCCGGATCCTGTAGCAGCTCCAGGAGCAGGAGCAGGGGCTTGGCGGACCCCTGCGAAGTCCCCGAGAGCAGAGGATACCAGGCTGGCCTCAAGAGAGAAGAGGCCTTGGGCTGGGCCTGGACAATGCAGCTGTCGCCCTGGGCGTCCCGGGACATCTCCCAGACTCAAGGCTCGTCCTCCCTGATGAGTTCCTAGCGCACGTGAGTGGCACAGGACTCTCAACGGCCGGGAAGTGGGGTAGATCCCCCCCTGGCTGCAAGAGGTCCCCAGAGCAAGTGTCAGCGCTCCCCGGCTTCTACACCACGCCCTCGACAGCCCACTCGGGTCAGTGCAGCCTCGACCCCGCGGCACGTTTCCCTGCGGCCCTTCCCCACTAGACTGGATCCTTGGCTTCGACTCTGTGACTTAAACGTCTTACCGAACGCTGGCCAAGCAGTGCCTCTCAGGGAGGTGGTCTAATTAGGAGTTAGCAGTCATCTCTGCGGGTGAGGAGAGGTACCCCGGCTTCTAAAGTATTTCTTCTAGTGCAGAGTAGTCGCTTTGCTTCCACAATGTGGTCGGGTGGCTCCCGGGGACATCTCCTTCCCTATGTCCAGTCTCGGATCCAGCGGAAAGGCACCAGCCCAGGGGCGCAGCTTTCTTGGTTCTGGCGGTGGAAGTACACAATCTAGCCAGATTTTATAGAAGTGGGTGGTATTGACAGGCACAGGTGGGGTGTTCCTTTTCCAAAGCTTTCTCCCAGAAGGCTCTAAAACCTTCTAGACCACCCCCTCCAACGGTCCAAAGCCAGAGGAACTAGTGTTGGTGGCCACTATGTCTCAGGAGCACTTCGCACTGAGGGTATCCCGAGGACTTAGTTTCATCGGCTGCCTGCCGGGGTGCTGGATTACCTTAGCCACTAACGAGGGCACTTCTGAGCACTTCAGGCTCTGCTCTGACTGGGTCCACAAACTCTACCTGGAAACGTCTTTAAGAGGGATGGCTTAGAAAAAATACGGGTGGACCAGCCAGGGACAAAAATTATCAAAATTATGTCTGAAATGTTGGCTATTCTTTTATCCAGAAAAAAAAAAAAAAAAAAAACGCTGCCTGGGAAAGGTCTCATTTTCCTGAGCAAGCAGACACCACACACACACACACACACACACACACACACACACACACACACAAAACTTCGTTCCAGTTGATGAAATTGGAAACCTGTTCTCCTACCGAGGATGACAATCAGGGTTTTAGACGCTGTATTCCTTTCAGACAGCGAGAAACAACACTGCAGTAGCATTTAAAAACAAAGGAAAAGAGACTGCTAGGGGCGTATGGAAAGCCTCCTGTTCTCCAATCCTGGCCTCAGATCTTCTCCTTTTAACTTGTTAATGGATGGCCCAGACCTGGATTCTCCGCAGGTAGAGTACAACCCCACACTGCTTTTAGAAAAATACTCACTATTCTTCTTTACTGGAAAGCGAAAATATTCTCCCTGACCAAACAGAACAGTGTAGGAAAGAAATGAAAACTAAAAGTCAAAACATCAACACCAAGTCTTATTGAAAAAGGGAAATAGGTGTCTTAAATTTTACACGTACTTCAGTGTGCCTGAAGTGGCGACTCAATTGTAATTAAAATATGGCTGAAAGTCACCAAGACTATTCTCTCTTATTGTTAGCCTTAGTGATTGCCATTAAAAGACAAATAGATTCTGCTCTGTATCTTTACTTTATACAACACACTCTAAAAATGTATGCCCCCTGCCTTCATCTGGTCCTCTTTCTGACCTTCCCTTAAAGTTAAAAGAGAAATACTTTATGAGGCAGACACAGGTAGACTCAAACAGTAACATGGTGGACTGACACCCAAATCTACTTTAATATGCCATATAAATGAGTTTAATTTGGGACTTTAAGTGGATTATGACTTTTAAGATGCCATGACTCATTCATAATAGAAACAACTTTTGAGGGGGAGGTGGGGAATTGGTGGTGATTTCAGGATTTAAGATGCTGTGCATGCGGAATTTAAGTCAGAGCCCCAGACTACACATTGTTACTGACACATCAAGTGTCCTGCGATTCATAAAGAATACATCTCACAGAAAGAGTCAATGTCCTTGATAATCTACAGATCCCAGGGAGCACATCTGTGAAGTTGACTTTTTGGGTGTACTTTGATTGACATTGAATATTTTTACAAACCCCCGCTGTTCTCCCACCCTCTCCACACACCCTCTTTCCCCTCTTGCCCTCAGGAAAGGCTTTACCTGCTTTGGTAAAATTTCCGATTTGACTCTAGAATCATCCAAGTGGTTTAAATACCAGGAGAAGACCATGGGGTCGTGACCCCTGTCTCACCCAAGAACAAAACAAAACAGCTAAGTGTGACATCTTTGATTGGCTCTCACAAAAATATTATGTTACTGTAAGCATCTCTATGTGGTAATGTTCCCCTTTGCTTGTGCTGCCTCTCCTGTGTGGTAGTGGTGGGGACTGGTGCTGGGTGGAGGGGACAGAAGCTTATGGTGTTGGTAGAGAACACTCATTTTGACAGTGAGATGGCATTCTCTGCGATATTTTGTTTGCAGAGCGAATTGTACCTCTAAGATGTGAGCCTTGTTAGTACAAGGAAGACAGGGCTAGCGCTGAATTTATCTAGAATGCTTTAAAGGTGGAAGTAGGTAATCACTTTTTAAAAAGGTTGAGCTAGATAGAATGCCAGCACACTTTAGTGTCTAGGGGGTGAAAAGAGCATTTAAACAATTGAACCTTTGTCTGCTCTCAGATATGTGTGGTGAATATTTTCTGTACATTGCTGATGCTATATAAACATGACACTCTTCCCCTAAAGTCAAGGTTTTTTTTTTTATTTTAATTGAAGAATAATATTGCTCAAAGTTCTAAGTACAAATCACTAATCTAAGAAAATCAATTCTGGGAATCTGGAACCAATGGCTATTTTCAGAGTAAACAGACAAAATCTTCATAAAAAAGGCCAGGAGGATTATTTTACATGCAGTATATCTCCTGGTTTCCCACACCAAAAAAAAAAAAAAAAAAAAAACCAGAAAACTTTTTTTGTGGAAGAACTAACATACAGAATGGTAATAACAGGCACCTTACTGTATTTCTACTTTTAAAAAAGTCTGTTTTAAAGTTCTTAAACTGTCCCTCTTCCAATATTAATATATCTTAGCAACAAAGCTGAATGCATTTCTATTTTCCTGTCTAAAAATATTTCCCCCTAGGGAGAGAAAGAGGTATAGGAAAAGGAAAGGCATAACAAAACATAAAGTCATATAATTTAAAATTCATAGTACAATTTTAAAGCAAAAAATATATATCTGCAAAGAGCACAGGACTGTGGCCCTTTCTGCTCTGGTCTAGCTAAAGCAAGAATTAAATCACAATTAAAATGAATGGGAGGAAGGGAGAGTCGCTTTCCTTTAGGGGGTAGCCCCTAATGGTTACCATGCTTTAGAGGGTGGTCCTATACCGTTGCACATGAAGTTAAGGTGTGGTGGAGGGAAATGGGAGGAGTTGAGAGAGGAAGTGGGGTGGATTTGATCACATGCATGTATGACATTTTGAAACGGTAAGTTTATAAGAAAGTGATGGAGGAGATTTTGAGAGTTTGGTCTAATACAGAGCTCCGTGGATACTCTATATATTGATAGCTGAGGGAAGAATGGGGAACAGGGAAATACTTAACTTACAGAAGTTTCTTAGGAACTCCTGTTGAAGTTTCCTTTTTACTATAAGCAAGTAATGACATTCAGGTAGACAGGAGGGAGATGCTGGAGGTTAGGGATTATGCCCTTGGCTTTTTCTAATAGGTAGGACTTCTAATAGGTGTCATGGAGGTGTCTCATTCTACTCCAAATCCAGGGAACACCAGAAGCTAAAAATCTGCCAGGCAGGGCGGGATGCAAGATGTCACCTCACATTCTCATTCTGTCATTGGGTGTGGATATGTGTTGAGTTTTCTGAAAAATATTTTCTTTTCCCGTGGGGGACAAGAAAGAGTTAATTTGATTTCTGATAGGTTTCACACGGTGGCCAGCTCTGCCAAAAAGGAGAGGAAGCAGAGACTAGCCCTATGATTAATTCTACCTGTTTTTCCCATGAGCGATCACCTGCTCCAGGGGTCATGAATAGCAGGTAGCTCTCCCTCTCCTGGGCTCTGAGAGCCTCGTTTGTTTGGTGACAGCTGAGTGACAAGGCCTGAAACACGAGCCCACGGCCGGGCCTGATGTGGGGATAAAAACCCTGGATGTTCCCTCAAACATTTCAGGAAATGAAAGTTGTAATGCGATCCCTCCTGCGCCCACATCTCCCCCAGCAAACACAAAAGCTCAAAGGAGCCTTCTCGGATTGAATTCAGCCTGGAGTTGATGGAGGGAAAGCGGAGCCCAGCTCGCGGGAGGGGAGGGGAGGCTGGGGCCTAGGCTGGTAAGCTTTCGGAGCAGGAGGAGGAGGCGAGCAGCAGGGCGGCTGGGCGCCTGAGGCCTGCTCTTCTCCTGCATCCCCTCAGCCTTCGTGGGCTGTCTTCATGGTCAATCCCCGGTGGGAGGGGAACCTTACTGCCTCCATCCTAGGAGCTTAGGCCTCACTGTCTCCAAGCCCCCATGGCTGTGGCGTAGGCCCAGGCCTCACCTCTACCATACTCTTTTGCCTAGGTGAAGGTTCTAGAAGCCCAGGCCAAGCCTTGGGTCTGAGCGTCCCTTCCGGCCACACAGCCGGGGGTAGGGGTGGTGGGGAGCTGCCTGGGTCCCGGGGCGACGAGGCAGGAAAGCCCTGGCCTCACTCAGCACCTTCCCGCCTGCCCCGGCCGCCCTCATCAGTCAGCGGCCTCTGTCTGCCTCGGGTGGTGGTGGTGGGGGGGCGGCTCGCGGCACTGGCGGTGGAAGCTTCCAGCGGGTGGCGGGTGGGGTCGGGGAGGGGGAGAGGTAATGGGAGAAGCAAAGCCGAGAAGTTGACGCTTGCTCTGAGCCCCACGCGGTCCTCCATCGGTGGCTCAGAGTTGCCTGTCAATCATCGCGCCCTGAGTGGGATCGAGCTCTCGGTAGGTGGGAGGGAATAGAGCCAGAGACCTTGCAGGGGCAGCTTTTCTCCTTAATTCAACAGCTGCGACTGCTCCCTTCAACCCTGATTTTTTTTTTCCTCCTCTGTATTAAGAAATCTTCCCCAGACAGCATTATGAGTCCTCATCTCCTCAATCTTTACGGTGATGGTGAGTTTCCCCAGTTCCCCCATCACAGAGAACTGATACTGACCCAGGAAGCAGAATGCTGGGCTCACAGAGATCCACCTCATGCATACACTTGCAAACTGTGCGGCCAGGGGGAAAGCTACCTAAATACTCCAAGCCTTGATTTCCTCTTTGGGAAAATAGGGATTATGATATACTGCAGGGAAGCCTAAATTACGCCGGAGTATTGAACATAAAATGCTCAGCACAATATACATATAATGAATAGTAGCTCTAATTATAACACCCTTGAAATCTCCTTGGATTGTCACAAAGCTGCCTGGAAAGATGCTGGAGTTTCCAGTGAAGGTAGATTATAGTCATTTCTCCTTTTGTTTAGAACAATGAAAGAAACACTGTTTTATAGAGAACTAAGGTTTGATTAGGTTTTTTTTTTTTTTTTGAAGGATAGTCAAAACTGAAATTTATTTCTTAAAGCTCTAGGTAAGTGTAGAATCTAGAAGTCTAATTCCAGTAACCCATTCCTGGAATGATATTTAATCTGTAGTATTCAGATTTTCTCTATATTCTTTATGATTTGAACTCCGACATAGATACCACCATACATGGTAGAATTCCATTGGTGAAAATGAAACCCTCTTCAAGGTGCCTTGGATGACAAATTACTTAGACAGGAACTAAGGCGTTCAGCTGAATAGAGAATTTAAGGCCCCACCTAAATGTGTCAACATAAGTGTGGAATAAGAAACTACTTTGAAGATTTAATGCCTTGCTGATGTTAACACAGTGCTGGGTATAATGGTGCCTGATAAATGGTCTTTGAAGCGGCTGTGAGGATAGAAGGTCTTCAGATAGAACAGAATTCCCAGAGTCGGAGTTTTGCAAGGCCCTCTTGGGTACATTTCTTCTCTGGTGACATTTTCTAATGACCACCAGGGATGAATAGCTCATTTCAACGTATAAAACACATCTCTGATTTCAAGGAATTTTCTTTCTCTGTATTAAAGTAAAAGGCTTAGCTGAAAGGTTCTTGGAGAGGGAGAAGGAAAGGGAGAGGGGGAGGGGAAGGGGGAGGAGAAAGGAGAGGGAGAGGGAGAGAGGGAGAGGAGAGGAGAGGAAAGGAGAGGAGAGGAGAGGAGAGGAGAGGAGAGGAGAGGAGAGAGAGAAAGAGAGAGAAGGGGGGGGCTAACTTTAAGGATGAAGCTCATGCACTCTGACATCATTGTTTTTACTAGAAGGAACATTTTGTGTTCCTTCTTTAAACATTACATTTTCCCCCCTCCAGTATCTTCATTTTTCTTCAAAGGAATCCAGGTCAACCAAAAACTGTAAATGTTTGAACTTATGGTTTAGAAAAGCTGATCAGTTTACAGTCAATCACTATATATGTTCAGGAAGAATTTGACACTCCTGTTTGCTTATGAAATTCTATATTATACTCACACATCCCTTGTAGAGATAAATGCTTGGAAATGTACCACAGCCTTTACCTACACCATGTCCTATGCATATATAATTGCATTTATCCACATGCATGCATATTTGGGCAAATGCATGTTTGCCCAAATGTTATTGTTATTTGTAAAGATATGAATGTAAATACTGTACAAAATCAACTGAGGTGTCAGACCTCTGGCTTTAAAGAATCATACATAATAAAGAGACATTGGATGGAAACTTTGACTATAAGGCTGCTCGATCCTTTAAATATTGGGAAACACATTTTGCACAGAACGAGGGCCAAGAGTTTTTAGAATGATGCTTTTCTGCCATTGCCTTTAACATGACTGGAGTAAAGAAATATGTAGTGGTTTTTGCTTCTCTCTTTCTGAATTGTTTCAACATCCACATGTTTAGAAACACAAAAACATGTCCATGTGCTCACTGAAAAAAAAACAAGGAGAAATAAGAGAGAGCACTTTAAGCTGAAGAAAAAGTTCATTGAAATTAGATTAAACTTTGCAGAGGGTGCTTCAAGGAGGTTTGGGTAGATTCCAAGCCTTAGCATATCATTCAAGAAATGAGAGGCCTCGGGGCGTTCCAAAAGGCATGTCCGCTCTAAATCAGCATCAGTTCAGTTCAAATAGAAAGATGTATGACTGAACTCGAAGGCTGGAGAAAGCTGGGAGTCTTGTTTCTACTCTGCAGATGCATCTTAGTGACAGGACCCCAGTGTGGCGGTCCAGGCCCCCTTTGCAGGACTAAAGGACTGTGTGTAACTTCTAAGACTGGACTTCCTGTTCAAAGACAGGGTTGTCAATATGACCAGAAATATAGTCACTCTCTTCCTACTGGAAATTACTCATAGAGAAAATGAAACGGCCCTCGTGGAATGCTTATAACAGTGATGTTCTCAGCGTATTTCATGCCTGGCATTTTTATCATCTTAATTATAGGTCTGGTGCACATAGCCCTCGAGCCTTTCACCTTCTGATTGTACCTCCCTCTCCTTCTGATTAAGAACAAAACCGATAAATTAATATGGCCGTTTCTTGTCAAGTGCAAAATTTCAATATAAAGTCAGCTGAGCAAAGTAAGGAAGAGAGCCCCAACACAATTTCCCAGATTCTGAGTTGTAGTATTACACAGTGGCAACATTGCAGCCAAAAGATTCATTTGACAAATGCTATGATTTGAGACCCCGCTCCTTTTTGTTATAGATCATGAACAGCTTTGATTTAAATGTATTTAAAACAAGAGTGCCATTCTTTTTTGGTGAAGATATAAGTAAAATTCACAAATAAAATTAAAAATCATTCTAATAGTCCATTATGTTCCTTATGGCCAACACAATGGTTAAGAAAGACTGAGTTTCCTGGCTGCTCCTCTCAGCCATACTTCCTTTGAGAAATGAACCAAAGGAGCTATGGTGATGGGGATTAGGAGAGTCAGGCGCTGCGAGCCAGTGCGGGTACTATGGATTGTATTACCTGCAAGAGTGGAGGCAAAATACCCATAAAATAGCCTTTCAGATTCAGTTTGTCTCAAGTTACATTGTGAAATTCAGTGGTTTGGTGCAGTTGTGTACCCGTTGGCTTTGGAGAATTAAAGAGAATTGGGATGGGCCAGCCATTGTACAGCAGGGGCTGCAGGTGGCACCGGGGCATTGGGGTTTGTGGTTTCCTGTGGGAAATGCTTTGGGTGGTTGCTTGCCCTCTTTGGTAGGGTGAGGAGGAAACAAAGCCCCAGAGCAGAATCCATAGCTCTTTGGTTCACACAAAAGCCCCAGAGCAGAGTCCATAGCTCTTTGGTTCACAGGCCAGTTTATATTGCATTGACTAATTTCATATAGGACAGTGCTTGTAAAGTCATCCTTGGCCCTTTCTGATCTAGTACAAGGACTGGTAAAAAGGTGGACTTAGCTGGGCAGTGGTGGCGCATGCCTTTAATCCCAGCACTTGGGAGGCAGAGGCAGGTGGATTTCTGAGTTCAAGACCAGCCTGGTCTACAGAGTGAGTTCCAGGATAGCCAAGGCTACACTGAGAAACCCTGTCTCGAAAAACAAAACAAACAAATGAACAAGTAAACAAAAAAAGATGGACTCAGTCCTTTCTACACAAAGAGAATTGTGACATGTCATATTTATTATCTGAGAAATAAAGCTCAGGTCCCAACTACACAATTCCTTGTGATATTTTTTATTCTCTCGACAGAGGTATCAATAATCCTGATATTCTGGCTGGAATTTAAGAGTAACACCTTCCATATGTTCATTTATGTTCCAGTGGTAACTGGAAGTGGTATTTTTTTTTTTTTTTTTTTACTTCCTATTCTAGACTTTCATGGCATTGTGGTGGCAGTGAGGTTAACTTGATGGCTGATCATGGAAGACTATTTTGCCATACTTCATTGGTATAAGGTTTAAAGAGTGAATAAAGGTTATTACACATTTATTTATTATTAGAGAAAATATGATATTTAGTAGATTTGAGTAAATTATTGAGACTCTGGTATTAATGTCTACTGTAAACAATATGTTTTGTGATGTTTTGTGACTATTTTTTTTGTAAACCTTTAGTTTAAAAAAATCAACGATTGGGTTTTATATAAACCAGCGGGTTATTAAAGATGGATGACGTACCACCTTAAATAGAGTCTGTCAATAGGTCAGCTTAACGTTAAAGGAGAATTTTATCTTAAATCAGCTGCTTAGAGATGGTCAACTCAGGAAGCGGTTTGACCTCCTAATGAACACAGTCTTGAGTAGCATACAAACTGAGAGATCTACCTCCTTAGCAACTGGACCCATCCAGTCTCCTCCTAAAACTCCGCATCCCTTATTTCTTTGTTACCTTTCTATTTGACACATTCTAGTCACTCCTGCCAGGTCGATTGGATGCAATTGTCTTTACAAATGGAAACAGACTGCATCTTTGTTGAATGATTGATTCATTCATCAATAGTAATGAAACTAAGCCCAGTGGGAGGCGACATTAGAGTTGGTAATGAAGTTGGATTAAAGGGCATAAAAGCAAATATTTTCTCTTTCCTTGATAAAGCTGTGCTTATAATGAGCCAAGGATTTGAAAAAAAAAAGGCAAAATGTAATGCTAGAAGGGATTAGATGACGGAGCGAACTTGTACTGCCTGCTTAAACCAATGGCTTCGCGTGGAGAAAGCAGACATGTCAGAAAGAAAAACAAAACATAAGCAAACAGCCCCTATCAACCCTAGACATGCCGGCACAGAGATCTCTGCTAAATGTCTGTCCCTCCTGTTTTCACCAGGAATGGGTCCAAATATTTAGATGTGTTCTCAGTATTACATTTAAATTAGAAATTTTGCCAAGAATGCAAGTTAAGAAAAGTGAAATGGCTGGCCACGTATGTTCAAGAAATGTTAATAAATGTCAGGCTCAAGACAGGAAGCATGTCGTGAGAGTTCAGGCTCAGGGTTGTCTGTGATAAATGTGAGAGCGAGCAGGGAGGACTGTGCCTTTGCTTGTTCTACCCCGCCCTCTCGCTCTAGCCCACCCTCTCATTCTAGCCCACCCTCTCGCTCTAGCCCACTCTCTTGTTCCATCCCACCCTCTCGTTCTACCCCACCCTCTCGTTCTATCCCACACTCTCGCTCTACCCCACCCTCTCATTCTAGCCCACCCTCTTGCTCTAGCCCACTCTCTTGTTCCATCCCACACTCTCGCTCTACCCCACCCTCTCGTTCTATCCCACACTCCCGCTCTAGCTCTCCCTCTTGTTCTATCCCATACTCCCGCTCTAGCCCACCCTCTTGTTCTAGTCTACCCTCTCTGTTTTCAGAGCGCAGGCAATCACGCCAGCGCCTGAACTTATTAGGCAAGTGCTTTGTACTGAGCTGTATTCAGGGCCTGCTTAGCTCTTACAGGAGTGTTTTGCTACCTTGAGAGTTTGGCAATGACTAGAAAGCCATGATTCCAAAAGGTCTCTTTGCCCTCCTGGCTGTATGATTTAAGCTGATTGTCTTAGAAGGAATTGGCCTGTGGCTGCTTGCCACTTCACAGAGTTGAAGTTGAGGTGATATTTATTTTAAAGGGTTGAGGTTACATCTATTTTAAAGAGATGATCAGTTGAGTATAAAGAAAGCTGTCTTTTAAAAAAATGAGTGGAAAAGTATAGTAAAAAAATATTAATCAAGAGTATTGCACAAAGTGGTTCTTGGGTGAAAAGTAGCAACAGCAGTGAGAATTCGGCCATGGCCTCCTGCTGTAACTGTGTATGAAGTAGCTTTATCCCCCTGCCCAGTCTTGGTAAAATCTTGCAGGTAGAAATCGAAAGTTTTCCAGGTAGCCTTGGAGAAATGGGCAGCACGGTTCAGTAAGCCGCATGGGTCTTACAACGAAGGTACAGGTTGCTTTCACTGGCTCATACACTATAAGCCTATTATTTATATTTGAGGATGAATAATGTTTTTAGTATAGATGTCTTAGAAAGAAGGTATTTGTCTAAGATCGTGACTCTAGACCTTTGCAAAAGACATGGTTTGCATTAAAACACTCAAAATAAAAGTGGTACCCAAGTGCCCCAGGAAGGTGTTAGCTATAGGAAAGATTTGTGATGTAATGAGAGATCTGATCTAACCAGAGACGGTGAATTTACTGGTGTTTTACTCTAGATTAAATCAGGAAAAGACAAATCAGATTCTTCCAAGGGCTGAAGGCTGTGCCTGCATGAACCTAAGGCTGTGCCTGCATGAACCAAAGGCTATGCCTGCATGAACCTAAGGCTGTGCCTGCATGAACCTAAGGCTGTGCCTGCATGAACCAAAGGCTATGCCTGCATGAACCTAAGGCTGTGCCTGCATGAAAAGAGCATTGTGGTTCTATAAGACCGTACCTGAAGTACAATTAAGTTGGCTGTTGGCAAGAGAAATCATGATTATTTCTGTGCCACATGCATGCCCCAATCTTATAAATAGTTTATAAATTATTATTTTTCCCCCAAGACAGGGTTTCTCTGTGTAGCCCTGGATGTTCTGAAACTTGCTTTGTAGACCAGGCTGGCATCAAATTCACAGAGACCCACCTGCCTATGCTCTCCAAGTGCTGGAATTAAAGGCGAATGCCACCTAAAGGTGTTCACTGTCACACTCATCTTAGTTTGTAAATTTAAAGTAGGCAGACGGCTTTGATGCCCTCTTTTCCCAGCAAATTAGAGATTTTCTAAGGTAAACGAAAGCTCTCAGATCACAGGGTATTGTTTCTATATTTTTATATTTAAAATTCCCTTTTATAGGCATTGAAAAGATTTTGTTGGTGTTTATTTGTGCGAATTATGGGCATATGTGTGTCTGTACATCTGCTACATGGTAGACATGTAGGGTCAAGTTATTCTTCTCTACTCTCCCTTGTGGGAATTGCTTCTATCCTCTGACATGTGAAGGGTCCTAGGTCTTGAACTCAGAGGATCAGGCTTGGTGGCAAGTTTTTTTCTACCCATGGAGTTAGCTTGCTGGCTGTATTTTATATTTTTAATTAGAACCATGTCTTTATCAAAAGATTTGCCAACATGTATTTAGCATCTTGAAAGCCTTGCTGTGCCCAATATCTTGGCAAAATTAGTTTAAACTGTCATAATAATTTCTTTTTACAGTAATCTAATATAGTTTTTATTTTCTCGTTAAGAGTTTGGAGTGGCTGGAGGTGGGAGCAGGGAGTCCACATTTGATGTTCTAGGTAACCCATGAGAACAGTCCGAGTTGGCTACTCAACCCCAGTTGTTTAAAAGGGGTTTATGTAGATGTGTTTAAGACTTGTGGCCAGGTCCAATGCCCACTCAGTAGACTATCATATTTAGCCTTTAGAAAAGAATTTCTAACGTTACAAAAAGAGCTATTATGTTCTTTATAAAGCCCTTCCAGTCTAATTCAAGAGAGGTGTAGATAAGTTTTTGGTTGAGCACATTAATTAAGCCTCAAAGGGCCAAGACTCAGGCTGAAACCAGATCTCCTGATTCTTAAAGTGTCCACACGTCAGATGGGGTCGAGGTAGTGCTCTGGGCCTTTGCCTCGGTCGACCTCAGAAGATGCCATCAGTTTCTTCTTTCTCTCAAGGAGAAAACCTTAATCCCAGAGGTTTGTAAACAACTAGAAACACAGTTGTTTTTTTTTTTTTCTGAGTATTTAATAAACATTCCTGGAGTTCTCTCACATTGCTCGATGTTCTAAAACAGGGCAGACTGTTCATTAAAGTTCAGGGAAGAGAATCTGATCCCTGTGGAGGACCTGGAGGAGGGTGTGATCAGTCTCATGGTTCCCAGTCTTCCCTTCCCTTCCCTCCCCTCCCTTTCCC
>NW_022196912.1:88011785-88014285 GCF_008632895.1 Mastomys coucha | reverse complement strand
CCTGAAGACAGCGACAGTGTTACTCATGTACATGAAATAAATAAATATTTAAAAAAACTACAGTGTGACTTGAATATATCTGCAACTTATGTCAGTGGCAAAGGAACAAGCTTTATGAATAGCACTTGGTTTGTTGGCTTCAGCAATAGAAAAGGTATTATGCTTTTGGGAGAGGTTATTTAAAATATGCATGGAGTTTCCCTCTCATTTAATACATGGATACTCTTAACTTCATCCTGGGTTCCAGTGCCTGGCCTAGATGATTTAATGTTCTAGAACGATGGAGCCTGGTGGTGTAGGCTTACAATCCTGGCTACTCGGGGTACTGAGGAAGGGCCTCAAACTCAAAGCCTACCCTGGCAACTTGCTGAAAGACTCTATCTCAAAATAGAGAGTAAAAAGGGGACTGAGATAGAGTTCTTACCTAACAGGCAAGAGGTCCTAGGTTCAATTCCCAGTACTACGAAAATAAAATAAAATAATCTAATTATGTGGCATATAAGCGTAGTGTTTGATCTATAGTAGGTACTCAATAAATCGTAGCTTAAAATAGAGACACAAGGAGAAATCTTGAGGGTAAGAAACCCAAAATATTTAAATCAATGCACTGGGAAAAACTAGGAATGAGGCTTCAGGGGGCTTATCAACACAGTTTCTCACACGAACTTCCAAGTGGTTAGAGCAAAGGCACAGAAGTAAAGTCAACCTGACAGATGAACTGAAAGAACATATCAAAAATACCCACGATCAGCCTGCCCTTACGAAGGCTTCTGTCCAGAGGAGCTATCTTTTAATGTCATGTACTAAGTTCACTGGGGTTTATATTCCTGGACAATGGTTTCTCTGTGTTACATCACTGGTACTCGGTAAGCCAGGATAAAGACTTGGCTCGCCATCCTCTGGTGTGGTCGCCCTGGCACAATGCTGAGGCTCTGGCTCATCCCAGTAATTTTAGTTCTTTGCCCTCTTCTCTTGAGAAGGATGCAATTTTAGGAACATTAAGATAATGTATTTTGGTCAAATAGATAAAAGGTCACATTTACCCACAAGATGGGTGGGGATGCCTTTGTCCATATGTATATTTGGGTTTGTAAGAAAGATGGTTTCTGTGTCCTGGAGACTATTCTTGTGTGTTCCTTCAATAAAGGAAGCCGATTTCCATGGCATAGTCATTTGAAAGCATTGTTTACTGGCTATGATTCAAAGGTTTGAAATCATATAGGCATGAATTCATATTTCTTACTTTGTGATGTACTGTCCGTGATCCTGAGCAAACAACATCAAAATAGCAGTAATAATAATAATAGTAATAGTAATAGTGATAGTAATAGTAATAGTAATAAAGACTTGCAGTTAGCATAGTAATGATAGCAATAGTAACCATGCAAAGATTCACACTCACTGTTGGGATTTGAATGACATGGTCCCAACCAGCTTAGTTTGAGGACTCCGTGCATAGCTGGGTAGTGCTTTGGGGAGGTCTGCAACTGTAAGTACAGCTTCTTTGGAGGAAGCAGGTTCCTCAGGGTAGACCTTGGGGCTCTAGAGTCCCTTCAGACTTCCTGAATGTCTCTCTGTAGAGGTGTGAACAAGGAGCAAGAGTTCCCTGGCACCACAGACTGTATGCGCTCCAATCGTGAGCTAAATAAATTTGTCCCTCACTAAGTTGCTTTTTGCCATCCACTTGGTAAAGAGAAAAACAACCAATAGAGTCCATGTGTTTTGTAGGAACAACAATTCTTATAAGCTCATGTTTTGTTTTCACTATTATTCACACAGGAATACGAGGAGATGATGTATATCTATGTATCTATAGTTTTATATCATATATTTATTATATATAATTGATATGCTAATATAATAGTATATAGTAAAATATAAATATAATGTATTTTATTTTACATAATATATAATTATATATTATATTTCATAATGTATATTATATTATATTATATATTTTTAAACTTGCCTCTAAACTTCATTTTTCTTTCTTGGCAAAGTGCAGTTCACTGGGCTACCCTCCTTATAGGATTGTCATAAAGATGAAATCACTGTATGCTGCAGTTTCTTTTCATGGCATGGTACAGAAGTGCTCAGTAAATGCAGAGTCAGCCGGCATTAGCTTACCTGATCTTATACAGCCAATAAAGTCTTATTGTATTTCCATGTACTTTACTAAAATAATAGAGTGATTGATTTTGCTTGTTCTGGGAGCATGGATTATTAATAGTAATTAGTACATTTGACACAAGGGTAAGTAAATTGTAAGTACAGCTTATTTGTTATGAGGTTGTCACCATTTTTACAAAACACACGAGCGCTTTTATGAACGATTAATTAAAACTGTGGTTACTATTGTGTATTAAGACAGCCTTAGTCTGGTGTTAAGGCTCCTTCCTGTAATTCCAGATCTCAGGTGACAAAAGCAGGAAGATTTCCATGTCAGCCTGGACTACCTGGTGAGGTCCTGCTCACCTCTTTTCCCTACCACCCCCATTGT
>NW_022196912.1:88006418-88011775 GCF_008632895.1 Mastomys coucha | reverse complement strand
AAAAAAAAAAAGGAAAAGAAAAGAAAAAGAAAGAAAACTTCACAAAGGAATGCCATTTTTATTTTTTTTCACTCTGCTCAATTTATTCATTCTTTTTTTGTTTTGTTTTGTTTTTTGTTTTTCGAGACAGGGTTTCTCTGTGTAGCCCTGGCTGTCCTGGAGCTCACTCTATAGACCAGGCTGGCCTCGAACTCAGAAATCCGCCTGCCTCTGCCTCCCAAGTGCTGGGATTAAAGGTGTGCACCACCACTGCCCGGTCAATTTATCCATTCTTATCCAAAATAATTTTGGCTTGCTTTCAAATGTTCAAATTAACATGTGAGGCTTTTTTTAAAAATTATTTATTTATTTATTATTTATTTTATGTCTGTGAATCTGCTGTCGCTCTCTTCAGACACACTAGAAGAGGGCGTCAGATCCCATTACAGATGTTTGTGAGCCATCATGTGGTTGCTGGGATTTGAACTCAGGATCTTCGGAAGAGCAGGCAGTGCTCTTAACCGCTAAGCCATCTCTCCAGTCCTGAGGCAGTTTTTTTAATTTAAAAAAAAATTGTAAGTGCATGGATGCTTTGTCTGCATGTATGTATGTGCCACATGCGTATCTGGTGCCCGAAGGGGTCAGAAGAGGGCATCAGATCTCAAAAAACTGGAATTACAGGGAGTTGTGAGCCACCTGTGGGTCCTAGGAACTAAACCTGGGCCCTCTGCAAGAGCAGCAGGTAGTCTTAACCACTGAGCCACCTCTCCATTCCCCAAACAAGCCTCTCCAGTTTGCTTTTGCAGCTAGGAATGGGATCTAAGACCTTGCTCACCCTAGACACCATAGGTGAAATTCTGGGGCGTTTATCCTTAGTTTTTACCTGTGAGGTGGTTTTTTGTTTTTTGTTTTTGTTTTTGTTTTGTTCTTTTGAGCTCTTAATCCCATTCCAAACATTGCTCAATTGGGAAAGAGAGAACAGAGAGAGCTATAAGTCAGCCGGATTGCCATTGCTCACAAAACCATATTTTCAGTATGGGATTTCTCCACTTTTAGATTACAATAAGGGGGAAGAAAAAGTCTCACTCATATCCAATATCAAAACTCCATTGAAGACACTAAGAATAAAGTTCACTTTTCCACCCCCAACAAAGAAGACATCTATAGGCTATTCACAGGGATTTAATGAACCAAGGCTTGTGAACAGGCAAAGCTCTTCGTAGCCCTACCTGCGAGTGCCCCCTGCTGGATACACAGGATCCTCACTGCATCTCCACTGAATCAACTTGCACCTTTTAATGGGAAAGTGCCCAAGTAACAGGTCACAAGGACAGCTGTAAATCTAGTAAGCAATGTGGTCTTTGGGTAAGTGTGCAGATTTTATAACAAAAACGTTCTCAGGAAACAAACTCAAATGCAAAAAATGTTCCACTGAGCAATTGTTTATAATTGCACCAGTGCCAGGGATCTAGTAAATAGTATTTATCTTATGAGCTCACCGAGTTTTATAATTAGTGACGAAGGCAGTTAGTTGTGGGTGGCTTCTTACCATAGGGAGCCTGCATATATACTTTACAGAAGGGTAGAAAGTTAGTAATCCCTTTTATGTGACCATGTGTTGGTTTCAATGCCCACTGTGTAGTCTTCTCTTAGAATCTTGGGTTTGGAGCCATAGTCCCAGCTGTCCCTTAAGGAAGGCGTGTTCCGTTTTACCAGGAGCCCTGCTGAGATAACATTACCTGTGGCCTGTGGGTAATTCAGCAGACACAGGACTCAAGGATCATCAGCCAACTCAAACTTTCCATTTAAGGCAAGAAGGAAGAAATGACTGTAAGGGAAATTGGTATATGTTTTGGTCTATTAAGAGCTTCATTAGATGGGCAATGGTGGTGCATGCCTTTAATCCAGCCATTTGGGGGTGGGTTGGAGCTGGAGAGGGAAGTCTCTCTGAGTTCTAGGCTAGCCTGGTCTACAGATCGGGTTCCAGGATAGTCAAGGCTACACAGAGAAACTCTGTCTCAAAGACCTAAAAAAAAAAAAAAAAAAAGTTTCATCACTGTTTCCTCCTTTCTTCTTTCCTTCCTTCCCTTCCTTCCTTCCCTCTTCCTTCCTTCCCTTCCTCCCTCCCTCCCTCCCTTCCTTCCTTCCTTCCTTCCTTCCTTCCTTCCTTCCTTCCTTCCTTCCTTCTTTCCTTCCTTCCTTCCTTCCTCTCTTTGACAAGGTCTTGCTATGTAGCTCAGGCTAGTTTTGAGCCCTAGGGCATCCTCTTTTTTCAGCCTCCTGTGTACTGGAATTACAAGCATGAGCCACTGCAGCTGTTTCTCCCTGTGACAGTTTCTCTTTCCCTTTGGTCCTAGGGAACAAGCAAAGGGCCTTCCTTGCACAACATCTCTCTATCTTTCCCTTGGGTCATTCCTGGTCACTTTTGCAGAAATTAAAGCTCCAGGAATTGTCCCCTACAATGTCACTGGTGTGGAGGCTTCTCATAACAGTTAGTGCACTGAGATTGATTTTTTGCTCCAAGAATGTTCTCATAATTGGTGGTATGCCTTTCTTCTGCTGTAGCTTCCCATTCTCTGAGAAACATAATACATAATTCACAAAAACCTTCTTTGGGATGAAGGAAGGATTCCTTCTTTATTCCAGAGCTGGAAACGCGGAGCTACTCCATAGAAGGCTACATCCTCACTCTTTGTCTCTAGCATCTCTTAGGCTCCTCTCCCAATTTTATACTTCTTGTATTTCTACTCTAGGGTAAAATTTGTCAGTTCTTGAGTTTTCTTCTCCTAGATCCTCTTCTGTATAATACAAACCCTCCAGCAATTTTCAAATAACTTCTTAAATTATTTGAGTTGCTGTTATGTCTGGCCTGATATTCGTATTTTGTAGATTTGTGTTGGATCTGTGACTTTTATGCTGACTTGATTTTAGTAATACTATCTTCGTTCCCCCCGTTTTTAATAGGTGGGGATTTGAGACAAGCTCTCAATGTTTATCCTAGGCTGGCCTCATATTCACAATGTAATTCTTCTGTTTCTGCCTCCCTCCCAGGGGCTGGTATTCCAAGTGTGGGGCCACCAAGCCTGGCTGTCTCTCTGGGTTTTCATTGCTGAACTCTCAAAAAGTTCTGCTGAGAAGCTTGTCTTTTCTGTGGAACAGAGTCACAGAGCTATGTGGTCATGGACCATAGAACTCACCGGGTTCTGCACAAGGATCTTGAAAGAAGACAGGAATGGGAGCAGAAATCTCAGTGTTGGTGTGTGTGTGTGTGTGTGTGTGTGTGTGTGTGTGTTTCATCACAAAGTCTGTGGTAAAACTGAGATGAAACCACAAGCTTCACTCTTGACTGGGCTAGCACTGGAAGAACGATTGGTTTCAAGGTCAGCCAAGGTCAGACGGAAACTTGGCTTGGTTTATTCATATGCTCACACACCAGACCTATTGAGTTTTGCATGGTTTGGGGTTTCCAAAACACAAAGTACTTTGGGGCCCAGTACAAAGCTGAGGCCTGGGGACTAAGAGCAGAGAAAATTTATTCTGTCTTGGTGTGCACGTCACAATGCCAAGGTGAAGGATTTTTATCTACAGAGTTACTAGCTGAAACACATTTACTTAAACTGTCCTCTGGACATTTGGAGGAACAAATCATGTTCTTTTCTCTGTCTCTCCATCTGATATGAAGGCCAGAATTCCTTTCCCAGAGTCTCTACAGACTAGAGGAAGATTTATTTCTTGAAAATGTCATGTCTATGATTACTAGGAGTCATAGGCAATATTCAATTTTTTTTGGCCCAATATCTGGGTTATTCTCTAGAGGTAAAGGTAGTAATGTTGCCTAGTCTGGAGGAACTGGACATCACCCAATGATACAAAATAAACAAGTACATCTCAAAACCCACAAATACACCTTATTCTTTGGTCATACTAAGGATTTGAAGAAAGCAAAAGATCCAATCAAACTCAGAACCCAAGAGTCATCTGTCACTGTAGCTTGGGAAATGTGGCATGTGAAAAGCTCATGCTGTCCATAGTCTGTGGATAGTGCCAGTGCCAGGATGTCATCAGAGCTTGGTATGAGGCTGCCACTTGTCATGTCCAGACCATGCCTTCTAGATGGTAGCAAAATCTGTTTCAGTTATGTTTCAGATATGTTTTATCTGTGCTTTGGTGAAAGCTCTTCTGCATGGTTCTGGGTGGACAGTGTTGTTTCTCTCAGAGTTCCAATCAGGAACTTGCTTCACTGTCCTTGTGTTGGGGAATCCCTGCTGGACCTCATGCTTGCCTGCAACACAAGAAGACAAGGAGCTAAATGGCAGGGGCTTGAGATGCAGCTCTACAGCAGGCAGTTACCCGGTGCTGTGAGGCCCTGGGTCTGACCCCCAGCAGCAGAAAAAGAAAGATAGAGCATGAAGGCTTGAGAGGAAGTAGTCATTTGAGGAGGAAAAATCAGGCTTTATCCAGAAGACATAGCCAGCAAGTTGCCAAGTTGTCATACATATTACCATGGACGTAGCTGTAAGAACACATGCCATCCCACGGGTTGATGGGGGTTGGGTGGCCAAGCTGGATCATCTGGTCAGAAGTTCTGTGTACCTCACGTGAGCTGGAGAGGTGACTCAGCAGGTAAAGTCACTGTGTCTAACCTGACCACTCGAGTTCCATTCCCGATTCACGTGGTGTAAGTGGAGAAGCAACTCTCCTAAGTTGCCCTCTGACCTCTGGTATACGCATTCATGCATGCATACACACACACACACCAAGAACGAAAACAAAACCTGCCTTCGCTAGCTCAGCATTAAAACCCCTGCAACTTCACGGGCTCGTGCCATGACGGATGTCATCTGTAAGCCAGATGTATGGATGGCCCATAAGAGTGTCACAGCTGAATTTCTGGGAATGCTCAAAAGAAAGATTTTCAGCGAAGGTTCAGTGAACCTTGAATTAGATTTCACAACACAGTTATGTTGCTGACAATAACGTATATAAGCTTTCTAATATGTAATGTTGCTGCTCTTCCAGAAGGCCTGGGTTTGATTCCCAGCACCCACATGGTGGCTGAAAACTCTGAAATTCCAGTTCTGGGGTGTCCAACGCACTCTTCTGGCCTTTCTGGGCACCAGGCACACTAGTGGTGCACAGATAATCATGCACACAGAACACCCAAATTCATAAAATAAATAAATGAAGTCAGTATGTAATGTTGTTGGCATGGTGGTATATCCCTTTAATCCCAGGAGAGTCAGGTGAATATCTATGAATTTAAAGCCAGCCTGGTCTACACAGAGAGTTCCATAAAAGCCTGGGATATATAGTTGCCACGCACACTTGCGTGATGGCGGTATTTGAGGCGAAAACTTCAAGGAAAGTCAGCCTCCTGC
>NW_022196912.1:87983675-88005870 GCF_008632895.1 Mastomys coucha | reverse complement strand
AAGAAATACACTCAGATTTTACACCACCCGTGTATAGTCTGTTTATCAAAGCCGAATCCCGTGCCCACCTGGCCAGAATCCCGTGTCCCGCGGAACAGGGGCCCCGCGAGAAACCCCAGTCCGTGGCATATAGTAAGACCCGTCTTTTAAAAAAAAAATGTTGTAGGCTAATGTTGACTATGGCCATGAGCAGCCTTAGGAGCAAATCAGCTCCTTTAAAACACTACATATCTCAGGGATGTCTTAAGGAGGCAATCTGTCTCCCTCTTCCCTCCTGACCCCTCCCATGTAACCTAGGCTGGTCTTTACCTCCTAACCCTTCTGCCTCAGACTTCCAAGTTCTGCGATTACAGGCTCGTGCCAGGACACTCGGACCCTCTCCTCTCCCTTCTTTCTTCCACCCATTCCTTTTATCTCTTTTTCCTCTGACTTGCTCTTTCCAGTTTTTAATTACAACAAATTTCTGATTACGAAAGGGTGAAATAATGAATATGTGTTCTTTCTATTATGTTTACTAATGTTTAGTTTATTTTATAAATAACCAAAGTCATATAATTTTGTGTCTGATATATAGATATGTACATGCTGGGAAAACAAGTGGTTTATAGAGAAAGCAAGGCGAGCAGGGATCTATGAAGCAGGGAGCAATGTTCATATCATTCTCAAAGATGGAACCATACGAGGGAGGACTGGTGGCACCAGCCCGTAACCCCAGTACTAGAGAGGTGGGAGCAGGTGGCTGGTGATTCCCTGACTATAGAGTGGGGCCTAGTTCTAAACCAACACAAACCAACTGGGGACAGAGGGTTAGATTGATTTGTAGAGACTCCAAAACCCTAAAGGGGAAGTTACACAAGGAGAAACAAAGCAAGCTGTTCTGACTAGTTTTTATGTCAACTTGACACAAGCTGGAGTCATCTGAGAGAAGGAAATCCCAGTTGAGTAAATGCCTCCAAAACAACCATCTGTAGGGCCTTTTCTTAATCAGTTACTGATGGGGAGCGCCCAGCCCATTGTGGGTGATGCCCTCCCTGGGCTGGTGGTCCTGGGTTCTATAAGAAAGCAGGCTGAGTAAGCTATGGAGAGCAAGCCAGTAGGCAGCACCCGTCTCTAGCCTCTGCATCGGCTCCTCCCTCCAGGTTCTTGCATTGTATGAGTTCCTGCCGTAATGGCTTTCAAGGATGAACTGTTATCTGGCACTGTGAGTGATTTTCAACCCTTTCCTCCCCAAGCTGGCTTTTGGCCATGGTGTTTCATCATGACAGTGATAACCTTAAATTAAGACACAAGATAACTTTGTCATAGATGCTCTTTCATGCTTACTTCAAAGAAAGAGCTGACATGTATATGTGTGTCTTATACATGTATGTATGTATTAACTATGTATGTATGAGTATTTCTATGTATGTTTGTATTTGTGTACATGTGTACTGTGTGTTCATGCATGTATACGTGTATGTTTATTGTATGTGTGTATTATCTGTGTATGTATGTGTGTTTATTATCTTTGTACATATGAGTGTATTTGTGTGTATGTATATGTTTGTGTTTATGTGTATGTGTGTGTGTGGTGTGTAGGAGTAGTGGGGCTGAGTTGTATCTCTTCTACTAAGAGAACCCGAGGACATGAGCTCAGAAGGAAAGAGCCATCTTGCAGCTAGTGGCTACCCACTCGCCAGACTGCAGCCGAGGCAAGTCACTTTCCAATGATGTGTGCTGGTGGAGACAAACTCAACAACAATGGGTTGATGAGGAATTAAAGGCTGAGCTGGGACTAGAGGCATGAGTTTGAACTCACTCAACATGAGTTCAGTGGAGACAACGGCATCCCTAGCCCAGTGGGAGGCTCACAGTGCTGTTGCAATTTGGTTCTGGATATCATCCACCAAAGCTTTGATAACCAAGGTAGAGGGTTAGAAAAGTGACTTGAACACATGACCCCATTATGTACTTCCTCTTTTGAAATAGTGGATCTTTAGGTGGGTTCAAGGACAAGCAAGGACAAGAACTCTGCAGCTCTTTCCAATTGTCCTTGGCCACACTTGCTTTCCCCTGGCTACTGTTTCAAGTCTCATCAAAAGTCCACTTTCAATCTAGGCAACTAGGCTGAAGGGAGGAGGTGCCTCCTTCTTGCTGCAGACTCTTCTGGTGTCTTTGGGGCCACCACACTCCTATTTACTATTTGTTTTTCTCCTCACTGTGGAACTACCCATTAAACATAATTTGAGGGTTCTTTTGACGGAAGAGGGCTTTCAAAGACAATATTCCACAGGGTTTGCTTGCTAGTAGGGTCAGCCAGCAAGCACCCAGCTTTGGACCAAGACTCTGCATTCTCAGAGGACAAGGACTCCATTAACAGACTCCACAGCTGAACGGCTTTTTTTTTTTTTAATTCTTTCCACTTTCAGACTTATAAGGATTTCTGAAGTGCTTATTATTAGCCTAAACAGAGCAAGTGAGTGTCCTTATCATTCAAAAACAAATACACCTGTCTGGAAAGCAGAAGTTCTGCTTGGCTTTATGAACCAGGAAAATCAACACTGAGTTCGGAGCCCAGCCAGTAAATCTAAGGGGCCTGTAAAGTCATGTTGAAGGGCCTCTGTCGCTGATCAGCCACCGGCTGAAAATTGGAAGACAAGGCTTGTGGTCACCTGGCCTGCACATTCTCTCTCCCCTCTTCATGCAGGCAGTACAGCTAAGTGTGGAATACAGGAAGTGGGGAAACCTGAACCAGTACTAGAGAAAAGACCTAGGAGAGGCAGCGAAGCCACCCAGGCGTGGCTGAGAGGTCGAGCTTCTCTCTGATTGCTCCTGAGCATCGGCATCTTCCTTGCTGAGAAAGCTTAGCTCTGGAACTTGGCTATCACACCCTGCTTTCTCTCCCCTTCTTTCTTTCTCTTTTGATGCCTAGGATCCAACCCAGGGCCTTACACTAAGGCCCAGTTCTAAGCATTGAACTGCATTCCTAACTCAAGAAAAGGAGTATTTTCTTTTTTCTTTTTTTTTTAAAGGTTTATTTTATTTATTTTATGTGTATGAGTACATTGTAGCTGTATAGATGGCCATGAGCTATCATGTATGTGGCTGCTGGGAATTGAACTCAGGACGCTCGCTCCAGCCCTGCTCACTCTGGCATAATTCACTGTAGCTGTCTTCAGACACACCAGAAGAGGGTGTCAGATCTCATTACGGGTGGTTGTGAGCCACCATGTGGTTGCTGGGATCTGAACTCAGGACCTTCGGAAGAGCAGTCAGTGCTCTTACCCGCTGAGCCAGCCCGAAAAGGAGTATTTTCATATAATCTTAAGTCACCAGTCAATCAGACCTGCTATTGGTTCAGTTATTTGACTAATCTTAGAGCAGCTTTGGGCTTTAAGACAGTGGGTTATTTCATACAAGATAAACACTGAGTATGTGATTCCCACCCACTTGGTAAGAGATATGCCATTCAGGGCCCTCAACGCACACACCAGCTACACACAGACATTGGCATCACACTTTTGTCATGAGCTTTAGAGATATTTCTCTCTTTCTTTTAAGATTCATTTATTAGCTATTATTGATATTTTTATTAGTAATTAATAAAGATTTGAGTGTGATGAGGAGGATGGCGGTTTTAAGGAAATTCAAGCAGGAACTACAAAGATGGCTCAGTGGTTAAGAATACGGGCTGTTCTTGCATAGGACCCAGGTTTTATTCTCAGCCTTCACATGATAATGAGTAGCCAACAGTAACTCCAGTTCTAAGGGATCTGATATACTCTTCTGGCCTCCATGGGTACCAAGCACACCGAGTGGCATATAGACATATATGTAGGCAAAACACCCATACACATAAAATAGTAATAAAAATAATAAGAAATTTAAAAACAATAATAAATAAAAAACATTGAGGATTAACTTCAAGAGATTGTTCAAGGATTGAGTGTGTGACTCAGTGGGAGCATAGGTACTTAGCATGCATGAGGCCCCGGGTTTGACCTCACCAACACTCTGCAAATCAAGACATCACTGAGTATATGATTATTAGTGCTAGAGAATAGAACCAACTAAGATTCAAAGTCATATTTATCCCATTTTTCAAATTCAGGGTGGGCTGCTGGAGACATCAAGTTTGAAAGCAGCAGGGTTCTGTTTAGACTCTACCCTACCACTTTTTCCCTTCATTTTTGAGGGTCTCACCATGTAGTCTAGGCTGATCTTGAACTCACGATCCTCCTACCCCAGCCTCCTGAGTACCGAGATTGCAGGTGTGTGCCATCAACCCTTTAAAAGTGTATACACCTATAACATGACTTGGTAAGCCTCAGTGTTCACTCTGGAAAGCGTAGCAATATCCACTTTGGGTGTTGGTATGGAGATTAACTGAGGGGGTGTATGCAGAAGTGCTTAGGCCTGTGCAGGATGCTCAGGCCCTGTCTCTTCTCCCTCTACAGTTCTGTAGGATGGATTATGCCTGTGTTTTATTTTAGTCAGCTCCCCCTCCCCCGTTCTTGGCTTTTCTTGTTGTTTTTGTTCTTGTTTTTTCTGGCTGATCTTGTCTCTTTGGTTTTCCTCCTTCTCCTCTCTGTGGATGTTTGTTTTGCACGTGTTTATTTTTCCATCTTGATCTTAGCTTGGGTTCTTTTTCTCATTTTCCTTTTTGCGGGCGTCTTTTGTTTTACCTGGGGCTGTAAGCCCTTTGCACATTGATGTCAACACTGATTGCTGATTTTGGACCTTGCAGGGGAAAGGGAGGGGGTGAGGTGTGGGAGGGCAGCTTTTAAGAGCCCTGGAGAAAGGATGTTGAGAGGTTGAAGTGGTCAGTTGCCTGGCTATCCATATTTTGCAGACACACACTTCAGTTCCTGGCCAGAAGTCTGACACTGTTTCCCACGAGTCCTCGGGGGTTTTTGGATCTGCCAATCCCTTCTCTCCCTCCCTCCCTGGCTCTGTCTTGTGCTGGAGCTGAGCTTTCCCCTTTTCAACTTCCTGCTTTCTCTTCATCACTGTTTACATATTAGGTTCTTCTCTGCTGCAGAACACCCACTTGGAGTGGGGTGTGGCTTAGGGGGACGATGTCGTTGTTGATAATAGCAATAAGAATAATAGCTACAGATGAAGAGCCAGTGCTCACACAGGGCCAAGAACCAAGACGGGGAACTCTCTACCCCTGCCCACTGGGTACAGAGCCTAAGTGGAATCCAGACAATCTAAAGCATAGGAAAAAATTCAGGGAATGGTGGATGGTGACATAAGGGGAGCCCGGGGAATATTTCTGTCGTTTTAATTTCCACAGACTTTTATTCATGACTTACCCGGAGCTAAATCATGTCCTAGGCTTTGAGTATAATTTATTGAGCCCATATGAAAAAAGATCTCCACCTTTAAACAGCTTCTAAGTGTTCCAGTTGCAGTCTTAAAAGTTGTGTCTCTTTGAAATTAATATCTAGTATTTTAAATTGAGATATAGTTTTCTATCTTTGGAAACACCGTGGAAAGGAAGCTGGGATTTGAGCAGCAGCAGTGGATTTTGTGACACTTATAAGGAATGATTAGTAATATGCCATAATTGGTAATCATATGTCATCATCATCATTATTATTGATGAGGGGTCTCCCTACACAGTCCTGGAACTATCTTGGAACTCACTACATCATAGACCAGGCTAGCCTCTAACTCATAGAGATCCACCTGCCTTTGCCTCCAAGTTCTTGGAATTAAAGGCCTGTACCACCACGTCTGGACAATAGTCTGTTTTTAAATTAAAAAAGAAATTTTTTTTGAGGCAAAGTCTCAGTATATAACCCAGGCTACCCTTGAACTTATAATCCAACTGCTTCAGCCTCTCAGTTGTGTAGGTTATAGGTGTAAACCACCATACCTGGTTATTTCTGTATGGAAATTTTAAGAAAACATCAGGATAATGTCAGAATAAATGTTTATCATTTGTTATTCAACGTTAATAATTTTCAACACAAAATCTTTTTAAAAAGACTTATTTTGCCTTTTTGCCAAGATGGAGCTGAAAGCGAAAGTGAAGAAGGATGCTTCTGCCCCTCCCAAAGCCAAAGCCAAAGCGAAGGACTTGAAAGCTAAGATGGCAGTGCGGGAAGTCCACCACATCAACAAAGAAGATCGGCACATAACCCACTGTCAGGCGGCCAAAGGCTCTGAGGAAGCTGCCCAAATACCCTGGAAAGAGGGTACCCTGGAGAAACAAGCTTGAGCACCGTGCCATCACCACACTCCCCCTGAAGCAGAGTCTGCCATGGAGAAGACAGAAGACAGACAACATCACACTGTGTTCATTGTGGATGTCGAGGCCAACGAGCACCAGATCAAACAGGCCGTGAAGTGGACACTGAGATGATGACACTGATGTGGCCAAAGCCAAATACCCTGATTCAGCCTGATGGAGAGAGGGAGGTTCAGTTGGCTCCTGATTATGGTGTTGTAGATGTTGCCGACAAAATTGGGATACCTAACTGAGTCCATCTGGCTAATTCTAGTATATTCTTATTTTTCTACCATAAGAAATATTTATTATATTCTTAACCCCACCCCACCCCACCCCAACCAGTTTGTGTGTGTGTATGTGTGTGTGTGTGTGTGTGTGTGTAGGTGTGTGGACAGGAGTGCAGTTGCCCTAGGAGGCCAAACGCATTGGATCTCCCAGAACTGGAGTTACACACAGCTGAGAGCTTCCTGATATGGGTACATGCTCTTGGCCATATCTGTAGCCCCTAAATCAATCTTTAAACATCTTTTCCTCCAGTATTTCCTTGAAAAATTTCAAGACATTTCATCTGCATTTCAGTATGCATTGCAAGTGGACAAAGGTTCTCTCTACATAGCTTCTTGGCCATTATCACCTGCAACAAAGGTAATGATAAGTCTGTAATACAGGCCAATACAAAATCTGCAGGGACTTTTCTCTAATTATCTCAGATTCTTTTGTTATAGTTGGCTTGTATGGGCCGGGATCAAAGCCAAATCAACACATTACCTTTGGTTGATCTGTTCTTAAAGCTCTTATCCTCCTGTGATAAAAGCACCTGTCCCCGCTTCCTTCTAGATGGTTGGGTCGAGGTGGTTTGCTTCTTTTCTCCAGTCTCTTCATGATCAGAGTGCTCTCTTCTGTGACTGTGAGCTTTTAAGGTCTCATGCCCTGAACAAGTGGTTCAGAGGGTAAAAATGCCGGACCCTCTGTAAGAATTGAGCAAATAGGGACACCTCATAAAAATACCAAGGAGCAAGGAATGTCCATTAAGCCTAAAGACAGAGCTTCAGAAGAGTTTACCGAGCAAACATCAGTCCCCAGGAGATGCCCTAATTGTGGGGAGTAATGCCCAGTTGCAGGAAACATCCCTGGGAAGGTGGATCGGGTGGATCCCCCCCCTCCTACGTGCAATCAGTATCCCCCCCTCACCCGGGGCATAAAGGTCAATGAGAACAAAAGACAATGGGCTCCACCAGTGAGAGATAACCAACTCATGCTGTAAACCTATGTACTGAAAGGTATAAAAAGTGTGTGTGCTTTTGTTCTTGGTTGTAGCCTTTGCTTTGAATGCAGGACAACCCTAGTATACTGGCGATAAAAACCTCATGTAATTTGCAGCGATCTCCCTCCTGTTTCTTCAAGAGTAGGGGGGATCCAAGCTGGAATCTAACACCTCTTGCTTCGCTTTGAGACAACTCTGAAAGGATAGCCCAACTGCCAAGCTCTGCAAGGTTGACTTGAGATGTCAGAGGTGACCACATAGTTCATTTTCTTCCCCTTCCTAGTCCTTTTTCCTTTGCTCCCCTTTAGGATGTCTTCCTGAGGCTCCACCCATGAGAACTGAACACAAGTCTTGGGGAAAGAATGTCCTAGAATTGCTGAGGGTCTGCCAGGAGTGATCCTAGCAAGCAGAATCGAAATGGGATTTTGGAGTTGGGTGTCCCACCTGCCAATTGGCAGTACAAAGGGCACTTCTGATAGGTGGGATCCTAGCAGAGCCTACAGGCACAGATGTGACTTTCAAAACAGGGAAAACTGTCCCAGGGCCCTGAGGAAGGGGATGTGTTGTTGGGGACAGCCTCACAGGCTTTGGTAAACTCAAGGCAACTAGGAAACATAACAATGGTGGTGATTTGGATGGCTTTGGCTGGAGGCTACTGATGGAGTGGGGACCGGGGAGGGGGGAAAGCCAGTGAAAATTTGCTCCTGATTAATCATTCATCCTGGGGCTTCCTTGGCAGCCTGCAATGGGTTTCTAATCTCTGCAGCTAGAGGGCAAAAATGGCTATCAGATCTAGGACTTAAATGGAAGGGTAGTATGGGTCTGATTGTCAGTGTGGTGCGGTGTGGTGTGGTGTGGTGTGGTGTGGTATGGTGTGGTGTGGTGTGGTGTGGTATGGTGTTCAGGTCAGACCCAGACTGGGTCTTTCCTGTGATTGGGGCTGGAAGCATCTGCATCTGAATTAATATACTGGAGGCAGGACATCATTGGATTCTCCTGAGATCTCCTGTCCTGCAGAAATGACCATTTTCCTTCTATTAAAGCCAATTCTCCCCGTTTCCTGAAGTTGCTTCTCTCTCTCTTACATAGCCCGAAGGGATAAGGAGCAACTTGGAATTCTTCATATCTGCATACTTTACCAAAGATATGTTAACCATACTGAGTGAGCAATAAGGAACACGTCCTTAAGGACTTTAAGACGCCTGCTTTCCAGCAGATAGGAGATAATCTTTGCAAATATCTGAGGGTCTATTGTTTCAGAGGAACGCCCAGAAACCAGACAGAGTAAGTTAGTGCATTCTCCCCAAAGTGAAGGATAAATAATAGAATTTTAATCTTCCTGAGGCTAGGAAGAAAACAATACACTTGCTACGTCATTAGGGTTCTTAGGAGCAGATCGTCTATGTGTAGAAGTCATGTTTTGACCCGTTTGCTGAATGGCATGGAAGCTTTCCCAGGCTAGATTGGGGCTCTTACAGGGAAAGGATCTGCAGCAGGTTCAGACTGGGAAAAGCAGCCCTGTTGTTTGGGACACATGACATGTACACTATGGTACTTGAAGTACTGATAATAGAAAAATATCACAAAGAATATATGGCAAGCTCTCACAGGAAAATCACAACCAATGTCCCCAGGGTTCTGGCTCAAGACCATGTTCATTGTAGCAGAGAATGATAGACCATTCACAAAACAGCTGCTTTCAAGTTCCTTGTAATTTTGAATTGTCTAATGACCTTGTGATCAGAGCTGAGTTTTGTCAGAACCATAAAATTATGAAACCAATTGATAGGATACAGCAGCAATCTACTGTAACTCAGCGGGGGAGGGGCAGCATGTGTTAGTACTTTTGCATAACAATGACTAAAATACTTGAGCGAGCAACAACCAGGCAGAACATGTATTTCGCTTATGGTTGCTGTTCGCCTATGGCCTTTGGCTCCGTTGATCCCCGGCCCATGGTGGGTGTACTCATTACAGCTGCCATTGCTGTGAGGAAGCGCCATGACCAAAGAAACTGTGAAGGAATGGATTTATTTCAGCTTACACTTCCATGCAACAGTCCATCTCTGAGGAAATCCAGAGTAGGAACTCAAACACGGTAGGATCCTGGAGGCAGGAACTGATGCAGAGATCAAGGATGGGTGCTGCTTACTGGCTAGCTCCTTGAGGTTTGCTCAGCCTGCTTTCTTATAGTACCAGGACCACTAGCCCAGGTGGCATCACCTACAATGGGACCTCACTAATCACTAATTAAGAAAATGCCTTACAGCCAGAGCTTATGGGGGCATTTTCTCAATTGTGGTCCCCCCTTTTAGATAACTCTAGATTGTGTCAAGTTGGCATAAGACTAGCCAGCACAAAGAGGTAGAACATTACAGCAGAGGGAGAGAGCAAGTAGAGAAGGAAGCTGTTCACCACACGGTGGACAGGAAGTGAAGCAGAGAGAAAGACAGGGGCAGACCCAAGACCTTTATAGGTCCACCTCAGCAGCCTACCTCTTCCAACTAGGGCCTGCCTTCTATTGTTCTACTACCTCCCAGTTCTCTCTTCAAAACTTGAATCCCAAATAGATCAAATCCCTCATGAAGCCAATGTCTTTGGTGTCTAATTGTCTCTGGAGAAGTCAGCATTCCCAGAGGTGTACTTAACTAATTCAATAGGCGCCTTTTGAATCCTACCAATTTGATAATTAGGAGTACCCATCATGCCGTGCTTCTGGGACTGTGGACAAATGGGTGGGAGGACACAAGAAAGTTGCAGAGAAGTAGCCACAGTGTGGCTCTACTGTGGTGCACTTGGCCTTTCTCCAACAGCAAATATGAGTCAGGGCACTGTGAAGGTGCAAGGACACCATGGTCTTCCGGCCTCTACGAGGTTGCTTTTGAAGTACCAGCATGCCCCAGTGTTTTGGCTGAGTCCTTCATTCTAACTGTGGTACTGTTTAACTTTTCTTTCCCCGTTGTGTCTGTTCCACTCCCTTGTGGGAGTTTCCCCTCTTACATCCACAATAATTGCTTCTGTATATGATCTTCTGTCTCAGAATTGATTCTGAGAGAACCCTAAGACATTGGTCGTTCCATCAATAGAGTATTTGATAGCCAGGATTTAGTCGACTGTTTCCTTATAGCATGGTTTTTACAATCACTTGTTTTTCTAAAATGTTTCTGTAAAATGATAGTCATCACTGGAGAGTTGGTAGATTCTGATGTTACTATGGGCTTCCTAACTGTATCACGTTCTAAGGCACACAGTGTTAGGATGCCTGGCTTCTACAATTAAAACTGATTGGTATGCTCGGCTCTTGTTAGACCAATCCCTCTAAGATAAGTGTCTTTATAGGCATATGGTGCACACCTGTAATCTGGCTACTGGGGAGGCTGAGAAGAGAAGGCCACAGTGTGAGGCCTCATGTAGTGAGTCCCCATCACAAAACAACAAAAAAGAGGTTTTTACAGACTCCTAGTTTTCCTCTCTCCCCTTTTTCCTGGTTTTATTTTTTTCATTATGTTATCTTTCTCTGTTCTTTCTACCTTCTCATCTTCATGTGTCTCTCATCTCCCCTCGGTGTGGGACAGCCCTGGACTTCATGTGTCTCACGGCTCCCCCTGGTGTGGGGCAGCCCCGGACTCCAGAAATGATGAGACAGAAACGCGGGTTGATAACATTCAAGTCCTGGAATGCTCTCACTTCAACTTGATGGGCATCAGTTTCATAACAGATACGGACAGACATTTTATTCTCTCCTCACAGACACCTTCTGATTCTTAATCTTTTTTTTTTGTTTTTGTTTTTTTGTTTTTTGTTTTTCAAGACAATGTTTCACTGTATAGCTCTGGCTGTCCTGGAACTCACTCTGTAGACCAGGCTGGCCTCGAACTCAGAAATCTGTCTGCCTCTGTCTCCCAAGTGCTGGGATTAAAGGCGTGCGCCACCACCACCAGGCTCTGATTCTTAACCTTGATTGTCAACTTGTTAGGATTGGAAATCACCTAAGAAACACACCTTTGGGCCTTTCTGAAGGCCTTTCTTCCAACAAATTTGGAAGATAAACATAAGTATGCGTGGCACGGTGAGAATAAAACATTTTTAAGCTAGCATATTATTGAGACCTGGGAACCTGAACTGTTGAGCTTTCTAAGAAATGGCCTCAGGGGTAGGACATCTGGTACTTGATAAACAATTCTCGGAATTACCAGAACAGAAGCCGAGAGTGCCAACTGTACCTTGAACCCTGGAGGGGATAGATCATATTTGCCTTGTTTAAATTTGGCGATGAAATGCCTTCCCTCTCTCGATTCCCCCGTGCTTGGGGCTCTTCTCATCTACCCCTGTGTGGGATACGAGTGGAGCCCCAGCGCGCTGGTCCCCAAATAAAAGCCTCTTGCTGGTTCCATCAAGAGACGACTCTCGTGATCGATTGGGGTTGAGCGCCGGACCTCCTAGACTGAGTAAGGGTCACCCTTCGGGGGCCCTAACAGCACCATCCCAGTTGGGTGAGACCCTAGACTGATGAAAAGGTCAAAGGCAGTTGGGACCAGAGTTCATCCCTCTCTGCTTCCTGACTTGAGTTATGATGTGAACAGCCACCTCACACCCCCTGCCTTCCTTAAATCTGCAAGTCACAAGAAAAGCAGCTAACACACGTACTTCCCACCTTCTGCCTTACCACCTCTCATGAAACAGCATGGTCACTCATGACCTCTCTAAGAAATGTGAAGGGACTTTGCTGAGTTGAAAAGTTGCTTTGGTCTGCCAAATAAAAGGAAGGCTCCCCTTTCTTTGAGTAGGAACACATAACTGATATCCAAAGGTAACACCTCTGTCTTTGTTATTTCATCAAAACATGACTGAAGAATGAGGGTTTACAGTTGGAGGGATGGTCCATCCTGTCAGCTGTGGTAGTCATATTTTTGTGGGTGTGACCGTGAGCGTAGTCATCACCAATTGGCTTGCTGGCTTTCAGATTGCTCCATTTGTACCCAGTGTTGGCCAGAGGCTCATGTTCATGGCGTTAAGAATGTCAGTCCAGGGTTTGAGTGATGGCTCAGTCATTAAGAGCATTTGCTGTTTTTGCAGAGTTCTGTTTCCAGCTTCCACATCAGTAAGCTCACAATCACTTGTAACTTCAGCTCCAGGAGATCTACTGCCTGCTTCTGGTCTCCACAGGTACTGCACTTATGTGGTATACATACAGACAAGCAGGCAGACACATACACATAAAATGAAAATCATCAACAACAGCAGCAACAACAAAATTTAAGTTTGTTTATTTGAAAAAAAAAAGGAAATTACTTGACAATGACATGATCTTTTGTACAAGGTTGGCTCTACTCCATATTTTAACTGAAGTTTTTTTGTCTGTTTTTTTTTTTGTTTGTTTTGTTTTTTGTTTTTTTTAATATCAGGCACAGAAAATAACTGGGAATAATAAGGAATTAGATTATGAAATGCAAAGATAAATTAAAGGTCAGTCTTTGGGAAAGGAAAGGACAAGAAATTAGGAAACTGGTAGAACCAGTTTTCTAAGGCCACTTTTCTACATTTTAGTAATGTCTCTGTTCACAGGGGAGGGAGGGGAGAGAGAGAGAGAGAGAGAGAGAGAGAGAGAGAGAGAGAGAGAGAGAGAGAGAGAGAGGGAGAGGGAGAGGGAGAGGGAGAGGGAGAGAGAGATGAAATAGATGATATAGATTATAAATACCTCCAGACAGAGACAGAGACAGAGAGACAGAGAGGTAGAGATAGGACAACAACTTGCAGGAGTCAGATCTTTCTTGCCATCAAGGATGTGGATCCTCGATGAAACTCAGGCTGTCAAGCTTAGCAATAGCATCTTTGCCTGTTGAGCCTATGGACCCCAAGCATTTTATTTTCGTTATTTTTCTGTGGTGCTGGGGATCGAGTCCAGGATCCTGTGCCTGCCTGCCAAGCTCTATCACTGAGCTCTGTTCTCAACAATGAGGAAGTTTTGATGCAAATGCATGCAGAAAGGAGTTCTCACTGAAGAGCACCTAAGTTCTGTCTTTCTACACATATGCAAGCAAACATAAAAACTTTATATGTGAACAATTTCAATGTAATCTATGTTTAAAAAAGAACAACAACATTGTGGAGCCAGTAGTGAATCAGTGAAGTGCTGATAAAATCACAATATATAGAAGGTTTGCAAAAATCTGCTGTCTTGTTCTCTTCTTAGGCTAAGAATCTGGAAGGGAACCTGACTTATGCAGATACTTATTTATTTTTGTTGATCTTATGAGTCATAAAAATTGACTTAGGAAAAGTAATACTGAGCATCCTTAAAGGTGGGACAATGAGTTCTGTGCTTTTCCTGGTAAGAGGCCACTTCAGGTACATAATACTACTTACAGGATGGCTCACTGGGTAAAGGTGCTTGTCATCATCAAGCTCAATGGCCCGCCTTCCATATCCAGGACCCATAGAGTGGACGGAGACAACTGAGTCCTGCAAGTCCATCCATAGTATGATATGACTGCTATATCATACTATGATGTGCACATGTATGCACACTGACCTTGTATTGGGAAAATGGAGATATTTAAGAGATAATTACTTCATGTGTGGATCTTCTTGGCTTGTGGTTCAGACATGCTACCTATAAGTGCATTTTAAAACAATTATGGAAATTTGATTATGACTTGGTATTGGACGATGTGTTAGTTACTTGTTGCTGCAGCAAAACGCCTGACAAAAGCTACTTAAGGAAGGATTTATTTTGGCTCATAGTTTGAGGGTCCATTACAGTCCATTATGGCGGGGAGTCGTAGCGGCGGCAGGAATGTGAGGCAGCTGGTCTCTTATGGCCAGTCAGAAACAGAGTGTAATGAGTGCGCATATGCAGTTTGACTTTCCTTTTAACTTAGTCCAGGATCCCAGTCATGGAACAGTGCTACCCACATTTAGTGGGACTCTCGCAGCCTCAACGAACCTGACAAACATGTCTAAAGGATTGTCTTCTAGGTGGTTCCAGATCTTGTCAATCGACAACTGATGTTAACTCTTCATAAATGACAACATGCCTGTAGTGAAGTGTAGTGGATGTGGTTCACTATGTATTCTCTCTGTTCTGATGTATGTTTGGAACTTTTCATTAAAAGAAACAGAAGGTAAGACACATTTTCCAGCTTTTTCCACAGTGTTGAGACTTAATTATGTTTAGGATTTCTCAATTTGCCACCCAAATTTACAGGGAGAAATAGTTCTTGACAAGGTGAGATGGTGGAAGATGCACTGTTGTGTAAGTAAGACAAATAATGGTTTGAATTTCTGAGAAGGGAGTGGGCGTGGCTGGAACAGAGACAACAAAGGCAAAGGGTAGCTGGTGGCTTCCACGGGTGCTTGTGTGGGGCTGGTGCTGTCTAGGCAGGAGCGAGCACACACTGTAGGGCCGTCTCCATCAATATCAGCCACAACGACTCTGTTGTCAACACATTTTGCAGGAAAAGATGGCTGGGAAGTCTTCACTTTGGGAGATCGTCCCCAGATGTGTGTGCCATCTCTTTTTTTTTTCCCTAGCAAGTGCAGAACACGTGAACTGAGGCTCCAGAGATGAACAGGAACCAGAGTGCTGGAATGTTACAGTCTACCCCAAGAGCTTCTGTTCTTATTCCCAAAGCAAAGGCAAAGGGGTTTTTGTGACACAGTTGGCCTTGTATTCTGAAATGGTGACTATTGAAGTGTGGAAAGCAATTAGAGCCAGAGTAGGTGCAGTCTGGTGGTTTGGAAGGCACTGTTAGGATCTGTGGGAGAGACAGCCTGCCAGGGCAGTTGCAGTAGGGATGGAGACAGAGTTGGGCAGCTGACGAGAGACACTAAGAGGCAGAGGAACAGGATTTGGTAATGTCGAATATAGCATGTGAGAGGGTTTCAGAACGGCTGAGCTGAACGGACAGTGAAAGGATGCATTCTGGGATTGCTGGGTCAGGGCCAAGTCTCAGGGAGCGGAAGACATGGTGGTTTTCTTTCGGGGAATGTTGACTTTGAGTTAAAAGCATCTTTGCAACAAGTAAGCAATGATGTCACCAGTACACTCGATACGAAAGTCTAGGTCTTAGATGAGAAAACTGTGTCTACTAGTTCAATTGAAGAAAAGTAGATGCCATTGGGCTCTTTGCAGGACTGCCACTACTGTGGCACATGCGTCACAGCTATGACACCTGAGAGCAAGGAGCCACATAAACACATAGAAAGGTTTGTTTTATTTGGTTCACAAATGAGTACATTTGTTTTTTCAGGAAAGTAGTTACCTCTTTCTTGATTTTTATTTCTTATTGTAAATGTGGATGGATTCTGGCAGTAGCAGAACTTGTATGCCTTTGTTATGGTTACTATCTATCTACACTCTTCATGATGGGACTTTACTAGTTATTAATTAAATAAACCAACCATTGAATGAAACCGCTCAGAAATTAAAATCCAGCAAACTCTAGCCAGATTTACCTCTTCTACTCTTAGCGATAACCACTAGAGAGCTAGTCTAGTATAGACTAGAATTAGTGGAGTAGGGACAGGGTGGGAGATGTTGCTTCTAGAAATTATTTAGGTTAGGTATAGTGGCTAATGATAGTCATCCCAGCACTTGGGAGGCTGAGGCAGAAGGATTGCTGAGGATTCAAGGTTAGTCAGGGCTCCAATGTGAGACATTGGCTCAAGAAAAGACTCTGTCTCTGTCTCTGTCTCTGTCTCTCTGTCTCTCTGTCTCTCTCTCTCTGTCTCTGTCTCTCTCTCTCTCTTTCTCTCTCTCTCTCTGTCTGTCTCTCTCTCTCTCTCTGTCCCCCACTGCCTGTAGCTTAAGCTGCATTGAAATTCACTATGTAGATTGGGTTGGTCTTGAACTGACAATCCTCTTGCCTCAGCCTCCCAAGGGTTGTAATTTCAGGTCTACACCATCAAGTCCAGCTATGATTTGTTTTCTTAAAAGGCTGTAATTCCTTGAGAACTTTTGAGAAACATCCATTCTGTGGTAAGATGTTCAATTTTGATTTGGTTTTGCTCCAATTTCCAGAGACTCTTTGAACAATGATGCTTTTGTTGTTGCTTTCAAATTTTTTATTACATTTATTTCTGTCTATATATTTGTCTATGTGTGTAAGTGGCATGGCAGAAGACAAGGTGAGCTTGTGGGAGTTGATTCTCTCTTTCTACCATGTGTATCTCAGTGCTGAGATTAAAGACATGTGCTACTATATCTGGGGTCTTGGGGATTCAACATAGAACACTGTGCATGCTGAGCCACCACTCTACCAGCTGAGCTACATCTCTTGTCCATAATCCTTTATTTTTAACTGGAGCAAGGAAGATAGGTTGGTAGTGCAATAATTGCCCCTGTTTTGATACCTTGAGCCTTCTTCAGAACTGTTCTCTTGTTACATGGTCTGTCCACTTATGGATTATTCCAATTGCCTCTTAGCTTTGCAAATCAGTCTATGATGGTCTGTAAACAAAAATGATGAAAGAACTGCCTTTGGATGGTCAGTGGTGGTGCACACCTTTAATCCCAGCATCCATCTGGGAGGCAGAGGCAGAGGCAGAGGCAGAGGCAGAGGCAGAGGCAGAGGCAGAGGCAGATGGATCTCTGAATTCAAGAGCAGCCTGGTCTACAAAGTGAGTTCTAGGGCAGCCAAGGCTACACGGAGAAACCCTGTCTTGACAAAACCAAGGACGGGGATTGGGTGGGGAGATTTTTCTAATTGCTTGTAAAGCCCTCAACATGATTCCTGGAGTGTGATTATATTAATGTACATTGTGTTTCTGTCAGAGTTGGCCATTTCCATCACAGTGACAAAAACAGCTATGATGAACAACTTAAAAGGAGGAAATGCTTGTTTCACAGTCTCAGCGGTCTCTGACCTGGGCCTGCAATGAAGCAAAATGTCACAGTGGGGAGGGGATGGTACAAGAAGCTGCTTCTCTCATGGTGGCCAGGCAGAGAAGGCAAAGAAAGGGGCAGGGTCCCCCAAACCCCTTCAAGCACTCCCACACCAACCAGCTTCCTTCTACTGGGCCTCACCTCCAAAAGGTTTGCCTCCCCTCACTCCCACCAAAGGCCAGTGGCCAGCCCATCAGTACAGGGTACTTTGCGGAACAATTACGACCGACCATACAATTCCAACTTAGGGAAGAGCAGATGCATTTTTTCCATAGGATAGAGAATGATCCACATTTAGTGATGGTTAGAGTTGGGACAGAAAATGTGGGCAAAATAATATTAATCCTTCAGAGCTGTTCATTCCCAAGGGGGAAAGAGTAAAGTGAAATAAAGAACAGAAGAGTGGATAGAAAAGGAGTGAGAAAGAAGAGATTAGTGAGTTTATTTAGTCTTCAAGAATTCCTTCTCTGGGGACTTTGTGAGGTGCATCAGTGGGTAGGAATTCTCACTATGCCAGCACGAAGGACTGAATTCAAATCTCCAACACTGCTTGTGTGTGTGTGCTTGTGTGTGTGTATGCTTGTGTGTGTGTGTGCTTGTGTGTGTTTATGCTTGTTTGTGTGCTTGTGTGTGTGTGTGTGCTTATGTGTGTGTATGCTTGGTTGTGTGTGTATGTTTGTGTGTGTGTGTGTTTGTGTGTGTCGGGGGGGGGGGGAAAGGACAGAGATAAACAGATCCTGGAATCTCTCCAACCAACCAGATTAACTAAAATGGGAAGTTTCTGGTTCACTGAGAAACTTCTCTCTCTCTCTTTTTAAAGAAAATAATATATTTTTATTTTATGTGCATTGGTCTTTTACCTGAATGTATGCCTGTATGAAGGAGTCATATTCCCTGGAACTGGAGTTACAGTTGGTTGTGAGCTGCCATGTGGGTGCTGGGAATTGAAAGTGGGTCCTCAGGAAGAGCAGCCAGTACTCTTAATGGCTGAACCATCTCTCCAGATCCAAGAAACCATTTCTTAAAGGAATAAAGTAAAGAGTGATAGAGGAAAACATTCAACATCCTCCTCCGGCCTCTGCATATGAGCTCACTGGCTCAACAGCCCCCACATACCCACACCCCCACATTTCCACACTTCCATACACTCCCCCACTCGCACCCATATATGTGCACCCATGCACATCCCTCCCCTATCCACCCACCCACCCACTTACACATATGCACCCATGTATACATACATGCATACACCTATACACACACACATGCACACATACACATGCACATGCAGCCTACTACCACCACCAACTGAAAATTAAAAAAATTTTTTTTCTTGTCATCCTCAGTGTTTCTATTTCAGATAATACATGAGCACTATGTGTTTGAATGTCAGATACCAAAAATCCAGATTATGGAATAATGGCAGAATTTAATGTCAAGGGAGAAATATTGGGTAAAATAAATTATGACAATTTTTTTTTTTTGCTTGGGTGAAAGAGATGGCTCAGTGGGTAAAAGTGCTTGCTTCAGATTCCCAGAACCCACATAAAGAGTTGGATGCGGTAGTACATATCTGAAATTCCAGCACATTCACATCAAAATGGAGGTGGAGACAAGAGGACCATCAGGAAGCTCACTGGCCAGCTAGTCTAGCATACACAGTATAGCAGATAAATACCAAGAGAAATCCTGCCTCAAAACATAAAGGCAAGATCTGACTCCAGGAAGTTGTCTTCTGACTTCCACACGTGAACTGTGGTACATGCACACCCAGAGTCACAGACACTACACACACACACACACACACACACACACAGTGATACATGAACACCCAGAGTCACATACATTATACATACATGTACACACAGAGCTAATTTTCTTGATGGTCTTAGTGTTTCCAAATATCTGAAACCTCATTTTTTTTGTTGGAGAGTGGATACCTGGTGTGTGTGTGTATACGTGTAGATGTGTATATATGTATATTTATATGTGTGAGTGTGGATGTGTGTGTGTGTATGCTTGACCATATGTGTGAATGTATATTATATGTGTGTGTGCTTGTCCGTGTGTGTGTGTGTATGTCTGTTTGTCCATGTGTGTGAGTGTGGATGTATACTTGTTATACGTGTGGTAGAAGTCAGGTATCAACCTTGGATGTTGGTCCTCATTATCCACCTTGTTTGAGACAGGGTCTCTATTGTTCTCCCCGGTGTACTCCAGGTTCTCGAACCCACAGCATTCTAGGGATTTCCTGTCTCCATTTCATCTCCCATCCTGCTGTAAAAGTGCTGGAGTTACAGGCATGTCCCTCTATTGTGGGAATCAGAACTCATGGAGATCCTCACACTTCCCAGCCCTCCACCATAGTTTTTGAGACAGCATCTCTCATGGGGTTTGTTAATCTGCTAGATTGTCGGGCCATTGAATCCCAGGATTCCTCCTTTTCTCCATCATGCCAGCAGCGGGTGTGCACACTGCTTCTGGGTCATATGTGGGCTCTGGGGATCAAATTCACATCACACACTTGTGCAGTAAGCACGTACAATCTCCCCAGTCCTACTTCCTTGCATTAGAGATGTGATGGGTGATGTGTTCTTGTGATCAATCGGAAGAGTATTTATTGAGAGCATGCAATAGAAAAGCCATCTTGAGCTACACGAGACACACATAAGTGTTCTCCTCCTGGGGTGGTAGAGAGGTTCCAATGAACTAATAAGAGTGTTTGTGTGAAGGCTGTTCTTATAGACTATGGATACAAGCTAATGTTTTATTACTATGACAAAAATAGACCGAGTGTATCTTTTGCTGGCATTGTTTATCACAGAGGTGGATTGTGCCAGTTTTCACCTTTGCACAGGATCTGGCTTGGGCTTCATTCACAGTCTTCATTCTCAGACATGGAGGGAACTGGTGTTGTCACAGTATTATTTAGTCCACTCCCTGTGGATACACAAAGTGATAACTTCTCTCCAATTTGTGTAAAAGAGGGAGTCCAGACAAGTTTTGCCTTCTGAGTCAGGCAGACATCAAATGACTTAGATTTTCATTCTCACTGATTTCTTTTGCAAAGTGCCCTTGCATGTCAGGTGTGGGTAGAGAAGCCATGGGAGGACTCCCTCCTGAAAGCTGGGGACAGCACTGTCACAGCACTGTCACAGCACACGCCCCTTTCCTCTTCCTCTAGTTTTCATAAATGCCCAGGTGCATAAGCAAATGTCCCAGCCTGCTCAAGCTCAAAATAATCTCTTTATTTTCTATTTTGAGATCACTTTTATCTTTTTCCCTAAATTAAGTTAAGTTTCTGGCTTATCCAAGAAAGATACTTATTCTCAAAATATAGATGCAAAAAAAAAATCTTCATGTATGGAAATTAGCAACAACTGTTTTGTTGTTGTTTGGAGACAGATCTCACTGTGTACTCTTGGCAGCTAGACATTGCTTATGTAGATCAGGCTGGCCTCCAACTCACAGTGCCTCTGCTTCCCAAATGCTGAGATTAAAGGTGTGCACACCGTCACTTCCAGTGACAATTCATTCTTTCTGGGCCCTGTTCCCAATATTGGAATTGCAATATTGGCTTTAGGGTTTTAGTTTTCTAAAGTCTGCCCCACAAGTAAGATCACTGTTAGTACTAAAAAGAACAAGGAGTACCACACCCTTTGTTCTCCAGACAAGAAGGGTGGAGCAATCTGACTTCTAAATAATGCTAACTGCAAAGGTCAGCTATGTCACTGCCATATTGTCCAAAATTGGATTGCCAATTTTCTTTGAACTATTGTGCAAAAGTATTGGCTTGATTATGGAACATACGACCTTAGATAATTTTATTGCTTTAGGGATGGGTAATTAATGTCCTGTGAAATCACATACTTGAATGAAATTTTAAAATTCACCATTTTCATTCTCTCTTGAGAGTATGTATTAGCATTTTTTAGATTTATTCATTTTATTTTATGTATGTAAGTGTTTTGCCTTTGTGTGTGTGTGTGTGTGTGTGTGTGTGTGTGTGTGTGTATACATACCATGGGACTGCATGGTGCTAGAGGATTTTAGAAGAGAGCTTTAGATTTTCTAAAAATCAATTTACAGATGATTGTGAAAAACTTTGTGGGTTCTGGGAATAAATACTCTTAAAACTATTGAGCCATCTCTCCAGCTTCTTTCAAGAATCTGTACCTGTATCTGTGTGTGTATATTAAAGATTAATTTATTTTATTTATGTGAGTACACTGTAGCTGTCTTCAGACACACCAGAAGAGGGCGTCAGATCCTATTACAGATGGCTAGGTGCCACCATGTGGTTGCTAGGAATTGAACTCTGGAAGAGCAGTCAGTTCTCTTAACCACTGAGCCATCTCTCCAGCCTCCTCAAGTTTATTTTTAAATGATTGAAAATTACTTTAAATTAAAAAAAATTAAGGAAACATGCTGAGAAAGTGTTTATAGGAAACATGACCAATAAAAATGGCTGCTTTGCTACATCAAGAGCTTTGTATTTATAAGAAAATTATTGCAGCCAGGCAGTGGTGGCACACGCCTTTAATCCCAGCACTTGGGAGGCAGATTTCTGAGTTTGAGGCCAGCCTGGTCTAGAGTGAGTTCCAGGACAACCAGGGTACACAGAGAAACCCTGTCTCGAAAACCAAAAAAAAAAAAAAAAAAAAAAAAAAAAAAAAAAAAAAAAAAAAAAAAAAAAGAAGAAAGAAAGGAGAATTGGTTGCCAGCACATAGCACAGGCCTGTCTTGCCAGCACCTGGAAAGTGGAAGCAGATGGATCAGGAAGGAGTTCAAGGTCATGGAGTGGATTAGAGACCAGTTTGGGCTA
>NW_022196912.1:87960423-87983665 GCF_008632895.1 Mastomys coucha | reverse complement strand
ATTGGTTGATTTCACAAACATATTGCATGTACTTAAGGTGCTCGTTTTGATGAGATTAGCATTGGCTAGAGTCTATTCTAGTGTATGGAGGAATTGTATCTGTATACGTATTTATACATATACAGTATCACTCAGGACTGCATATACAGGTTGATGTCTTTTTGGTTAGTTGGTTTGCTTTGGCAGGGGCTGGAGAGATAGCCCCACTGGCCTGGCAAGCACAGGTCCCCTGGAGAACCTGTGACACAGCCAGGCATGGTGGTATGGTTATGATCTAGAGCTAGGGAGGCGGGGACAGACAGATTCCAGGAGCTTGGTGTCTAGCTACTTGGTGAGTCTTAGGTCGATGAGAGACTCTGTCTGCACACACACACACACTTTTGCAAAGTAAAATTGGAAAACTGTTTCAATATTTAATGTTAAACTCAGAGAATCAAGCATGCTAACAAGGGCTTTATCACTAAGCAATGCCGCCACAGCAAGATCATAGGCATTTTTTAGGATCTTAACTGGGAAATGAGAGAGATGGGGGTCCTGTTCATTGAAATAAATCTTGAACAATGATTTGACTGGACTCAGGCATGGTGGTATATTCCTGCCATCCCAGCCTTGGGAGACCAGCATGAAACTAATGACTCCAGGTTGACTCTTAGCACACGAAACTCAGAGGGCTCACCCCAAGTCTGAGCTGAAAGCCTCTATTCTGTGGTCTAGCTTCATGGTACCAGAAAATACTACACACCCACATTAGGTGGCTCGCAACTGGCTGGAACTCCAGCTCCCAGGGATGTGACACTCTCTTCTGGCTTTCTGTGTATACATGACATACATATACATAAATAAAAGAGTCCTTTTTTAGGAAAGAAGAAATGTTTTGGTAGAGGAACACAGAGAGAATTGTGTGGATAATTAGGGAGCAGCTTGTGGAGTTTTACAAAGTGAGTATGGCCCAGTCTACTCAAGATGAAGATATAAAACACACCTAGTGTCCTAGAAATCTTCTTTTGTCCATTCCAGTCTTTATTCTACAGTAATCCATAACTCAAACAGGCAGAAAATCAGCAAAAATCTAGGCGACCTGAAGAGCACCACCAATTAACTTGATCTAATAGTGACACTTACACAGTGCTTCATGTAACCGCAGTGTACACATGTCTCAGTCACCAAGGGAAATCATATTATGTACCATAAAATATTTGAGTAAGCGGGAAAAAAATCATGTACTATAGTGAGAATTTTTGGTTTCTTTAAAAACACAGAAGTGTTATGTAAATAAGTTTTTGTTTTAATTCCAGGGGTGGGCTATGGGGCAGCTTCAGCTTGTCCACAGCAGCTGACTATGATTTGTCTCAGGCTCTGGCAGGGGCGTGATTCTGCTAGCTGAAAATAGTCTACATTTGAAACTCTGGGGACTCTTGAGAGGGTATCAAACGACCAGAGCCCTGAGAACGTGGTGGCTGCTGCTCCCCCTGCTACTGCTGGTTTCAGTTGCTGTTTGGTAAGTAGAACAAATAGAACTTGCCCTAAGGAACTTGATGCCCCTAATCAGTAGGAAGTAGTCTAACTATATTGATACCCCATTTCCCTCTAACCTCCTTTTTCTCCTACCTAGTGTTGGGAGTTAGAAGGAAGAGGGGTGGAGTAGAGAGGTAGAGAAAAAGAACCCAATAAAGTAGATAAAAGTCTGGCTGTAATATATAGCATGTTACCATGTTTTCACATAACTGTGAAATTAAACTATGTTCCCAAAGCAAAGGATAGCTATACATTTCTAAAGAATTAAAAACACACCACCAAACAACATGAATCAAAAAAATCTTGAGGACTAGAACACCTATTACTTTATCTTTCGCATTTAGCTTTACAATCCATTGTGAGTTGATTTTATGTATGTTGTGAGTCAGGGGTCAATTTTTCTTTTTTTTCTTTTTTTCTTTTTTTTTTTTTTTTTTTTTTTTCTTTTTTTTTTTTTTGTGACATCTGTCAAGTAGGTCCCAGAAAAGGCATCATTCATTTATTTTTGAGACCGAGTCTTATGAAATCCTGGCTGGCCTTGAACTTACTACGCAGATGAGGCTGGCCTGAGCTCCTGATCCTGTTCTAAGTGTAAGAACACAGACTTGTGCCTCCAAGTCCGGCTAAAAATGTACTGTATATAATTCATGTTCAAAAAAATGCAAAGGTGGCAGTTGGTATACATTTTATCCAGAATTAATAACTTAATGGGACCCCCGGTTTCCACAAACACATAGATAAAGGTTTTATTGACAAAAGAAAACCTCTTTATTAGGGGAGTAGAACCCAACGCCCTCTGCTGTCTAGTACTTACCAATCATCAGTTGAGTGACATGAAGCTCATGGGCATTGCCTAAAGATATGCAAGCCGCCTATAGGTTAGGTTAGGTTACCCAGAAAACAGACTCTGAGATGGAGATTTCTTTGCAAGAAATTGATTGCGTGGTAATCCAGGGATCAGGATCATGGAAAGACAAGGAAACAGGAATCAGCAGGGAGTTTAACTGTGAACAAATCTTTCTCCTTTGGGTCATCTGGCTATCAGTGAGCAAACCGTGGCTTTTGGCTTCACTCAATTAATTCACCCAGTACTTTAAAAATATCTTACTTTATCATTACTTCTAAGTTATGTGTTTACAGACGTGAGGATGGGTTTGTGCATGTCTGTCCAGTACCTATGGAGAGCAGTGGAGCTGGAGTTTCAGGCAGTTGTGAGTACACAATGTGGGTGCTGGGAATTGAACTCTGGTCCTCTGGAAGAGGAATACATACTCTTAGCTGCTGAGCCATCTAGTGCACTGTCTGAGCACTTAATATACACTTTGTTTTGAATTTTGGCAGTGGTGAACAAGATAGTCTTGTGGAGTTGATAATCTAAAAATCATAGATGAGACACTTAAACAAGCCGGGCAGTGGTGGCACACGCCTTTAATCCCAGCACTTGGGAGGCAGAGACAGGCAGATTTCTGAGTTCGAGGCCAGCCTGGTCTACAGAGTGAGTTCCAGAACAGCCAGGGCTACATAGAGAAACCCTGTCTCAAAAAACCAAAAAAAAAAAAAAAAAAAAAAAAAAAAAAAAAAAAAAAAAAAAAAAAAAAAAAAAAAGACACTTAAACAATTAATTGCAATGCAATGTTTAATATGTTTTAAACTTACTAGACTAAATGTATTAAATAAATATAGTGTGCAAGTCTAGCTAAGTTGTAAACAACAAAACTAATAGGAAAAACCAGTCTTCACAGGTTCTTAAGGCACACTATAAAACTATACTCTTTAATGAAAGAACTGATCAATGCAGCAAAAGAGACTATCCAGGAATTGACACCAATGTGTAGGTAAAATACAGGAAAGGGAGTCCTAAAATAAACACTATGGAACCAAGCAGTGGTAGCATACACCTTTAGTCACAGCATTAGGGAGGCAGACCCAGGTGCATTTCTGAGTTGGAGGCCAGCCTGGTCTACAGAGTGAGTTCCAGGACAGCCAGAGCTACACAGAGAAACCCTGTCTCAAAAAACAATTCAAGACAAAATAAACAACAAACAAAAAAACAAAACAGGGGAAGATAGCGAATCTGAATGAGTGAATGATAAACAAATAGGTAGCTCTGAGGCAACTGGCAGAATTTGTAAAATACTGATACATGAATTTATCCTATATGCATGTGAACACCTGTGTGTGTGTGGGGGGGGGGTGTATACATGCACGTTATGTGCATATGCACATCTGTGCTTTGCAAATGGAAGCCAGAGGCTGACATCAGGAGTCTTGAGACAGGGTCTCTCCTGAACCTGGAGCTCCCTGGTTCAGCTGGAACGGCTCACCGGAGCTCCATCGCTCCTTCTGTCTCTGCTGCCACAGTGCTGGGGTGACAGGCGTGCCCCATTGCACCCAGACTACATGGGTGCTGTCTTCAGGTTTGTGTAGCAAGCACTTTACTGACAGACTCATTTCCTCAACCCCATTTTTAAATGGATTTGAACATATATATGTGTATATATGAAAGTATGGTTTAATTAATTTAAGGCAGGGGTCCTCTGTGTAGCTCTGGCTGTCTGGAACTTACTTTCTAGACCAGTCTGGCCAAGAACTCAGAAATCTGTCTGCCTTTGCTTCTTTAGTGCTGGGACTAAAGGTCTGTATCATCATGCTTGGCTTCATATGCAAGTATGTATATGTTCATGTGCATGTGTGAGTATGTGTGTGTGTGTACATATGAAGGCCAGAGGTCAAACTCAGGTATTTTTCCTCAGGAGCCATCCACCTTGTTCTTTTCTTTTCAGTCTCTTACTGGGGCCTGGGCTCACCAATTAAAGTAGGCTGGCTGGCCAGAAGGGCCCATAAATGCCAGGCAGTGGTGGCACACACCTTTAATCTCAGTATTTGGGAGGCAGAGGCAGGCAGATTTCTGAGTTCGAGGCCAGCCTGGTCTACAGAGTGAGTTCCAGGATAGCCAGGGCTACACAAAGAAACCCTGTCTACAAACAAACAAACAAACAAACAAACAAAAAGCCCCATAAATCCTCCTGACTCTGTCTTTCTAACAATAGAGTTTATACTGTGTGGTACCAAGGCCAGGTTTTTCCTTTCTATATGGATTCTGGGGATTGAACTCTGGTCCTCATGTGTGCATGGCAAACACTTTGTAAACTAAGCCATCTCCTCAGCCCCTAAACTTATTGTTTTTTTCCTTTTAATATTTGTTTTTATTTTATGTGCATTGGTGTTTTACCTGCATGCATGATGATAAAGGTGCCAGATGCCCTGCAATTGAAGTTACAGACAGTTGTGAGCTGCCATGTGGTGCTGGGAATTGAACCTTAGTCCTTTGGAAGAGCAGCCAGTGCTCTTAACTGCTGAGCCATCATCTCTCTAGCCCCCTAAGTTTATTATTGATGTTAAAAAATGCTAAATAAGCCCACTGTTTAAAAGGCTTTTTTCCTTCTCTCTTCCTTCCTTCCTTCTTTCCTTTCTTTCTCTCCTTCTTTATTTCTTTCCTTTTTTATTTTTGTTTTTTGTTTTTGTTTTTGTTTGTGACATGGTTTATCAGTGTAGCCCTGACTGTCCTGGAACTTACTTTGTAGACCAGATTGTCCTTGAACTCAGAGACCCATCTGTCTCTGCCTCTTGAGTGCTGGGATTAAAGGTATGCACTACTATTGCTATGCTTTGAAAATGCATGTTTAGTTATAAAGATTTGGAACAAAGGCATAAAATACTTTAAAAATAATTTTTATGGGTCAGAATGAAGAAGCCCATTTAGAGCAATATTCAAAATCCAAAATCCACAATGTAAAAAGAAAAAAAAAGATCAAAAAAGATTATTAGATCTAACCATGTGCTCATTTAAAAATAACTATGTTGAAAAAGTTTCCAGAAGTGAAATCAAAAGGAAAATGGAATGGCTTTGAAAATAGATTAACAAGGCTGAGCATGGCTGTGTTGACTGCAGGGCATGGAGAAGGCAAGCTGGCTCTGAGCCCCCCTTCCCCTGTGCAGGCTGCTGGAGAACTACAGCATACATGTCTGGTAGGGCGTACTCTTTGGACAAGAGTGGCCTAACCTTTTTAGTATAGTCAACAACTGTTGGGTTTAAGGCCTGCTCCACAGGCTAGAACCTGTATTTGATACTGTCAGTGCAGGTACATGCACTTGAGAGTGCGTGAATGCCTCATACATGAAGTGGAAACTTAAGGGTTCTTTGGAAAGCCAATTGGATGATGTTTTGCTGGGGCAAACACATGAAGAAACCTTTCATTAAAGTGCACACAGGTGTGAAAGGCTAAAGCTGACTCATGAAGGAATGTTTCTCTGAAGCAGACACAGGAGAGAGGATGTTCTGCTAAAGCAAGCATGTGAAAGGACACGGGAAGTTTTGAGGGTATAAATAGGACTCAACAGCATGACAGAGAGAGAGAGAGAGAGACAGCATGAGAGAGAGACAGCATGATAGATAGATAGATAGATAGATAGATAGATAGATAGATAGATAGATAGATAGATAGATAGATACATAGAGAGTTTGGCTTGCTAGTACAACTAGCTGTGCAATGCTTGTTGGTCTCGCATCTTAGCTGATCTTCCATTCCCAGAGAGGAAAAGCGGAGAACTCCTGGGGTTTCTGCTCATCTCCTCTGCTGACTCAAGTCAAGGCTGAGCTGTGGCTGTCTCTGCTAGGTTATGTCACTACTGTTCCTAACCCAACTCTACTGAGCTGGACTACTGGTGTATCCATAAAGTGCTTATGAATGAATTGAGCTGCTGATGCCTGCTAACCTGTAAACTGAACTGCTCATTTCCAGACAACACAGATGGGAGTTGCTCCAAAGAGCCTTTCTAAACAGGTCCATTCTCCCCATACTCTTTCTTTTCCACTACCTCTGGTGGGTGTTGGGCTACAAGAGAGGGTAAAGTGTATAAGAACCATCATTAAAAATAAGGTTTGAAAAAATTAAAGTTACAATACATATATACACATTAACAATAACAAACAAAAATACATGATTAAATTTGGAAATTTAAAAGAAGTTTGGTTAAAAAAACAAAACTAAACAAAAACAACAACAAAAAAAGTAAACAAAGGTAGAGCCAAATAAAAGCTTGTAGAAGTTCACAGCTGTTTCTAAGATCTGCAGTCTGAATTCACAAACTATAGCTCTTCTGCAGTGGGGAAGATCAAACCCACAGCTTCCTGCAAGCAAGAGAGTCTCTAACATACAGCCATGTCCCAGCCAAAAATTTCTGATTTGAGTGTTTATGTTAGAAAGAGAGAGGGCAGAAAATTAATGAGATGAACATTCATGTTCAGCAACAAAGCAGCAGAATAAACCCAAGGGAAACATAAAGAAAGAGGTAGAGATAAAAGCAGACATTAGTGAAACAGAAAATAAATAAATCAGAGGCGATCAACAAGCAAAAGCTCAAGCTGGTCTTTTGGAACAACTAATAAAATAAGCAAATATCTGTTAAGAATGATTATGAAGAAAAATAGAAAAGAAGTAAAACAATATTAGTATTTTTAAAGCACATTCAGCAGAAATTCAAAAAAAGATAGGCAGAGGCCACAACTGGGTTTATGCCTGCAAATGTGAAAACACAGATTAAGTAGACAATGTCTTAGAAACATCACTGGTGGATATGCATTTAAAAAGCAATGGAGGGGCCGGGCAGTGGTGGGACACGTCTTTAATCCCAGCACTTGGGAGGCAGAGGCAGGCAGATTTCTGAGTTCAAGGCCAGCCTGGTCTACAGAGTGAGTTCCAGGACAGCCAGGACTATACGGAGAAACCGTGTCTTGAAAATCCAAAAACAAACAAACAAACAAAAAACCCACAAAACAAAAAGCAATAGAGGGGCCACAGAGATGGCTCTATGGTTAAGAGCACTGTCTGCTCTTCCATAGGACCCAGGTTTGATTCCTCACCACCCACATGACAGCTCACACATTTATAATTCTAGTCCCAGAGCATCTAAAGTCCTCCTCTGCCCTCCTCAGACATCAGGCACATATGTGGATGCACAGATGCAGACAACACCCCCATCCACACGCACACATAAAATACATAAAATAGCAGCAAAGAACATGAATCAATGATTACCAGCTATCATTTCTCACTTCATATGTTTGTTACATATGTAAAAGGCACACAAGAACCAGGACTTTTCAGAATTCTACTGAACATACAACAACATGTAATTATACATTTATATACACAAATGGCATGTGAAGAGCAATTCCTGACCTGGTATTAGGAGCTCAGTGTTGAAACCAGAGAAGAGCATGTGTGATGGACACTGGGAAAAGACACTAATGGCTGATTCTGTAGATTTTTATTGACAACATGGCAAGCTGGGTCACAACTTCAGACAGAAAGAGATCTAACAAATAGAAAGTCTGGGTAGTGATGGAATGTATGTTCCAACCATAACATTATTTTCCTTGCTACTTCATTTCTGTAATTTTGCTGCTATTATGAATTGAATGTAAATATCTGTATTTTCCAAAGGTCTTAGGTGACCCTGTGACAGAATCATTAGACCTCAAAAAGGGTCTGATCTAAAGTATTGAAAACATAAAAAAGGAAATATGTGTGTGTGTGTGTATGCATGTGTGTGTGATATGTATATATATTACATTCCTTTTCTTTTAAAGTTTTTCTTTTTTAAAAGATCTGTCTATCTATCTATCTGTCTGTCTATCTATCTATCTATCTATCTATCTATCTATCTTATCTATCTGTGCACATAAACACACAGAGGCCAGAAAATGGTGCTGGCTCCACTGTAACTGGAGTTACAGGAGTTTGTGAGCGGTCATGTGAGTGATAGAAACTGAACCTGGGTCCTCTGAAAGTCTTGTTTTATATTTTAATTATGTGTATGACTGTGTGCAGACTAGTGCAGTGTCTGCATAGGGCAGAAGAGGGTGATGGATCTCCTGGAGCTAACGTTAGAGGTGGTTGGGAGCACCTAACATGGGTGCTGAGGGGCCAGACTCTGGTCCTCTTTAAAAACAGCAAATGCTCTTAACTGAGCGGCCTCTCCAGCCCTAAATTATGTCCTTAAAGGAAATCATAATCATGGAAATAATAACTCCTACTCAGCTAATATGTCAACTCACTGTAATACCCTTTAACACTTCAAGGGAGACTCTTCTTGCTGTGGGAAAGGAAAATATGAACTAAATTTTGTGAGAAGGAGTTACATCCTGCGAACCTCCAAGATGGTCTTGAAGAACAAAGTAGGAACTTCCACAGACTGCCAAGATTTAGCCAAATCCACAACAACTAAGACTGACTGGTAATGAAGCAATGATGGATGTAAAGTGAGTGGATTTGACTGTACAGCCTCTTAACAGAACTGCACAAACAACGGAGCTCTGCATATTGGTGGAATAAAAAACAAATCATTAGCAATAACCCTGAACCAAATGACTATTCATATGACAGAGTTAAAAATTGATGTTCTGTCTTCATTCAGTACTCTGGAAACAGATTCAAAGTCAATAAAAGAATATATAAATAAACTTTTTAAAGATTTTATAAAATAATCTAAAAAAGACATTTTTTTTATACTGAGGTAGATAGGATTTTCATGAGTAACACAAAAACATTTTTATAAAGTAAAAAGAAATATTTGAAAAATAATAAGAGCAGAGGAATTTATATTAAGTTTCCTTGCAAATTCTAGGATGTACTAAAATTAGTCTCAGCTACATAGATCTCAGAAAGTTTGCCACATATGAAACCACAGCGATAATAAATCTAGGTGACGTCTTCGTGGTCTGTGTAGTAGGAGTGATAAGCTACTTTGGCAAGGGTTGTTGCTATCTTTAAAATGTAAGTAGGACAATCATTTCGCTTTCAGGAAAACTATTAAAATCTAGACCATCATATTAAGGGAAATAAGCCAGATACAGGCTTTTAAGAGGTGGAAGTGGGAACACTGGGGAAGAGGAAAAATATCAGAGGTGGGGGAGCAGCTATGGTGGGGTGGGGTTGGGGGTCAAAGAGGGTGAACATAATAAGCCAAGTATACTATATACATAGATAAAAACACCATACTGAAGCACATTCATTTGTACAATCAATATTCACTAATAAGAAACTTTTAAAAGGAAAATGTATATAATAAAACCAAATTGTGGGGGGAAATATGTTAAGTCAAAATTAAGTCTAGATAACACCTGTGTGATGAGATTTGTGTTAAAAGGAATGAAAGGGTGGTGGGGTTGGTTGCCTTTAATTCCAACACCCTGGAGACAGAGGCAGGCAGATCTCTAAGTTTAAGCCTGGCCTATAGAGTGAGTTCCAGGGCAGCCAGGTCTACATAGAGGAACCCTGTCTTGGGGCGGGGGCACTCAGGGGTGGGGACAGGATGGACTAAACCAAACCAAAGAATCCATATGAAGACACAAACTTGTCCTCAGAGGGCACTGAGGCAGGGGGTTGTAATTAGGGACATTTGAAAACTTTATTTCATGCATTCTTCAGGGTTTGCTCAAGAGATAAAGCAATGAGATGGGGGATCTCTCTCTCTCTCTCTCTCTCTCTCTCTCTCTCTCTCTCTCTCTCTCTCCCCCTCTCTCTCTGTCTCTGTCTCTGTCTCTATCTGTCTGTCTCTCTCTGTCTCTGTCTCTCTGTCTCTGTCTGTCTCTCTCTCTCTCAGGAATTAGCTCTTTTGATTACGGAACCTGAGAAGTCCTGAGACTGGAAGACAGTAACCTGGCCCCCTGCCCCCTGCAGAGCTGATGATTGTAGCTCCTGTCTGAATGGCAGAACAGACAATACTCAGGGCATCTTAAATTCAAAAAGCAGGAGAAAGTCTCCTTTTTCTGACCAGAAGGTCCCCACTTTTTCCTCTTCAGACCTTTTGATAAAGTAACACTGGTAAACCCATGCACCCCACAGAGGGCAACTGCTTCACTCAATGTTCTAACATCAGAGCCACTCCCACTGGCAGCGTGGTCTCAAAGACACCTACCACCATATTTAGCCAAGCATCTGAGTACCTCCTGGCCCAGTGAAGTTAACACTAACCATTCTGTCTCTCACACTTGTCTTCTTCTCTCATCCCCCACACTGGGGGCACGCACCCTTCTCTTTTCTCCTTCACACAGCATGTCATTGTGGTGGGTCCTGACTAGAGCTGCTTTGGCTAGCTAGACATAACAGTTCTTTTTTTGTTTGTTTCTTTTTTATTTTTTGTTTTTGAGACAAGATTTCTCTATGTAGCCCTGGTTGTCCTGGAACTCACTCTGTAGACCTCGAACTCAGAAATCTGCCTGCCTTTGCCTCCTAAGTGCTGGGACTAAAGACATGCACCACCACTGCCCAGTGATAGAATAGTTCTAACTGACCTTTATTCTGATTGGTCCTAAGTGGAGCTTATGATTGTGGAATTTCTTAAGAGTAACAGATCTCAGAACATACAGAACATACCAGGGTATGTGATCAGCATGCCCTTGCTCTGAGCCAAGCTACTTTCTGTATCAACAATATGAACAGTATGAAATGGCTGGCAGGCTGGGAACAAAATGGCCACAGCTATACCAAGAAGCTAGGCCTCAACACACACACCACCTTATGTAGTCACCACATCAACACTATGAATTTGGCCCTAATTAACTGTTTCACATATGGGGGACACTGAGGCAGAGAGGGACAAAGCCGCTTGGTATTGTTGAAGGCTTGGTACTGTTGCAGGCCTGGGGTTTGAACCAATCATAAATGTTTAACCCTTGCCTTGCATGATCACTGGGGAGGGTCGAGGTCTTTGACAGTCCCAGAAGGAAAGCTGCCTGTCTATGTCACCTGCTCTATGTGTTCTTGGTCTCCCCACCCCACATAGCATCCGAATATTCTTAACCATTGAGGAAGGTGTTACGTTGCTCTTTTTCTCCTCTATTTCTTCTCCCTTGGAAATTCTATGAATGATTATTATGTTTTCTGAAAAAGCAGCAACAGCAAACCCCACATGTGTTTCAAGTCTGGTTTTTTTTAACTCTGGGGACAGACATTTCTTCCCACAAGTGATTTTCACCACAAGCGTGAAGTTATGTTGCCCTCCTGTCTCTCTGGTTTCTGGTTGGTGCTACCAACCTCTGCACTAAACAATAAAGGGACAATTGTATGTTTATATCATTTAATAATTTAATTAGTATCTTAAACATTGTAGAGAGTAATAGAATGTTTTAGTGAATTTTAAAATAATGCTGTTTTCATCTTACTAAGGTAAAAACATGTTTTGTATATTATGGAAAGAATATCTTAATTTTTCTTCCCTGAAGATGAGCAAGCCTCCATCCCTAGTCTTTCTCTTGAAAGCTAAAAAATAAAATAAAATAAGTCATTATAAGTCCTTATTGGAGAACAATAGAGTTAATACATTTAATACTAACTAAATAGTAGGTTATTAGTAATATTGACCCATATAAAATAATCTAGTGTCTTTAAGTTTCACACATTGATTGCAATGTCACTAAAAGCTACTAAAATGAAAGAACTATTCTACAATTTAACTCCTTTCCAGGATCCCAGACAGGGATTTTGGAAGATGTGCTATTGTAGGGACAAATAGGACATTAGCCTTGGAGGAAGTGAGGACCTGGCTCTAAGTAGTGTCTCCGCATCAACTGTGCTGTTTTCGGATCTAGATCACAGCTCCTTCACCATGTCTGTTGTAGTACTAGGGTTTAATGAAGCCAGGACTCCACACATGCCTACACAGAGTTACTCTCCAGGCCCTCACATTAACACTTTAATTACGTTTATTTGTTTACTTCTTGTGTGTATGTGTGTGTGTGTATGTGTGTGTGTGTGCATATGTGCACATGCATGCCTGTCACAGACCATGTGTCCACAGAAACCAGTGGACAACTTACAGAGTTGTTTCTCTCCTTTCACATTGGGTCCCAGGTTTTGAACTCAGGTCCTCAGGCTTGATGGCAAGCGTCCATATTCACTGAACCACACTCTACCAACTCTAACCCCATTTTTTTTTAAAAAAGATTTATTTTATTTATTTTATGTGTGTGAGTACACTCTAGCTGTACAGATGGCCATGAGCCATCATGTGTGTGGCTGCTGGGAATTGAACTCAGGACCTCTGCCTGCCTCATTTGCTCCGGCGTAATTCACTGTAGCTGTCTTCAGACACACCAGAGGAGGACATCAGATCCTTTTACAGATGGTTGTGAGGCACCATGTGGTTGCTGGGATCCGAACTCAGGACCTTCAGAAGAGCAGTCAGTGCTCTTACCTCCTGAGCCATCTCGCCAGCCCCTTCTAATCCCATTTTATATTTTTGGTTGTGAGCCTAGCCTTTAATGGCTGAGCCATCTCTCCAGCCCTCTAATCCCATTTTAAATATAAGAAAATGAAATAGAAATATTACTGTACCTTTCATAAACTCGTGTGTGTGTGTGTGTGTGTGTTTGTGTGTGTGTGTGTGTGTGTGTGTGTGTGTAATATGGCCTTGAAATGGAAGTTTCTGGTTGTGTCAAATGGTGCAAATTCATGTGATATTTTGCAGAAGCAAAACCCATGAGCAAACATGAGATGTTTGGAGAGAGTATAAGTAGGACTCAACAGACAGTGACATGGTGCTTGCGAGGCCTGCCCTGCAACGCTTCGTTGGTCTTGCTTCTTTACTGATCTTCACTTCACCGAGAAAGGCATAGAGGAGAACTTCTCCTGGGACTCCTGCTAGTTCTGGCCACTCCCGCTGACTCATGCCAGTTCCTTAGAGGCCTGGCTGTTTCTGTGAGATTGTGCGGTCGCTGCTGATTCCTGTTTGGTGGCACTACTGAACTGGACTGCTGGTATCCTGACAATGGAGATTGAAAGCACCCCAAAGAGTGACTTCTAAACAGGTCCACATCCCCTTGTCCTATTTACCATCTTTTCTCCCCTACTTTTGGACAGTGTACTAGAAGTGGGATAGAAGCATTTGAGAACCCTTATTAAAGTAAGTTTTGAAAAATATCTCAGGCTTGTCTTGAATTTATAGCTGTGTGTAGCCTTGAACTTGTAATCCTTCAGTGTCCCAAATGCTGGGATTACAGGTGAGTACCACCGTGCCTGCTTTAATGTGCTCTTGGGGACTGAATCCAGGGCTTTATTCATGTCATCGAGTGGCTGCTAACAGATACGCTCCCAGCCCCACTTTTTGGGTTTTTACTTTACTTGATAAACAATTTGTAAAATGCTTACAGGGTACAACATTACAGCACAGCACATGTATGAATTATATTTAAATCTAGACATCCAAACATTTATCACTTTTTGTGTTAGAAATACTCAAAATCCATATTTTAGCTTTCATGTGTGTGTGTGCATACACATACACACATGTGTTTATAAAGCTCTTTATAGTAGAAAAGCACATAAATTGGGCATTTAAATGCAAAACCACGGAGGTTTTCAAGATGATTCTTTGGTTCCAGACCTGTCCACATGCTGGTCTCTGGAGCCAAGAAGCTGAATGTGTTGTGAGAATTTTGCTTTGTGGGACCATCGCAGGCTTTAGTAGCAAGCCACTATTACGAAACAGCTTGGGGAAGGCTTCCAGAGAAAATATGAGAAATCTGCTATGTATTTAGAAATTCACTCTCCCAGATATGGAAAGGACATTACTACAAAACTAAAATATTTTGGAAGAGAATTCGTTGGCCCATGTCCACCTCTTTCTGGTGCTGAAGATTGAATGCAGAACCTTGTGCATGCTAAGCACATCCTCCGCCATTGAGCTGCACTCTCTGCCTCCATGCCCACTCACTTAAGACTTTTAGAGGCCTCGCTCTGGCTGGTATAGAGAATGGTTCTTATTTCATACAAGTCTGGGGTTCCAACCAGGAGAGAGATCTCCTTTCTGCCTCCCAAGTTCTCTTCAGTGACTTGATTTGTCATTTGCAACTATTTTGAGAAAGAAAAGTTAAAGCTATCGAATGGGAATAAAAGTTTCTGGGGCCAAATTTAGATTGACCTTGGGCAAGCCACTTAGCCCTTTGGGTCTGGATCTTTTCCCTCTGCTGTGTGTTAGTACGTTGGATTAGATCCCAGATTCGCTGGCCTGGTAAAAGAGGAAAATGTGTCCTTGGTTATGGAAGGGAAAGGTGATGTGGTAATTTTATAGCTTTTATTTTTAGTTACTAAAGACTTTCTTTCTTTGGTCAGAGTGTTCAGGTGGAGGTGGCATGTGCTTGAAATCACTGAATTCACAAGAAGGATAAATGTGAAAATTATTGTTTCTGTTTTTGTTTTTTTTTTCCCCTCTCAACGATCATAGAAACAAAGTGCCTGTAATTATGTCCCCCAGAGAGAGCACTTTTCATCAGAAGATGCTGAAGTGTTATGCAAACAGTCATTAAGACTCGACTCTCTCAAACAATCATTTAGGCTCAGGCCTTCCCTGTGAAGTGGATATGACTGTTTACCGGGAGACAAAGCAGCAAGCTGGGACACTGTCCCTTCAGCAGCTGTCCTGGGTCTCCTTGCTGGTCAGGACTACGAGCAAAGGGACTGTTTCTAAGCTGCTTGCTCTAGCTGGAATTAGTTACCTGGTAGAAGCCAAGGTACTAGAAAACATTTGAAATAACACCAGCTGGCCTGGGCGTCTCCGAGAAAACCTTTCAGAGAAGGCAAACCTCGGAGTGCTATCTTCTGGGTGGAAGTGGAGGCAAAGTCTGTCAAGGGAGGAAGGGAGATTGCTGTGACGCAGGCTGAGCCTATCTTCATTCTGCAAGGCTTCACCCTCACATACTACACTAGATAGTGTCCATGATGTCCATGAGTTTGCAAGGCAAGGAACCATAATTTGCGTAACTATCCCTCCAAATGCTTATACATTAAAGGGCTAGTATCCAGGGGGCTATTGAAATTAGGCTATTAGTATTACTAAATATTCATATAAATGATATTCATATAAATTAATATAATTTATTATATGATATTGTTACATTAATATAGGTTAATATTATTAGGCTATTCTACACTCAGGAGGGAGAGCCTATTGAGAGATCTTTGGGACTTTGGAGGTATATCTTTGGAAGACAACCTTCTCTCTTTGCTCCCTGGCTTATGATGTGAGTGGTTCTGTGGCAGGCACTTCCTCCATGGTATGCTGACTTACTGTAGGCCAAAGGCAGTGGGGTCAACCCATCATGGGCTGGAGCCTCCAAAACAACAATTTCCCCACAAACCCCTTTTCATCCATAAATTAGCTCTCTGGGTATTTGATTTGGCTATGGGAAACTGACTAACTCACAGTTTCTAAAGAGAATTGCTGTGGATAACAGTAAAGCCCCAGAGTCTAAACAGAACAAGCCAAGGGGCCGGGTAAGAGGTCCCTCTGCTGCCTAATTGATTCTCACAAAAGCACAATAATACGAATGAATCACTCTAGAGACTACTACGGTAATCCCTTAATGACTAATAGAATTATCAAGCACTAATGTTACAGGTCTTAGTGAGGAACCATTTTGTTTTTATGAGTGCCCACCTGCTGGCCATGTGAAGGGTTGATGGGTGAGAAAGATACTAGTTGGAGCAGAATCTGTTTCTCTCCTCTTACTGCTGCCCTTTTGGACTACTGTCTAATCAATTACTTCATGTTTGTGTTTTCTTAAGTCCTCTTGTGCAAAACTGCCAGAGTAAAGTACTGCTTTCAAGGTGGCCCATTTCTTAGAAACCTCCCAAGGCTCTTACACAGACAGCATCAACAATGTGAACATCAGGGGTGGTGTTAGCCACACCTACAGTCATGAGTAGACATTGTGCTAAGGGCTTCCAATACCTTACTTACAGACACCTGCACATACACATATACACCCACCCACACACATACACACCCACACACACCCACATACACACACACACACACACACACACAAAGAGAGACAAGAGACAGAGAGACAGAGATGTAGAGAGAGACAGAGAAACACAGAGAGACACACTCACAGAGAGAGAGAGAGCTTAAATGCTGTCCCCACTACCAATGGTTCATTCTTTGTTCTATTCATCAAGTACTGGTTGTCTTGGAACTCATTCTGTTGACCAGATTGGCCTCGAACTCAGAGTATTAGTATTAGAGTTGTGGGCCACATCCCCAGCTGACCTCTTCATGGCTAATGACAGTGGAGACCTGTTATGCATCTCTCTCACACAGCTATTTAGAATTGGTGAGGACAGGGGCTTGCTGCTCCTTGACCTCTTGTCTCCTTGTCTTTGTTCTCAGGATGGTGGAGCATCTGGAATAATGTCCACCAGGGACCCATGTGTCTTCTGCCGCTCTTCATCGGTCAAAGCAAAGCAAATTACACGGCCATCCTTAGCTTTAAGGAAAGCAGAGAACTACAATCCCATCATGTTCCTGGGAGGGGCTGCTGCAGTTTGGATGTTGTCTGAAGGGTGACACAGTTGGGAGGTGATAGAACCATGGGATTGGAGCCCAGTTGGTGACACTTAGGTCTTTGGGGGGTGTGCCTGCAGAGATGACTGACCATCTTTCTTTATCCTTGTTTGCTCTTTGGCCTGTGATATAGTGTCATTCTTCCAAGTGCCATTCTTCCAAGTGCCAACCGTAACAGAGGCTCCAAGCAACAAGATCAGTAGGTCATATAATGAATATCTGGGCCAAGATAACCTTTAAAAATTCCCATTCAATCCCATCACTTATATTTTCTTAGGCACATGATTCTCAAATTTATATACCTGGCCTAAATCTACCTTCTGAACGCCAGATCTGTTAAAGTAACCTGGACTCTATTATGTAGGTAATTCTCCAGTAAACAATTTTCAGAAGTGTACAGTTTATTTTCAGAAATACGAGTGTACGAGGTTTTTGGTACATCCAAACAAATTAAATATGGGCTTTATATTTCACAGCTGGGAAAACAAGAACGTTATGTCACAATGCATAAATTATTTGAAATGTAAAACAATGAGTTTTGAAAATAGGGTCTCCTATATAGCCCAGGATAGATTTGAAATCACGATCTTACTGCCTCAGTTTTCCAAGTCTGAGGTTATTAGTGTCTGCCGCTGTAGCCACGAAACTTCAGATTCCATTAGGAAAGTTTAACCCCAACAGTGCTGCCACTCATTTGTTTGTTAATATTCATGTCTAAACATAGCTTTTCCCCCCACAGTGGCAGAGACATGGTTCCTTCGAGCCAGGATTAGCAGCATCATGGATAACTTCATGGAAATGCAGGCTCCCAGCTAGTTTTGATGGATGCTAAAGCCCAAGAGCCACTGCCATATGGCATGGTAGACCCCACCCAGGAATCATCTGGGGATGACTGAGTTAAAGATGTCGGCCGCATCCCAGAGTCTTGGGGTGTGTGAAATAGCCAAGCTTCCAAGACTGGCTTCATAATTAGATTTTACTTAGGCAAGACTTCAACCAATTACTAGTGCTCTGACCTTATCCCTAGAGATTCAGATTCCTTGGGTTTGCTTGGGGCCCCGGCACAACTGTTTTCCTAAAGCTCTCCAGGCAATACAGATGAACAATACCGCCACACTACGTACAAGCATACTGGGAGCTAATGACCTGTCTTCTAGTCTTGGTGTTATGACTTCCCAGCAATGTGACCTTGGCCATTTAACTCAGCACTGTCTGCCTAAGATTAAATGAGATAGTAGTGTAAAGAGAATCTCGAGACAAAACCTGGTCATAGCAAGCTCATGACAGATGCTCTTAGAGCCTCCTGGTTTATGTTTAGAAATCATGGAGCTAGAGGGTGCCCTTATTCTCTGGAGCTAAGCATGGATGAAGCTATTCTGTATAAGAGATTTGTGTTCCTCGTCTTCTGGGTCTGCTATTTTGTCTGTGTGGTCGGTCTTATCTATTCCTGTTTGTGGTGCCACTGTGCCCCCTCACCTGCAGGGACGTGAAACTGGAGCACTTTGCAAATGACTGTCTCCTTCTTTAGGTTGGCGGAGTTCAATATGAGCATTTTTTTTCTCTTTCCAGCTGCATTCTGTGGGTTGTTTTATGCCTCTTTTTCACATCACATGCTTAGCAGAGTCTTAGCTATAAAGCCCTTCACCCTGACATACATACTGGCTCTAGGGTACCAGCTTGACCTTGCCTACAGTGGTCCTGGTTAAGGTTTCTGAGTCCCCAGGTCTTGATTTCCTTGCCTGGGAAGCGGGTAGGGGCAGATAGTTATTTCACTGTACTTCCTAAGGCTGCTGTGAAAGATAACAAACAGAAATGTCCACACAGCACCCAAACATCTCTCGAGGGCTCAAAATTTGCAAATATTCAAAGAGAACAGACACAGCCCTCCCACAGCTGTGGGAGCAGCTGTGCCATTCATTTTAGGTCCAGGGTACTGACATTGCCAGGAACCTTAGCACGGCTTTCCTTCCCGGTGGTGCTTCAGGAGGAATAGCTTATTTGTTTGTTTATGGCTTTGAGCCTGTGGTGATCCTCCTGCCTCTGCCTCCCAAGTACTGGACTTACAAGCATCCACCACCACACTCAGGGTGACTGGCTATTATGATTACTATTGAGTTCAGGCTAGCCTCAAACTTGCTATATAACTGAAATTGTCCTGGACTCCACCTTCCTCCCTCTACTTCCTAAATGCGGGATTTCAGATGTATTCCATCATGCCTGGTTCATAAGGCTCAGGGGATTGAACTCAGGGCTTTGTGCATGCTAAGCAAACATTCTGTAAACCCAGGCTACAACCCCTCGCCTATGCATGGCTGTGTGTGTATGAGTGTGTGTGCATGTAGGTGTGTGTGTGTGTGTGTAGAATTTAACTACCAGAGAGTCACTTTTAAATTTTTTATCTATGAGGTTTCTTTCTTTCTTGTTTTTCAAGACAAGGTCTCTCTCTGTAGTTCTGGCTGACTTGGAACTTATTATATAGACCATGCTGTCCTTGAACTCTGCTTGCCTCTGCTTTCTGAGTGTTGGAATTAAAAGTGAGTGTCTGGCTTGCTTTTAAATCTTAACATTAGTGTTTTAATATGTTTCTCCTGAAGTTACAAATGTATATGTTCTCTAGCATTTACCTCGCACATTTAAGAAAGAAAATGGTAATCACTTTAGAAGCATGGTGGGTCACTGTGTGTTTTCTTATGTAATTCACAGACGACCGGTACTAAACGGCTAAAAACTATTTTCATCCATGAGGCAGCGATAGACAAATCATGTTTCCAGCTTTTTGGTGAAGTTGTTTCAGGAATTGGTGCCTTGAAAAGATGTCACCAGTGTGACTTCTACCAGGAATTCTTTTCACCATTGACAGTTTGCAGTGAGACATTAATAGTACAGAGTCTTCCCCAGGCACAGGCTGCAGCTGGTTTAAACTTACCTCTACTTCCAAGGTACCGCTCTGTACCTTGTTCAAGCCCCACAGGAGACACAGAGCACGGCTCTCAACATTTTAATGTGTGCTTACTGGCATGCTTCAAGCAGCTGGTTTTTATTTGAGTTAGAATTAGTCATACTGTTTTCTGGCCTTGGAATTCATAGATTTTGGATAGAGAGGCTGTTCTTGAAAGCTGGGGCCTATGTGATTTTGCTAAACTTTCTTTGGCTCGCTGAGTTCGCTGCTGTGGTTGTTGACAGATGAAGGATGCCTGTACATTGGCTGCGATGCATTTAATCTATCAGGCACATTTTTAATTGGGCCGTTTTTAATAAAACCATTTGTTTTGTTTTTTAAATGTTAGAACTTCACACAAGGCCCCTAGAAGAAAGTTGTATGCTGACTTAGTGGCCCAAATCCCCAAAGCATCTTGCACTGGTCCTAGCATTTCAGATGTGGTTTAAGTTTGTGAGAATTTGTACAATAACTTTGATGAATTTGTTTGCTAGGGCTTGGCTTTCCTAGTTAAGGAATTTTTACTTATTTCAGATAAGCCAGTTGTGAATACTGTATTTTCCATTAGCATCTCCAGTCATTTCAGTATGCTTTTATAGCTCAAAGCTGGTTTAATTTCTTGGATTTAACCAACTAACATTTGGTATTGGTAGTGGGAGTGATTTGTCTCCCCCAGCTGAACATTTAACCGAATCTTTTCATTTGTGAGCCATTTCTGCATCTCTACCGTTTGCCAAGTTCCACGCGGCAGGCTGGGGTACACATAAAGATGGAAGATGGTCTCTTGTCCGAAGGAGATTGCTGTCATCAGGTGTCGGTGGGCGAGAGACCAGTCACTCACAACATGATCAGTGAGGAGATTGTCCTGGAGCTCAGGCCCTGTGACACTGTGTCTCTGAGCTGTAGAGACAGGCTGCCTACCCAGCACGAATACAGAGCAAAGAGCTTTCTTGTACGCCAGGGGGTGCTGCTGCTCTGCGATGGTCACCGGGAGATCCTGGCACCCTGTTATCTTTGAAGTTAGAATTGAAGAGCTGTTTTCTTAGCCGTCTCCTTCTCCGCGCTTTGCGTGTATTTACTTCTAACTGAAAAGAACGTTCTCTCCCGAGTTCCACCTCCTTTCTTACTGAGGATAGATACTTTTACTCAAATGTATTTAAGCATTCTTGGAAAAGATGGTATTTACTATCTAAATCCCCTGAGTTTTTATTTTGTGGTTTGGGTTGGCCTAATGAACTTTTGGAATCTTCTTAGCTAAAGGTAGGCGGGTGGGGCTGGTGGGGAGAGGGGAGTTGGGAAGACTGGAGTGGAGGTGGGAGGGGTTGTTCTCAGGCGCAGTTTACGTTTTTTTTTTTTTGTTTTTTTTTTTTTCCTTTTTAAAATACAATTGAAGCAGTATATTTCTGGTAAGAAAAGTTATTAGGTGTTTATGGATGTTTCAAAAGACCAGGGGGCGGGGGGGAAATGCAGATCCCATGTTAAAATGTATGCCTGGGGACTCTTTAACACTTTGAACAGACCCCAAATTGGGAGGGTATGAGCTCCTTAAAGTGGTAGCTGTTTCCACTGGGGGAGGGAGTGTTCATTGGATGCCGTCCAAGAGCACAGGATTGCCAGGAGCAGCCCCAGGGAGGATGAGTTAGCTTGGCCAGGTAGAACAGCAATGTGGGTTTCCTCTTACTTCCGCCACATACCACATCTTCCTGAACAGGGAGAGCACCGCTCTTTTTCTGATGGTCCCCTGTTTTATCTGCTTCGTCCAGGGAATCCAGCAGGAGGCAGCTTATAGCAGGAGCCTTAACAAAAATGTGTCAAAGTTCTTTAAGGCACATGCAATATATTCTTATTATATACTAAACTGTAAGTGTGATTGGTTCGGAGGTGACTTTTCAGAGTGATAGCGGGTATTGAGCCTAGGATCTCATACCTGTTCTATCCCCAATCCTTTTTAAAACTTTTTTGTTTTGACACAGAATGTTACAAAGTTGTCTAGACTGTCCTAGAACTTGCTCACTCTCCCAAGTAGCCAGGATAGTAAGATTATACCACCAGGCTTGATTTGTATGATGTTAATATGTGGATGTAATACCTAGTTCTTTAGTTAAATATTAATTGCTTTTCACTGCATATTATAGGATTCAGCTGGCAATATAAAGACAGCTATTCAGTAAGACTTAGGGCTGTAGAAATTAGTCTTTACAGATTCTGAGCTCAAATTAAATAATAATTTAAGTATTCAGTTTCTGGTGGCATTTTCTCAATTGAGGTTCCTCTTCCCAGATAACTTTAGATTATGCCAAGTTGACAAAGAAACAAAAACAGGATACAAGGTCATTGTACCATCTACATAGGCCAGGATCACCTGGGGCGCTTGTTTATCACAGGAGTCTGGTCCCATCCTAGTGCTATCCAGCAGAACACCTAAGACTGGGGCTTGGGAACCTGGGCCATAACGAAATCTCGGCGAATTGTTTGTGCATTTTTAGATTGGGCACCCCTCAAACTGTGCTATGCACCAGAAACCTATAATGGGTTCCTTAAACTCACTAAAATGGCTTTCTGAGCCCTTGTGAGAGGTTTCTGATTCGGTTTAATCCAATGGGCCCCAGACAATGAAAAAGTGTAGAATGAGGGCTTCTGGGTAAAGGATGAAAAGCACTAGTGTGTGTGCATGTGTGCGTGCATGTGTGTGTGTGTGTGTGTGTGTGTGTGTGTGTGTATGTGTGTGTACTGAGACAAGTTTTGTATACTGAGATCTAAGGGATCTCTCTTAGAATCTGAGAAACTACCTTTTGTATCTCCTTCTCTCTATTTCCTCAAACTCTTTCTCCAAGTCTCCCTCTGGCTACACAGCAATGATGACTAGGTACACCGGGGGAAGAGACAGGAGCCATGGAGACTGCCTGCCTCTTCTACACCCTTCTCAACACTCTTTATTTTTCACTAGCTTTCCTGATGGTAGAACTTCAGTGTGCCACCAGGGGGCTCTCCTAACATTATTTTCTCTTTTTCTTTTTTCCCCCCTCTGTAAAACACTGTAAAACAGGCCAGTCAGGCAAAAGATCTGTTAACAGAATTTGCAATGGGGGGGAGGGGGTTCTACATTTGATTATTCAGTTTTTCCTGAAATTAGAAGATTTTAAATATCATGATTAGTAAATATATAAGAAGAATTTATTAAAATAAATAGAAACTTTTCAAGCCCTTACTATAGGTGTTAGTTAACAATATTTTAGATATAGGCCTGAGCATAGATATCTCAGTGGAAATAATGATTCCTAGACCACACACCCACGCCCACACACCCACACCTACACCCACGCCCACGCACACCCACCCACATACCCACACCCACACACCCCACACACCCACCCACATACC
>NW_022196912.1:87923735-87959699 GCF_008632895.1 Mastomys coucha | reverse complement strand
CACACACACACACGCACGCGCGGAGTCTGATTTGTGTTTGGTAAGTACTCCTCCTGAGCATGGGGCCTGCCCTGCTGTGTGGTTGATGTACCTGGTCAGAATAACAGCTTTTATCCTGCCTCCTTTTCTCAGGTAAAGTATTGTTTCATAGGTTTGCACAACATTTCTATTTTGGATGAGGACAGGAAGGGAAAAAACCCCAAGTGTCTCTACACATCGGCTCTCCAGCTCAGCCTCTTATTAAACTTGACAAAGTGAGGGTGCTTTCAAGGCAGAGCAAGCCATTTAAAGAGACAGTAATGCTCCCCAGAGACAAGTCAGTTTTGAGAGTCTGGAGATGTATTGAACACCACACTGAAAGGTGACTTTCCCCCTAGCCACTCAAAAGATAGCAGTTCTCAAGCGGGCTCGGAGGGATTTAGTATGATGTTCCCCTATTGCCATCTTGAATTCTTAGGAATCTTTAAAGGGGCTCTGTGTTTTCATCTTGTACTAAAAATTGTGTAGCTGGTCCCAGCCGGAGAAACCATAGTCTTCCACTACCATTCTATTGCTTTTCCTTAGAGAGGGACCTTGGTTGTATCTGTGGAGTTTTAGTTTTAAAGCTCTCAGAGGCTGTAGCTGCCCCCAGACCAAGCACACCACAAGCTGGGGAAGGTTCTGACTCTTCCAATGTGGAAACCTGGCTAACAGCCACCGTGAGCTTGCAGCCTTGTCTCTGGAATCTTCCTTCTACATCAATCTTTCCCACGTAGATGGCTCTTGCAGTTGATGGGATGTGCAAGATTTTAGACTATTCATGCAGACTTTACGTGTTTTGTTTTATTACTTTTACACACACACACAAAATTTGCGGGTTTACAAAGAAGAACCTCATTCTTAAATATAAGTCCAGTTACCTTTAAATTTCCTATAAAGTAACAAATTGATAGACTCTCAGGAGGAGGTGGGGGGACCACATATATTTAATGAGGTTAAAAATGAGGAGGATACTTCATAGACTTTGCTCTTCTCGCTAATGGGGGAATATTTTCTAAGCACCTTGCCCTGGCTGGCTTGCATCAGATTTCATTAAATGCCTCTTTTCTTTCTGAAGGTTTTGGGCACACTAATTGTTTTTCCTTGTGAGTCACCTGTGAGCTTTGGCAATAATCTAGATGTGTCTGGTCCCAATCCTTCTGGATTACAGGAATTGAAGGTCCCAATTAAAGACCTGGGGTCCTGCAAGGGCAAATCCTTTTAACCTTAATTCACTGAGGGCCTCCCCGAGCAGAAGCTGTTTTTCTGCCTTCAACTCTACAACCATAGCACACAAGACACTGATGTTTCTTCATGGTGTCGTCCTAAAGTTACATCTACATACAGGTAATCTAGGGATTAATTCCATCCCTTGATATTTAACCATGAGAATTACATCAAATCCCTTCACTTGTCTGGCTTTGAATTGAGCATTAGCTGCAGAAAGGGTAACTTAACAGCCGAGTAATTAAATGTTTGATGAAAATATTGGTAAGCTAAAACCAAAGGGAGATGAAAAAAACAAAATAATCCTCAACTCTTAGAGCTTGTGGATTCAGACCTACGTGGAACAGAATCTCACTGCTAAGATTTATGGGCAAATGAGAAATAAGACCCATGTGGGCTCCAAAGTTTTGATATTAAACAGTTTTTCCCTACATTCATCATTTTAGAATGACTTAAGAACCTATTTAGAGACTCCAAATATGTCTTCAAAATTGAAACACATGCTTTTAAATTTATTTTTTTGTTGTTGTTTTTCATTCAAAAATGCCATTTGCTGAGCACCCATTCAGTACCAGATGTTACACCTGGCACTGCATGTAACATTTACAGCAAGAGCTGGAGATAACCGTGCCCCACTGAGCCCTTCAGTGTGTGGAGCTATTCAGGAAGGATTGGTTTTTAGTTCTCTGAATGTGTTGTGCCCACTGGCAGCGGCAGGATCCCCAGATATTCTCTGTTGCTGCTTCTGTTCTGGTTTTCTTCTTCTGCATGCTTCAGGCTTGGTGCATTGAACATGTGCAGGAACTCAACCATTTCTTTGATGTTGAACAGTTCATCGGTATATCATTGTTCACTGTCGTCTCCTGACTTTTTATATCACTGAGGTTTCGCTTGCAATGGTCTTTTTCTTTTGATTTTATTTGTATCTTTTCTCTTTTGTTCTTAGCCTAGCTAAAATTTTATTTGTATCTTTTCTCTTTTGTTCTTAGCCTAGCTAAAATTTTATTTGTATCTTTTCTCTTTTGTTCTTAGCTAGCTAAAAGTTTATTGATTTTATCTTTTCAATAATTCATAGTTCTGTTGATCGGCCTCTGCCTTTTACCTCCCTCTTGTTTTGCATATCTCTATGATATTTATTTTCTTCCTCCTACAAAAGTCAGGCTTGATTCTTTTTTTTTTTTTTCTTTTTCTCTAGCTTCTAGGGGCATAATATTGGTTTACTTATTGGGAGGGGTTTTTTTTGTTTTTTGTTTTGTTTTGTTTTGTTTTTGTTTTTGTTTTTGTTTTAATTTAGGCAATGCTTGCTAAGCATGTCCCTCTCAAAAATTGCTTTCTTAAGAAGCTGCTCCTGTTGGCTCACACCAGAAGACTAGCATTGGTAGTAGGCTTGAGTCTGGAAGATGGGGAAAGTTTGAAACCAGCCTGGCTATGTACATAGTCAGCCTTGGGCTTCTGTGTAAGACCCTGTCTCAAATAAATAAAAAATAAATAAACCAGCAAAACCAGCAAGACCCTAAATAATATACTACTACTACTACTACTATTACTATTACTACTAATGAATAGAAATACAAACCCCTGCTTTTTCTGCATCCTTAGTGACTTCCCCTGGGTCATAGAGAATGTAAGGGTCAAGAGGAGAGTTCATGAGTACCTCATTTCAAACTCGTTCTTTCTATACACTCTCTAGGAGCTTCATGAGTAGCTTTTAAATTTTATTTTCATATTATTATTATTATTATTATTATTATTATTATTATTATTATTATTATTATTTTGCTTTTTTGAGACAAGATTTCTCTGTGTAGCCTTAGCTGTCCTGGAACTCACTATGTAGACCAGCTTGACCTAGAACTCAGAGATCCACCTGCCTCTGCCACCTGAATGTTGGGATTAAAGGCTTGTAACACCACCACCCGGCAGGAGTAACTTTTTAAAATGGTAAAATGAATAAACACAGAAATATAATTCATTCTTTTATCTCATTGTCTGCATCCGATGGCATTCAGTACACCCACACTCTCAGGTAACCACCATGATACCTCCACTCCATTAACCAAAATGATACCTTCATCCTGGACCTGGACTCACCTAACTATGCCTTCGCCCCCACCCCACCCTCGTGTATCCCTTTCCCCATGTTATCATGTGAATGTTAAGTCCTACCTCTTCCCTCTGTGGATGACCCCAGTTGGCAGTGCTGTTTTGGTTGTAGAACCTCAGGAGGTCGCACCTCCCTGGAAGAAGTAAGTTACCTGGGGCAGGCCTCCAGATTTACAGCTCACTCTGCCTCCTACCAGGTCTCCACTAATTATTCTGGCAAGATCAGAAGAGAAATACCAGAAGAAGCTACCCCCTCTGTGATGGTGCCTACCCCTGCTGTGGTGGTGTCTACCCTTCTCTGTGGTGGTGTCCTTAGCCAGGAAGAGCCCTTCCTCACTTATGTGGCTTTTCAGGTGTTTGAGTTCAGAGGTGAGAAAAGTAAATACTTACCCAGTTCCAGGCCAGTTCTGTCACCATGGGTTGACTGCTTTAGGTGGTTTATATAAGTAAAGTAAATGCACAATTATAGTTAGCTTAAAGTTCTCATGGTTCAGCTCTTCTGTATCATGCATCAGCATTTCACTCTCTTCAGGATGATAACGATGCATCACGTGTGTATACAGAATGCTATCCAATTCACCCCCTGAATTTACACACAGGTAGTTTCTACTCTTTGGTTATTGTTAATAATACTGGTATGAATGTTGGGGGTTAAATATCCGTCTTAGTCCCTGTTTTCAGTTCTTTGGGTATAACCAAAATGAAAGTGTGGGTCACATATGTGATCATTTTAATTTACATTTTTTGAAGAGCTGGTATACTGTTTAAAATATATAGCATTTCCTTTGGAGTATTTGATTTAGAAAATTGTTCGCTGTTGTGTGTCTATGCATGTGGTCCACAGAGGCCAGAAGAGGGAGTCAGATTCCCTGGGACTAGAGTTAGAGGGGATCTGAGCTGCTTGACATGGGTACCAGGATCTGAACTTTTATTTTCTGCAAAAACAACAAGTGCTCTTAACTGTTGATCCATCTCTCAGCCCCAAATATTTAATTAAAAAAATTATGTAGAATTCCGTATTGAAATTAAACTATGATATTTAAAAAAAAATAGACCAACAGGACAGGCTTGTGCCCCTGATTTGTGGGTTCTACTTCAAGCATGGGGTTAAGGGAGTGAGGCTACTGTTGAAAGGGGATCTGATGAAGTAGCAGTCTTTCTTCCCTCACTGTGGGTCCTTTAGCAACTTTATCAGTTATGTTTTTATTGCTGCAATGAAACATCATGACCAAGGGAACTTACAGAAGGTCTGTTTGGACTTACAGTTCTGGAGGGATTTGAGCCTATAATGGTAGGAAATCAAGGCATCCGGCAGCAGACATGGCTGCAGGAACAGCTGAGAGCTCACATCTCTAACGGAAAGCCAGAAGCAAAAAAGAGCTGGGAATGACTCGAACCTTTAAATTCTTTCTTCTTTTTCTTTACTTTCTTTCTTTCTTTCTTCTTTTTTTTTGTTGTTTTTTTTGTTGTTTTTTGTTTTTGTTTTTTGTTTTGTTTTTCGAGACAGGGTTTCTCTGTGTAGCCCTGGCTGTCCTGGAACTCACTCTGTAGACCAGGCTGGCCTCAAACTCAGAGATTTGCATGCCTCTGCCTCCCAAGTGCTGGGATTAAAGGCATTCGCCACCACTGTCCGTCTTCTTTCTTTCTTTCTTTCTTCCTTCCTTTCTTTTTTTCTTTCTTGTTTTTTTCTGAGATGGGCTTTCACTGTGTAGCACTGGTTGGCTGTCCTGAAACTCACTCTGTAGACCAGGCTGGTCTCAAACTCACCGATATCAGGCAGATTTGAGTGCTGGGGTTAAAGTCATGCACCACTACCATCAGGCTACCTTTAAACTCTTAAACCGCATCTCCAGTGACATACCTCCTTCAACAAGGTCATATCTCCTAAATCTTCCCCAAATTGCCACCAACAAGGGATTAATTATTCAAATGCTGGAAAGTATGCCGAACATCTCATTCAAACCACCACTCCAACAAGCAGCCATCCACATGTGTTTGGCTTTTATTCTGAGTGTTCCAGCAAGAAAGACATTTTCTGAAAATACACTGTAGAGTCATGATTCTCAATAGCAGATCCCAGACATTCTTTTCTCATTCTGGGAAAATCCAGGCCTAACATCTAAAGGTTTTTCTCTTCAACTTATAGATACACATAAACACTGAGACCACATATGCTGAATAATCTTATTTTTCAAACTAGACATCACGTTTTCATATCACAAAAGATGAACCACTGGGGATGGGTGGACGAAAAGCAACAGCCCTTTTGGAGAGGCCTTTGACTTACTGGCCGATCTCTGACGCCCTCTGCATTAATGGCTACTTAGCAGCATCCTGCAAACTTGTTTTGGTCATGATGAGGTGTGTCTGAATTCAAGTCAGCAAACATTTATTCCTCATTTGCTCTGTCACATTATTAGAAGTAAAGAAATTAAGAGCCGAAGAGCGTACCAAGGACTATCCACCTCTGACTCCACATGCTCTTCACTACGTACAGAGCTAGAGGGAATTCGAGGCTATCCAGTTCAATGCATCTCTCTGGTCTCTACTTCCCCAAGGTACTGCAGTTGGGGAAGCTGGGGCTCATAGGATGGAATTGTTATAAATTCCATGGTCATGACTTGAATCTCTGCTTCTGAGAGTGCATTTAAATGAAGTACTGAGAAAGTTAGAGTGTCTTCATTTAATTTTTCTCACTGTGGAGGTAGCTTCAGCTAGCCCTTTCATTTTGATGAATTCTCTCAGTTCGGTGGTGACATGTTTCTGAGTCTCTTTTGCTTCACTGTTCATTCTTGCTTCCCATTGGTTCTTTTCTTCAGTTTGTGTCTTTTCTTTTGTTAGACTCATTTATCTTCTCTTATGTGTATGAATGCTTTACCTGCATGCACATCTGTGGATCACAAGCATGCCTGGTGCCAATTGTCTCTAACCCTGTTGCTTTGATTTCTACTGTCTTCATTCAGATTCCCTTTTTATTTTTAAATTGGATTTTTAATTTATTTACATTTCAAATGTTATCTCCTTTCCAGGTTTCCTCTCTGAAAACCCCCTATCCCACCCCCTTACCCTGCTTCTATGAGAGTGCTCCCCTACCCACCCACTCACTCCCACCTCTACACTGGGGCATCAAGCCTTCACAGACCAAGGGCCTTCTCTCCCATTGATGTCAGATAAGGCCCTTTTAGCTCCTTCAGTCCTTTCCCCTAACTCCTCCATTGTGATCCCTGTGCTCAGTCCAATGGTTGGCTGCAAGCATCTGCATCTGTATTGGTCAGGATCTGGCAGATCCTCTCAGGAGACAGCTATATCAGGCTCCTGTCAGCAAGCATTTCTTGGTATCAGCAATAGTGTCTGGGTTTGGTGTCTGCATGTGGAATGGATGCTCAGGTGGGGCAGTCTCTGCTTGGCTTTTCCTTCAATCTCTGTTCTGCTCTTTGTCACTGTATTTCCTTTAGACAGGAACAATTCTGGGTTAAAATTTTTGAGATGGTTGGGTGGCCCCATCCCTCAACCGGGAGGTCATGCCTAACCTCTGGATATGGTCTCCACAGGTTCTCCCTCCCCTTTGTGGGGTATTTCAGTTGATGTCATCCCCATGGGGTCCTGGGAGGCTCTTACTTTCATGGCATCTGGGACTTTCTGGTTGCTACCTCCAGTTCCCCATCCCCCATTGCTACACACCTCTGTTCAATTTCCTGACACTCTGTACATCTCCTCCCATACTTGATTCTGACCCTCTTTTTCTCCTCCCCCTCCTCTTTTCCTCCCAAGTCCCTCTCACCCTCTACTTCCCTTATTTTGTTCCCCCTTCTAAGTAGAACTAAAGCATCCACTCTTTGGTCTTCCTTCCTCTTGAGCTTCATTTGGTCTGTGAGTTGTATCGTAGGTAGATTCCATTTTTTTAACTTAAACCACCACCATTACCTAAATGATTTTCCTACTTCCAGTTCTGCCCCCTCCAAATCATCCCATATACTTAGCAAGACCTATAGGGCTGGAGAAATGGCTCAGCAGTTAAGAGCACTGACTGCTCTTCCAGAGGTCCTGAGTTCAATTCCCAGCAATCACATGGTGGCTCACAACCATCTGTAATAAGATCTGACACCCTCTTCTGGGGTGTCTGAAGACAACTACAGTATACTTACATATAATAAATAAATCTTTAAAAAAAAAAACAAGAAACAATAAGTGAGCTTGAATAAATGTCAATGTCAATAGACTCCTCCAAAACTTATGTGCAGAGCAGAAAAAAAAAATGGAAAAGACAGAACAAAATACCAAAAACCAAGAATAAATTACAAACCATGTGCCATATGGGGTGTAGAAGTGACAGAGAAGAGAAATGAACAAAAGAGATACCTGCAGCAACAATTGGCTGAGAGTTTCCAAAGGGGGTGTCAGATACCACCAAATCACAGATATTGGAAGTTTAGAGTTACTGTCCTGGCTGGTTTTGTGTCAACCTGACACCAGTTAGAGTCATCAGAGAGGAAGGAGCCTCAGATGAGAAAATGCCTTCATGAGATCTAGCTGTAAGGCATTTATTTTCTCAATTAGTGATCAATGGGGGAGGGCCCAGCTCAAGGTGAGTGGTGCCATCCCTTGGTTGATGATTTTTCGGTCTATGAGGAAGCAGGATGAGGAAGTCATGAGAAGCAAGCCAGTAAGTAGCACCCTCCATGGCCTCTGCATCAGCCCCTGCCTCCAGGTTTCTGCAATGACAGAAGTGTAAGCCACATAAACCCTTTCTTCCCCAACGTGCTTTTTGGTCATGGTGTTTTGTGGCAGCAACAGAAACCCTGACTAAGACAGATAACAAGAACATTGTCCCTTAAGGAGATGATAACAACACCATAGAAAACAAAAGGCAAAGAGAGGAGCCAGTGAGAAGCTGGAGAGATGCATCATACTACAGGACAGGCCACACACCAGGCTTCTACACGGAGATGGTGTCAGGAAGATGAGCATGATGTTTAAAAGGTTGGAAAAACACCTCATCAATTTGGAATGCATTGCTCAGCAAAGCTATCCTCTGAGAGTAAAGAAGAAAAGATTTTTCTCGGATGCAAAGCTAGGGAATGACGGTTACCAGCAGAACATGCTTACAAAGTGTTTTGCAGAGGGAAAGAAATGATGCAGGTCAGAGACTCAGGCCTATGTAAAGAAAAGAGACTGTTACAGAGGAAAAAAAATAACTTGAAATGAAAGCTCTTAGTTTTTTGTTATTAATTTAACAGGTAGCAATTTGTTCATGATAGGCATAGCAATTATAATGTCACCTAAAAGTGAGCTAGATTAATTGCAAATACAGATTGTAACTGTGGACCAACCACCAAAATACTCCTAAAAAGAGGTATGATTGACATGCTAAGACAAGACAGAAAATGGAGTCATAAATCATACAATTAAAACCAGAAGGAAGGCCTGGGAGATGGCTTAGTGGATAGAGGCATTTACTCTGTAAGGAAGGGACCTCTGTGATCATCTTCACACTGACAAAACTGTGCAGAGGTGTAGAAAACACAAGGCAGGAATAGACCCACATAAATTCAGTCAGCTGAACTTGACAAGAAGGGCAAAAGGAATTCAAAAGTGAGGGGATGGGGCTGGAGAGATGGTTCCATGGTTCAGAGAGCTCTCTGCTTTTCTGAGGGCTACCTGTTAACTCCAGTTCTAAGGGATCCAATGCCAGCCACACTGACCACATAACCACCACCCCATATACACAAGCACCGAAATTTTTAAAAATCTATTTTTTAAAAGGAAAGGATCATCTTTTCAGTAAACAGTGCAAGAGTAACTGAGCAAACCTTATACATTTTACAAAACTTGTCTCAAATATACTTGGAGTGTAATTATACAATGCAAAACTATAAAATTTGTAGAAGACAACATAAGAGGAAATTTAGGAATTTGGTGATTAGTTTTAGACAAAACACCAAAAAATATAATTCATGAAAAAAAAAAAAGCCTTGGTGAATTAGACTCTGTTAGAATTTAAAAGCTTCTGCTCAGTGAAAGACACTGTTAAGAGAATTAAAAAACAAACAAACAAACTCCATACTGGAGAAAGATATCTGCAAAGAAAATGTGTAGCCAAAAGACTTATATCCAACATACACAGTTATTAAAATTCAGTAATTAAAAAACAGTAAAAATAGCTGGGCGGTTGTGGCACACGCCTTTAATCCCAGCACTTGGGAGGCAGAGGCAGGTGGATTTCTGAGTTCAAGGCCAGCCTGGTCTACAGAGTGAGTTCCAGGACAGCCAAGGCTACACAGAGAAACCCTGTCTCGGAAAAAAAAAAAAAAAAAAGTAAAAATAATTGAACCTTGTAGAAGGCAGTTCTAATGCTAAGGTCCTGTTCCTCAATTGGTTCTTGATCTGTCAATAAAGAAAGCCATGAGCCGGGCTGGCGAGGTGGCTCAGTGGGTAAGAGCACTGACTGTTCTTCTGAATGTCCTGAGTTCGGATCCCAGCAACCACATGGTGGCTCGCAACCACCCGTAACGAGATCGGACGCCCTCTTCTGGTGTGTCTGAAGACAGCTGCAGTAAAGGAGTGAGCAAGCGAGGCCAGCAGAGGTCCTGAGTTCAACAGCAGCCACACACATGATAGCTCACAGCCATCTGTACAGCTACAGTGTACTCATACACATTAAATAAACAAACTAAATCTTAAAAAAAAAAAAAAAAAGAAAGAAAAGAAAAGAAAAAGAAAGCCATGAGCCAATTGCTGGGCAGAAGGGACAAGTGAGACTTTTGGGTCCCTGGTACAGGCAGGGAGACTTGAGGAAGGAGAACAAAAATTGATATGCTTTGGAGAGAGAAGAACTAAGAGCCATGTAAGATCTCAAAAACAGAGTGACCACATGGGCTGCTCCTATAGGCAGGTGGTCAGAGGAGTTTAGCAACTGAAGTTTAGGGCAGGTGGGAGAGATGGAGATAAGAAATTGGTAATTTTCCAGGTGGGGGATAGTAGTGCCCAGCAATTGTGCAAAGAAGGCAAGTTGAAAACAAGCAAGTGTGTGTGTGTGTGTGTGTGTGTGTGTATGGCTTTTGTCTGAGGATTCAAGGGAAGCTGTGAGGGGGCTGGTAGCATAGTCACTTCCCAGAGCTAAAGGTGGGGTAGAGTAAAACTACATGTAATAGAACCCAATCAAAAAGAACTGAAGAGTCACCTTATGAAGAAGATATGCAAAGAGTAAGCCTATTGAAAAGTGTGTGTATGTGTCTGTGTGTTTTAACATTTTAAACAAGAGATTAACTTGAGAAACATGAAAATATGGTAGAAAAATCCCACTGGCTACTTGACACAATAAAGTAGTAAGAATGGCATTTTCCACAGTAACCACTCATATAAACTAAAAACTGTTACACAGTTGCACAGATAAAACACAATCCTAAAGATACAATGGCTAAGACATTGCCTGGGCAGGGTTGAGTTGTATAACAATAGCATCTCAAGGACCATGGTGGACAACTTGTCTTTTTATGAGATCAGTCAATAACTGTGATGGCCACCAGCATGAATTCCTTATTTGAAGAGCTGAGAACTTCAGAAAATTTTATTTATGCGTTTGAGTGTTTTACTTACATGTTGTCTGTGCACCCAGGTGCATGCCAGGTTGCAGAAGAGGACAGAAGAAGGCACTGGATTTCCTGGAACTGGAGTTACAGATGTTTATGAGCTGTTAAATGGGTGCTGGGAATCAAAAGTAGATAATCTGGAAAAGCAGCCAGTGCTCTTAACTGCTGAGCCATCTCTCCAGTCCTGATCTCCAGAAATCTCATCTCTCACAACACAAGTATACAAAAGGACAATGTCTTCTTTTGTCAAGGAAGTTGAAATAGTTTTGTAGGCATGCACAGGGTTTTCAAGGTCAGTGTTGTGGCCTTGCACTTTCATGGAGTCAAAGCTTTAAGAAATACATAAAAGGAATGACAACTTTCTAACAGTCTTAACAATTTATACCTCCAGCTCTGAAGACAGTGCAAATAGGTAATATACAGGATAGCACAATAAATATATTGTTGATGCTCAAAAGTTTTATTCATTGTAATGAACATGCGTGTGCATGTGGAAATCAAAGGACAGTTTTGTGTGTTCAGTTCTCTCCCACCTTCTTGTGGGTTCCAGGGACTGAATTCCTGTCTTCTGGCTTGTGAGGCAAGAGCTTTGACCTGCTGAGTCTGCCCTGGCTACTACTGACAATTTTAACTAATGATGAAAATGTCAGAAACAAAACAAAAACAAAGAAAAAAATTAAAAGATTTGATATTAAAAAAAAAAAGCATGCTACAGGGTTGGAAGAGGAACAGTTTCATGGAAGTGGCCCAAAAGTCCATAAAAACTGGCTGGCTTCTCCATTTTTAAATGTATTTACACAATTTCTATCATGACAAGCACTTCGTGGGGGGCATAGTTCTCCTCCTAGGAAGGAAGGGTTTTTTTTCCCCTCTGATGGTCTAAGGGTACAGCCTTTTATGGTAGGAGGGTCACGGTGGTGGGAGCATGAGGCAGCTGGTCACAGGGCATCCACAGTTGGCAAGCAGAAAGACATGAATGCCTGTAACTTTAAATTTTTTCAAATCCTATTTTGAATGATGGTTCTTAAACACTTTAACCAAGAAAGGATGTGAGGGAAGTGGACCTATTTAGAGAGGTTCTTTGGAGCAACTCCTGTCTGTGTTGTCTGGAAATTGGCAGTTCAGTTCACAGGTTAGCAGCAGCAGCTCAATCCATTCATAAACACTTTACAGATACACTAGCAGTTCAGTTAGGTAGAGTCTTTAAGCAGTGATACCACCTAGCAGAGACAACCAGGCCTCAGCCCTGAGGGACTCAGCAGGAGGGACCTGGAGGGACACAAAGAGAAGTTCTCAACTATGCCTTTCTCAGCAAAGCAAAGATCAGTGAGACCCACAAGTGTTGCCCTAGTAGCGCTATAAGCAAGTCAGGCTCAGTCCGTCACTGTCCATCGAGTCCTATTTATATCCCTCCAAACATCTCATGGCCTCTACTGCTCTTGCCTCAGCACGTGCATCTGTCTTAGCTGAGGACACTCTGTCAATCAGCCCGAGTCCAAGGAAGGGGCAAGAAGCCACAGCACAACCCCAGAAGTGTTTTGGTACGTTTCTGTCTATGGAGTCCTGACAAAAGCAGCTCAACTGCAATGTAAAACAGGCCAACACATGGGTGTCACTAGCAGAGAATCCTTCATCACGTGTTCTTTCACATGCTTGCTTTAGCAGAACATCCTTTCTCCTGTGTTTGCTTCAGCTAAACATCCTTTCACAAGTCTGCCTTCGTCTTTCACCTGTGACCACTTCAGCTAAACATTCCTTCACGTGTTTGCCCCAGCAAAACACCATCCAACTGACTTCCCACAGAACCCTAAAGTTTCCACATTAAACACCAGAGACAGAGGAATGTTAGTGCTCATCTCACTTTCTTCTTTTTATAAGACCCAGTCCCTGGAATGGTAGTTCCATGTTTAGGGTAGTCCTTCCCACCTAAACTAACTCAGTCTAGAAAATCCCTGACATGTGTGTCCAGAGACTGGATTTTTAGGTTATTGTCTTAGGGTTTCCATCGCTACCATGACCAAGGCAGCTCTTGTAAGGACAACATTTAATTGGGTCTGGCTTAGAGGTTCAGAGGTTCAGTCCATTCTCATCAAGACAGGAGCATGGCAGTCAGACATGGTGCTACAGGAGCAGAGAGTTCTACATTTTGTTCTGAAGGCAAATAGAAGACTGGCTTTCAGGCAGCTAGGGTCTCAAAGCCCACCCCCAAAGTGACACACTTCCTTCAACAAGGCCCCATCTGCTTCAACAAGGCCATACCTCCTAATAGTGCCACTCCCTGGGCCAACCATATCCAAACCACCACAAGTATTCTAGATCCTGTGTCGTCAACATTAACCATCACATATGGACAATTCACTCTTCTGAATTTTTCCTAAGAAAGGCATTAGGCCAAATAGGGGGAAAACAAAACAAAACAAAAAACTCCCAACTTATTGGTAACATCTTTAAATTAGGATTCTTTTTCTATAAAAAAAAGATAATTATTTAGTTTTTTATGCATATGAGTATACACTGTAGCTGTATAAATGGTTGTGAGCCTTCATCTGGTTGTTGGGAATTGACTTTTAGAACCTCTGCTCATTCTGGTCAACCCCACTCGCTCCAGCCCAAAGATTTATTTATTATTATAAATAAGTACACTGTAGCTGTCTTCTGACACACCAGAAGAGGGCGTCAGATCTCATTACTGGTGGTTGTGAGCCACCATGTGGTTGCTGGGATTTGAACTCAGGACCTTCAGAAGAGTAGTCAGTGCTCTTACCTGCTGAGTCATCTCTCCAGCTCGAAATTAGGATTTTTGATCACACCTAATTTCAAATCTGTCCATGATTCAGAGGTTCAGTTAGAATTCATCTTTGCTTGCAAATTCTAGCCAATCTTCCAATAAGCATTAATAAACTGCTTATTTTTATTAAAATAAAGAGTGAAAATAGTTTTGAAAATACCACATAGCAGCCAAAACAAACAAACAAATAAACAAAGTCCCGATTTCTTTGATAGTCAAAGTTCTAAGCAAGAAGACACTTACTGTGTTTTATAACACTTGAGGGGCATTTATATCAACCTTTGTGTCAAGTGTATTTATTGTGAGAAGTATACCTTATTTTCTTTATTCTCTCATCAAAGGTGATTTTAAAATGTTTTAATTTAGAGTTGTCTATAACCTCTCTTGCTACCAAGCCCGACAGGCTGAGATTGATCACTAGGACCCACAGTGCCAGAAAGAGAGAGCAGACACTACAAAGTTGCCCTCTGACTTCCACACATGTACTGTGGCATGTGTGGGCACGCGCACTCACAACCACTGTCATACACACAAAATTAAATAAATGTAAAAAAATTAATAATAAGTGAAGGGTCTGAAGAGATTGCTCAGTGGTTAAGAGCACTTGCTGGCTCATTCGGAAGACCCAGGTTTGGTTCTTAGCACCAAAGGGACTGCTGGCTTCTGCCTCCTGAGTGCGCTGGCATTAAAGGCATGCACTGCCACTGCCCCCATGCTGACTCAGCAGCTTTCCAGCGGATGAAGAATCAGCTTTCTCTCCAGCAGCACTCATTAAACTCAGTCTTCCACACTGTCATAGAAACTAAGTGAATTAAACCCAGAACTATGCGATTGTACTAGTTTTAAATTATTTTTTATGTGTGTTTTTCCTACATGCATATGTGCGTACCACATACCCACCTGGTGCCTGCAGAGGCCAGACAAGGTCTGTGAATTCCCTGGGAACTGGAATTGCAGATGATGATCTTCAGCTCAATGGATCCAAAAGAGGGAGGCTTAGCTGAATGGCACAGCTTACTCTCTCTCTGTGTTTCACTCTCTGTCTCCATCGCTGTCTATCTTTGTTTCTCTGTCTCTGTCTTTCTCTCTCTCCTTCCCTTTCCCAACCCTTTCCTACCTTCTTCTGCCACACACCCTCTTTCCTCCCTCTCCTTCCTTCTTGGTTGCCATTGTAAGCATCTTGTTCTGCTATATGTGCCCACCATGAGGACATTCTTCCTCACCTCAGGCCCAAACCAATGGCCTTAGGACTTAAACCTCCTAAACCATGTACCAGAAGAAATCTTCCCTTCTTTAAGTTACTTACATATTTTATCACAGCAATTAAAAACTAATGTAGTTCCTTACAACAGCATCCTCAAAACTGGTCCGTGCATTTCCAAACCAGTCCAAACTTAATAGTATCAATTAGTGCTAGAGAGATGGCTCAGTGGTTAGGAGCAATTGCTCTTACAGCGGACCTGGATTCAGTTTCCAACGTCCACTCGGTGGCTCACAACCATCTGCAACTCCAGTTCCAGTGAATCTGACACCCTCTTCTGACTTCTTCAGGCCCAGTATGCATATAGTGCACATACACACATGCAGACAAAACATGCATATACATAAAATAATAAAAATTCTCACTCAATAACTAATCAGTTGACAGCTAAACCCATTGATGAGATTAGAAGCTCTGTGATCAATATCACCTGGGGATCAAGTCTTCAGTATATTGGCCTTTGGACACATTTTATATCAAACCCCTAACAGGAACATTCATGCTTATTCAAATCCATTCAAGAGGAGCAGATGGCTAGAGATCACAGAGCAGTGTTATCTAAGTCAACAGTTGGCTGTGGTGGCACAAAAGATATGTGGCAATCTGACTCCAACCCTAACCACGGAACAGCATCTGACAGCTCCGTGCAGTGGAGATACACTGCAAACCATGCAGGAAATTAAATGTTTCTATCAGCAACATTAAAAATGTTATAGGAAACAGGTAATGTTAATTGGCAAATTATTATATGTTTCATTTGCTAAATGTAACAACACTATTTGAATGTTTATTCAAGAAAGGCAGTTGTACCTGTTGGTGTTGGGGATCGGACACAAAACCTTACATACACTAGCTGGTCATCTACCTCTGAGCTCTAATCCCAGCATTAGTATAAACAGTATCAGGAGCTATTTAAAGTCCTTTTGTGGTAGAAAGTTCTTATTATGTGTCAATCCTGCTTTGTTACAGGCCGCTGACAACTAATATACTGAACAGTGTATGCGCTGTAGACATAACAAGGTGGTAGAGGTTAGTAACAAGCTGTGCTAAGATCTGTCTGCAAAGTTCCTACTATGCACACTTTGTTGCCATTTCTCCAGGTTTCCAAAAGGATGTTCTATTATCATGATACATCCCCAGTGCTCCCTTGAGCTGTAGTTTTAACAAGTGTAGCCGGTATATCAGGGAACAGGTTTATAGATTTGCTATAATTTTTTGTGTGTGAATTTATGATATGTGGTTGCGATTTCATTATTATCAAGTTGATTTATATCCAGAAAGCAGCGGCATGCAGGCTAGGAAGATTTCCCCACTCCTATGCAGTTATAGTTAGAAAAAAAAAAAAAAAGCAAGAGGAAGGAGATGAACACAGAAGTAAGGCACAGGTATGAAATATCACTCAAGGGTGGTCCAGGTCGAGAGAGACAGTGATGTTGACCATCAGCTCTGAACAGTGCCTTTCCTGACCTTAATGTAGGGGTTAGAGATATTTCAGCAGTGAGGAGAGGTTTTCCCTCTAATGGCCTAAATTTAGTGTTAGAAAGAAGTGGTTATTTTATTTATTTATTTATTTATTTATTTATTTTTGGTTTTTCAAGACAGGGTTTCTCTGAGTAGCCCTGGCTGTCCTGGAACTCACTCTGTAGACCAGGCTGGCCTTGAACTCAGAAATCTGCCTGCTTCTGCCTCCCAAGTGCTGGGATTAAGCCATGCGCCACCACTATGGGTTTTTTTTTTGTTGTTGTTGTTGTTTTTGTTTTTTGGTTACTTTAAAATTACGCCTTGGGGAGAGGGGCAGGAGCGCGAACTTAGAGGAGTCCCTTGACTTCACCTTGTATCCTAGGGATCGACCTCAGGTTATCGGGCTGAGTGTGGCAGGGTTTTCTTTAACCTGCTGAGCCTTCTCCCCAGCCCAAAAAGGGATTCTTTTAAAGCAAATCAAAAGACTGTTAACATGTTATAGTGGCCCCATCCTTTCAAGGTGAGAGCAAAAATGGCTTTAGATTATGTTCTATTTTACTAGATAACACACTACCTCTAGATTTCAAGGGATAAATGTGACAGCTCATGTTTGTCCTGTAAATGTCTCTGCCCATCTGTTTTAGTTCTGCCAAGTGATCCGAACTGAAGCAATCTTTTTAAATGGCCGTGGTCTACTCACTCAGTGTTTTTGAACGCACCATAACCACTTAGATTCCATGTCATTATTATTGCACTGTGGCTCTTCTCGTAGAATTAATGCGTGGAGCTTCCATTAAGTGGCCTCAGACTCCACTCACAAATAGGGCAATCCATTGTCCTCTCCACTGAGTAACTGCTCAGATTTAAGACTTGAGAATGTTCTGAAACATTAGCAATCAGGGAAGAAACACATACACATCTCAGCTGGGGCCTAGGGAGGGGACACCAAGCAAGGGTCGGTAGAATAAACAGACAGGGAATTGGGAAACATAGGTAGGGATTGGGACGGCTGACTTGGAGTACTCCAGAAGCCCAAGGTTCTCAACCTAGGCAGTCTATGGAGGGGCTGATGACATGGCTCAGCAAGTGAAGGTGCATGCTCTACAAACCTGATAATGCAAGTTTGGTTCCCGGAACTTGATAGTTCCAACTGGGTAGGCCTGGAATGCGGTCCTGAGACTGGGGCCTTCCAGCAAGCTCCAGGGACTATTCTGGATGGCACTCTTGCCTAGATATGTGGATTTTCTTTCTTTCCTTCTTCCTTTCTTCCTTCTTTCCTTCCTCCCTCCTTCCCTCCCTCCCTCCCTCCCTTCCTTCCTTCCTTCCTTTCTTTCTCTCTTTCTTATAAAATTTTTATAGTCTTATCTTGATTTACCACACACTATAAAATCTACCCATTGAAAGCATACAATTAAAGCGAATGTTCACAGAATTGGTAACCCCATTTATGCTATAATATTTTCATGGTCCTAAAGAAGCTCTGTACCCACTGAAGGTCCCTTGCCATTGCTCCAACTCACATAGCACTAATCTCTCTATGGGTTGGCTTGTTGTTATGTGGATTTTCAACAAAAGTTTGTACAACTGTCCACAGGTCCTGCTAGTTTTTTGTTTTGTTTTGTTTTTTCAAGACAGGGTTTCTCTGTGTAGTCCTGGCTGTCTTGAAACTCACTCTGTAGATTGGACTGGCTTCAAACTCACAGAGCTCCACCTGCCCCTGCCTCCTGAGTGCTGGAATTAAAGGCGTAGTCCACCACAGCCTGGCTTTGCTAGATTTTTTTACTAACAGGTTTGGAATTAAAAAAATAAGATTTGGTATCAAAGAGAGAAACTGAGTTAATTACTTACCCACAGTATAATACAAATAATCAGAAACATAACAGCTTTGTTTTCAAAATTCAGATTTTTTTTTCCTATTCTAAAATTTCCAGAGTGAGGAAATTGTCTGACAGGAAGGAAGGCTTTAAACTTCAAAGGGTAACTGTTTCTTGTCTAGCTCCATCCTTGTAGCTTCTGTCTTAGCTTTAGCCCTGCCCCTTATCCATCCCTTTTCTCATCAGACTGGACCAACTATAGCACTAATCTTCCTTACTAGTCTCTGGAGCTTGCTTTGTAGTGGAGAAGAGCCCTCAGGCTTCCCTCAGAGCCCGACTCTACAGAATGAGAGAGTCAGCAATGGTCTTTACTGACACACTCTACTTGAGGTATAAAGTAGTTGTGGGTCCTTTATTTTCTTGGAGAAACTGCTAAATCCACCTCTCTTTTAGACCAGTTTTACCTCTGCTGAAGGCCCTAGAGGTCAGAGAATTTGAGAATAAATCCAGAGACAGCATCTGTCATGGTTTAAATAGGACAATGGTTTAAATAGAGGAAACACAGTTTGAAGGATGTCGATAATGCTACGCTAACAAGAAGATACAAATTAAAACTCAGCATTCCCATGGTGACTCACAATGACTCCATAAAGCAATTTGGTGCCTGAGGCAGAATGTTCTTTCCATTCTCTTCCATCTTTTTTAAAGTGGGGGTGGAGAGTGAGAGGAAGTCAATTTAATGTTTCACATTAAGGTGAGTTAATTCAAAATTACTTCTTGTTTTCGCAGTTTGCTTTAACAAATGCGTAAGCACATGTTTATTGGGTAGAAACTCTGCCGCTATAACCTGGATGCTCAGGTACCCTGGAGTCTTCAGGATTTCGTTCATGGGTTTTGCTCTGTAGGCCCGTGTTCTCTCCACCCCGACCGGCAGACTTTTGGGGCGTGACCTCCTCTACTGTTTAGGGGTTTTCTCACTTTGGTCTTGGAAGGACATACAAGTGATGAGCTAGTGACCCTTAGCTGCTGCCTGCCTTAGGCTTTTGCTGCTTGTCAGAAGTGTGGGTTTGTTTTTTTCCTTTAGCTCTGTGGATTGATCCAGGAGCTTGGTCTCTCTAAGAGTGAGGGGAGATAAGTGGTGAGCCCTGCAAGCTGCTCTCCTGTTGCAATAAGTGTAGGGGTTCTGGGTTAAAAGGAAGATTAAGAGTTAAAATAGCAGAGTCTAGAGCCCTGGGGAAGAGGAGAAAGAGGGCTTGGTATGAGGTAACCAAGCAGTCTGGGTAGGAAATACAATCTTCGGGCCAGTGATAGCAAGCCTCAGTGCTCTTGAAGAGATCTGTTAAGCACCATTGCATTTTACATATTCTTGCTTCTAATACAGCTAACAGTAATAAACTAAATTGTTAGAAAGGATGGTTTCCAAGAAGAGGCCCCCACCACTCGCTTTAGGAAAAAGACTCAAACCATCCCTTGGACAAGTAATGGATTAAGAACAAATGCAACTCCTTCTCCACAGCTGTGAAAGAAAGCTTACTACAGCTGACAGGACTTGAGATATCTGCAAGGTCTGAGGCAGCAACAGTAGCCAGTGACTGACAATGTAGATAGTCAAGGTCATGAGAGGGCTATATGGGTCAGTGTATATTTAGACAACATGGTGCTGATATGAACATCCTGTATGAGTTAGTTATACTGATACTGAGTATCCAGGAGTCTATGAGTCAGCACAAAATGGCTATTGCCAGATGTCTGAGAAGCCCCAAAAGTAAAAATGATATAATCTGTTACATAACTACTTTTGGCAGCATAGGACTTTTGTGACTCTGTATAAATATGGCCTTGAGGTTAGAGGCTTTCAGCCTGCCTGTGAGTGTCTTGTTTGCTGTAGGTCTGTGGACCTACCTCTATGAGGCCTGTGTTCCAGTCTGTGTGTGCCAGCGCCCACCTGTTTGTGGCCCGTGTACACCAGGGAGGGTCTGGATGCCTGCCGTCAGCTGCCTATGTAGCAGCCTTGGTCTGGAGTGAGGAACGTCTAAAACTTCTCAAATTCTCTTCAATCTTCTGTAACCCTCCCCTCTTCTGGACAATAGAGCTTAGGTCTCATAACAGCTAACAGTGATAGTCAGACCAGGGCTTCAAGCAAAGAGAGAGGGTAATGAGAGAGCAGCAGGTCACCCCTGAACCACCTACCCAAGCCATGACTTGTGTTGAAGAAGCATTAATTCATAAGGTTAAACAATTTTACATTGAAACTCTAATTCCAGGTTGTCATCTGCTTGCTTGTTCCCCAACCTGGAACCACTGTTTCTTGTTCATCCTTCTAGTATTTATTCATTTGTTTAGATATAAATAAGCAGAAGGTCTTGGTTCCTGAAATAAAAAAAAAAAAAAAAAAAAAAAGATTTCTGACACTTTTCAATTTCCACTTGTTTCCTTGGCAATCAATAGCCATACCTTATTTTAGTTAATTTACTCTGCAAAGAGATATTGACATTTGGCTGAAGCAGACACAGGAGAAAGGATGCTCTGCTAAAGCAAGCATGTGAAAGGACACGTGGTGAAAGATTCTTCGCTGATGACACCCATGTATTGGTCGGCTTTACATTGCAGTTGAGCTGCATTTGTTGAGGCTCCATAGACAGAAACACATCAAACACCTTCTGGGGGTGTGCTGTGGCTTCTTGCTCCTTCCTTGGACTCGGGCTGATTTGGCAAAGTGTTGTCAGCTGAGACAGATGCACATGCTGAGGCAAGACCCAGTGGAGGTCGAGTGATGTTTGGAGGACATAAATAGGACTCAAGGGACAGTGATGGGAGCTTGCTTGGCTTGCCTTGCTCATAGAGCTTGCTATACAATGCCTGTTGGTCTCCAGTCTTCACTGATCTTCGCTTTGCTATGAGAGGCACAGCAGAAAACTTCTCCTGGTGTTGCTGTTGACCCCCTGCTGACTTGTGCGGAGGAGGCCCGCTGTCTCTGCTAGGTAATGCCATTGCTGTTGATTTGTGTTTGCTATCCCGACTCTCCTGAACTGGACTGCTGATATATCTGTGAAGTGTTTTCGAGCGCTGACGTATGAACTGAACTGCCAGTTTCCAGACAACACAGATGGGAGTTGCTCCAAAGAACCTTTTTAAACCTGTCCACTTCCCCGTAACCTTTCTTTCCCACTTCCTCTGGTGGATGGTGGCTTACGAGAGAGGTTAAAGTGTTTAAGAACCATCATTAAAAATAAACGTTAAAAGAATTGAAGTTACAGCCACATATTTATGCTTTCAATCCAAGGGTACAGAAAACAGCTCCTCTGTCGTCAGTTCAACATTTTCTGGAAAGGGCTGTCCTAGTTTATATTCCATAAGGAGTGGGAGGTTGGGATTCTGCATTCTGCACCCTTCTAGAAGTGTGCTGAAGTTGAGGGGCAGGTTTTTGAGAATGCTGCTACCAAATGAAGGTAGGAAGGGATGTGGCACAAGCAGAATACATGCAAGTAAAGAGCATCCATGCCCACACTATGAGCAGATTCGTGGAGGCGGCTGATTGCAGGCCACGGGGCTCCCCAGGAAAGCAGAAACCAGCAGGAGGCATCCGTGAAACCTCCAAGAGCCTCCTTCCCCTCACGTGCCTCGCTTGAGCTTGCGGGCTGTGGGAGTTAATGACTCCATGAAGTTGTACCTCAGGCATCTTGCTTTCCTCAGCCTGATTCTGGTCCTGTGTCGAGGGAAGGGCTCATGAGAGTTGTTAGCAGAGGCTTGACTATAGGAGTCTGAACCGTGGGTACATGTCTGAGGAAGTGTAGGCTTTGCATAGTGAAGTCTGGTGGGAAAGAGTGAAGGAGGAAAGCGCTTTCAAAGGAGGCTAGCACGGTTAGCTTCATTATTTATGCATTTGTGCATGTTTATTTTGAGACAAGCTGTGTAGTCTGTGGTGCTGAGGCTGACCTTGAACTTCCGACCTGCACACGTCCACCTCCTAGGTGCCAAGTGGGTGCTACCTCCTCCTTTAAACTAAAAAAAAAAAAAAAAAAAAAAAAAAAAAAAAAAAAAAAAAAAATTATAATGGCTGACTCAAAAAAAGTCAGTCCTTTATCTATTTACTTTATTGCAAAGGATTGAAGGAAGCTTGGCTTTCTTCCAACAAAAATAATTTTCTTCTAGCCTTCTAGCGATGTTTGAATTGCTATTATTAGTGATTGGGGGTATTGAATTAAAGGATCATTCCCTCTGCAGTTAGTAAGGACTATCCCAGTGCCCCATCTGCACAGAATTCATTAAGCTTTCAGCAGTTATTTGTATGCTGGTGTGAATTGAATTTTCTGTTTTTTTTTTTTTTTTCTGACAACTGCTAATAGTCTGTGTTAAAGGGAAAATGAAGAACACCCGCTTTTGAGAATTTGAGGTAGAATACACAAGGGGGTACAGTGGAAGACATGGCCATCCCAGGTCTAGCTTTCCATGAACAACTTAAACTCTCCCTTCTTCCACCAGCCAGTCTTTCTGTTGTGGAGGTGATTGCTGTGAGAGAGTCTCAGTGGGTCACCAGGGGTGGCCTTGAACTCCTAATACTCCCTGCCTCTGTCTCCCCAGTGGTGAGATTATAAAGCACCCTGGCCTCTCAGTCTTTCCTTCCTTCCTTCCTTCCTTAAAAAAAAAATTTTTTTTTTTAATTTATTTTTCTGAGACAGGGTTTCTCTGTGTAGCCCTTGCTGTCCTAGAACTCAGTCTGTAGATCAGGCTGGTTGGTCTCTCAATCATTTTTAAAAACAGGTTTTCAGAAGAACCCTGCTAAAACTTTCTTGGAAAATACATTGTCTCCAGTAATAGAAAAGGATAATGGGCCTGGAGTCGGAGAGCCTGTTCCCATCTCTCACTGTTTATTCGGAGGCAAAAATAACCTTGAAGTAAATGCTTAGGTTTTAAGATCCCTCATCTGCACCAGCTTCTTCCAAAGCCCTGTAAGCAATTCCTGGTAATGTGTTCACAGGATCATGCAGTTTTTGAAAATTTGTAAAAAAATAATATGATTTGTGACAGTAGACAATTGTCCCTTTCCACTCTCCCTCCATTTCCTCTTTTGCTGGATGATACTGGAACAACCATGGTCCCTAGAGGGAAGGAGGAGATAATTTGGTTTCATGGCATACTTTTTTTATGGTTTACTGTGGCTTCTGAGTAAAGCTGCTAGCTGCTGCAGGGCAGAATGTCTCCCACAAATATCCTCAATGCCCAACGAGCTGATCTATGCCATGACAGAAACACATGAGGTCTCTGATCACAAACTTACTAGTGAGTATTGTCCCAGCAAAGATGTTTTCAGATGGGTCATAGTGCAAGGAGATGAAAAAAAGCATCCTGAGAGCCTGTTGCTCAAATATGAAAGAAATGTCATTGAGGCTTTCAAAGAATGTTACATCAATCTAAAAAATAATAAACGAACTTAGCAATAGTAAGCTAAGATGATGACAAGATATTTCTAAACTGCCAATAAAAACCATCTAAGTCAATTCACCTTGAAAACCAAATTACCCCTCTGTTTGAAGTTTACTGTAAAATTGTTACCAAATAAATCAGTGAGCAGAAAGAAAAAGCAGGGCAAAATTATCCCAGAGGTGTGGAGGGCAGTTGTAAAATGATTTTGTTATTTGTCTGGATTTCGTACTTCATTTGCAAGACCAAAAACGTTGAAATTCTTTGTATGTGTGTGTGTCTTCTGGGTTTTTTCTTCATGCAAATGTAATATACGATATGTATCCTATTATGTCCATCATATTTGGAGGGCTTATGCATGTTGTAGCATACATCATAGTTTTATTTTTATTTATGCGTATATGTCCTTGACTAAAGGAGTCTGTGGAAGCCAGACGTGAGTGTCAGATCCTCTGGAGCAGCAGGCTTAGATGTTGAGAGTCACCTGAGTGGCTGCTGGGAACTCAACTCTGGCCCTCGGTAAGGGCAGCAAGAGCTCTTATGCACTGAGCCATCTCCCTAGCTCCCATTTCATCCTTCTATGATGTAGACTATTCCATGCTATGGCTTCACTCCGTTTCATTTAGCTAGTTCATCAGCTGACGAGTGTTTGGATGGTTTCAGTTTGCGATGACTCTGAAGAGTGGGCTCTTCCTGCACATTTCCTTTTAAACTGTGGTTTCTTTTCTCTTATTTAATGTTGTACTCATAATTTAGAATATTTCTCTCTCTCTGTCTGTCTCTGTCTGTCTTTGTCTGTCTGTCTGTCTGTCTGTCTGTCTGTCTCTCTCTCTCTCTCTCTCTCTCTCTCTCTCTCTCTCTCTCTCTCTCTCTCTGTGTGTGTGTGTGTGTGTATTGCTAGGGATCAAACTCAGGGCTTTGGACATGCTAGTCAAGCACTCTACCACTAAGCCGCACCTTGAACACTGCATCTATTTAACCTCTAAAGTTTGGTTATGTGACATTGACCAGGACCTCTTGAAGAGTTCCATGTAAAAGGTAAGTGGTTCCAGGCAGAAAGAAAGATGATACTGGAGCAATCCATTGTCCCCACTGAGAGGCCAAGATATTGGACTCTTCTTCCTGGGGTGGTAAACAGGAGCCATTTGGATGCTAAGGGCAGTGTCAGCTTGCCTTGGGGTGTGGCTCAAAGCAGAGCAGGTGCTAAAGTTGAGCTCTGTGATCAATCTCCTGCATAGTTACAGTATGCACAAAAGTCAGCAACATTTCAATTATATAGATGATGTCTATTAAAAACAGCCTTTAAAGCCAGTTGTGGTGGTGTCACATTATATGTCAGTAATCCAAGAACTAGGAAGATCTAGGCAGGACATCACAATTTCTAAGTCACCTTGAATTATACAGCAAGGCTTTGTCAAAACAAAAGTAAACCCCATTTTAAAAATTATTATGGGGGCTGAAAAGATGGCTCAGCAGTTAAGAGCACTGACTGCTCTTCCAGAGGTCCTGAGTTCAATTTCTAGCCACCGCATGGTGGCTCACAACCATCTGTAATGGGATCTGATGCCCTCTTCTGGTGTGTCTGAAGATAGCTACAGTGTACTCATATACATAAAATAAATAAAATTCCCAACATTAGACACTGTAACATTAAAAAAAGTATTATATTTTTAGTTATCTACTTTGGGGTGTGTGTGTTTGTGTATGGGGGCTCAGAGGACAGCTGGGAGGAGCTGGTTCTGTCCTACTGTGTAGCTTCTGTATCCTGATACGATACATCCTAGTGGGTCCTAGATACAGAGCCCAGGTGCTCAGGTGTGGCAACAAGTGCCTTAGCCCCCTGAGCAATCTCGTTGATCTCAACTCCATTTTTAAAAATATTTATTTATTTATTTTATGTAAATGTATACACTGTAGCTGTCTTCAGACACACCAGAAGGAGGCATTGGATCCTATTACAGATGGCTGTGAGCCACCATGTGGCTGCTGGGAATTGAACTCAGGACATCTGGAAGAGCAGTCAGTGCTCTTAGCTGCTGAGTCATCCCTCTAGCCTCCCAACTCCATTTTTTTTTTTTTAAAAAAAATGGGACCTTAGTGCCCTAGAAATGGCTCAGCAGTTTGAGGTGTTTGTCATGTGACCTGAATTCCATGCCCCAAACCCAAGTGAAGGTAGAGAGAATTGACTTTACAAAGTTGTCCGCTGACATGTGTACCATGGTATATGTGCTCCATACTGACACATACATTCACACACACACACACACACACACACACACACACAAAATTTTAAATTTAAAAGGAAAATTATATATAGCATTTCTTTTCTTTAACATTTAACCAAGAAAAGTGAGGCAGAGACTCATTCTCTCAGCATGTTATGTGAAGGGCCATGAGAGGTGCTTTGCACTGCTCACAGTATTTCTGAATACCATTAGCCCTACTCTATGGGAGTAAAACCCAAAATCTCTGAGAGTCAATGACTTGTCCAGCTTCATGGTGATTGGGAATTCCAGGCCAGGTTTGTTGAATCTGCCTTGTCAGGTCCAAAGCTAGAGCTACAGGCTGCTTAAATATATTTTTCTTTTTTTGTTGACGCATTTTCCAGTTTACAACTCATATAACCACAGTTAGTTGCAAAGATAATCTTAGAAAGAAATGCTCTAGTATACATGCTGTCTATTTAGCTGAAAAATACAAATTCACAGATCTGTAGAAAGCCAGGGTGATACCCATTATAATAAAATATGCTTTAAATGGCCCTTAATATACACAATTATTAGTAAGTATTCTAAATTCCTGAAAAGGTTTGACATGAAAAATAAACCAGTTTATCCCTACCCAGACTGTTCATGGACCAAATTAAATGTGTGTCACTTGACCATTGGGTGTCTGATTTCATTGTTACAAAATTCAATTCTAGGGGCTGGAGAAATGGCTCAGCAGTTTAGAGCACTCTCTGCTCTTGCAGAAGACCTGGATTCAGTTCCCAGCACACACATGGTGGTTCAAAAACAACCTTAACTCCAGTTCCAGGGGATCCAATGCCTTTCTCTAAGCTCTGTGGGCACCAGACACACAGATGGTGCACATACATACATGCAGACAAAACACTCATGCACATCAAATAAATAAATCTAAAACAAGAAAAAAGAAAAAGGAATACTCAAGTCTAATGTGTTCATTGGAAAAAAAACCCATTAAATCAGTATTTTTAGGCTATAAATGGACAGATTCAGGCTGCAATTACTTCCCAGGAGATAGACAGCCTTATATATTTTTTATCAGAATTTGAAATTATACACTTCACTGGCTTCTGTTCATTAAAATTTAAAGTTGAGCTGAGCTTTTTTTATCAGGTAGATTTTCATGAGGGTTTCATGATCTAAGTAAGATTTTCATGAAACCTGTTTGTATTCTGTCTTAAATTGGTTTAAGCATCCGAGTGGGATATCAATCTCTATCTTGAAAATGGATGCTTAGCCTGTGTTTCTGTTTGTGTGTATATACTACTTTTCAATTTCTGGGTCAAGACTGGAGTAGGAGGATAAAAGAGGTAGGCAGAGAAGAGAGGGAGGGAGAAGAAAGACAGGCGAGAGAGAGGGTGACCTCCTGCTATTACAGAAATAGAAACAGCCTGGAGAATCAATCCATACTAGAACTTTGTTTCTCATGGTGCTGGAGGCTGAGACACCCAAGATCAAGGCCAAGTAGATTCCAGGAGGGCTGCCTGTCTTGCACTGTAAAGTGGTATCTTACTGGTATATCTACCTATAGGAGAAGAGCTCCTTTCAATGCTCTCTGTCTCTCTGTCTGTCTCTGTCTCTGTCTCTGTCTCTGTCTCTCTCTCTCTCTCTCTCACTCTCTCACACACACACATACACACACAAAACTGTACAGCAAAATGTCTTGATGAAGTGATTCTTTTCATCGTTTGAATAAAGGTCCTGTGTAGGCTCATGGTAGCCTTGCTGAGAAACCAAAAAGAAATCTGTCCCAGAGAGAATTTCATAACAAGTAATAAATAATGGGGAAGCCATAGGCCAGCCAACTGGAGAGCTGACACAGGCCACATTCCCATAAGCATTGTCAGAGCCCAGGGTGGGGTCACGGGTAGTGAGCTGTTTGTAAGTCTTTCCCTTACTCTTTACCTCTGTCTCTCTCTGCCAGGTGGTTAAAAGGATAGCGTCCATGCTAGAGGACCACCAGTGTTGTGCTGGCCTTCATCTTTGGGTAGCTCTGGACTCAGCTGCGGTCCTTACAGACTCAGGCCTCCAGGCTTAAGCTGACAAATAAATACAAATCCAGGAAAGTAGGCATACATTTCATGAGTCGCTCTTTTCTACACCCCAAAGACAGCTGTTTTGTCTTTTGAATTCAGAAAATTTCCCAAACTTCCCATTGATACTTCATGCAGGAACAGTTCCAGAGGGTTAGAGTCTGTCCTGGCAAAAGGCCGGAAGTCATAGCGCTGATGCAGAAGCTGAGAGCTTGCATCTGATGACAAGCACAGGCAGCTCTCTGGAGCTCTTTAACAAAGGCAGGGAGCACCCATTTACTTAAGCGCTCCCTAAAGGGCTTACCCATCAGTACAATCGCACTGGGGTTTAAGTCTCAACGTGGAGAGACATTCAAAGCACAGTAGTTGTCAGATTGTGGATCCTACCGTCCTATTATAGATAAAAGTATCAGAAAATTTCTTTTCAGGTTTAGAAAGTGTAATGGATAAGGAATGTTGAGACTCAAGTCTTACTGTTTGGGAAAATGTGTTTGGTGTGAAGATCATTTTCATGTTATGAACCCTAAACCACAAAATTCCAAAACAAAATATCCCCCACCATGTACGTGGAAGGAGGGAGCGCTCAAAATCATCCCAGAGATCTGAAAAATATAGCCTGACATCCATTTCTAGAGGATTGAGATGAACTTGGAGTCCAGCTGGTATCAGTCATCTTTGCTTGTTCAAATGCATTCCTATGGAGAGCTGTGTAGAACAGAATGGTTTCAAGGAAGATACAGTAATTCATGCAGTATTTTAAAAATATTTATCGAGCAGCTATTGCTCAGGATAGGCATGGGGAGAACAAAGAGAAATAAGATTCAAGTCTTGCCCTTTAGGGACTTACATTTTTCTCTGAAAGGGGAAAAGAATCAAACCCAAATAAAGAAAAGAATGCTTAAAAACATTGTAAGTATAAAGGGAGAAGCCCAGACTGACTGAGATTTGGAGGGGGTAGTGCGAGCCTGATTCGGTTGACAGATTAACAGTCCAGGTATGGGGCAGCATCCCCGCAGACAAACCACCTAACTGGAGGGCATGGGGTGCTGAGGTAAGGGCTCTTTCAACTACTTGTGACCGCTCTGGGATCTCGCTCAAGGACCTCTTGTTTTAGGAGGTGGTGGGGTACAAAAAACAAAGCCAGATGGTTGTCTTAAATGTCTGGGGCTATTTTGTATGGCAGGATCAAGCCTGAGGAAGAGCATCCTAAAGAAGAATGTGTGTCCCCGTGGTCTGCCAGGCCTAAGCTGTGAGTGACGGCACCCGCTTCCTCTCCCTGTACGGTTACCTGAGTCCAGAACTATGGCTCCAGCTCCGTGAGGCCAGAGGTCCAGGCCCGACCCGCCTAGCTCAGGCCGTACTCTCTGAAGCTTTGGGTGCGGCCCAGACTTGCGGGAGGGTCTCGGGTCCGCACCCCGGGAGCGCGGCGCCGTCCGGGGCACAGAGGAGGGCGCACGTCTGCGTACGCTGTGGCGGACCTTCGAGCCTCTGCTCTCACCTCGGTTTGGTTCAACCCTGCCCCCAGGTTTGGGGAAGGTTCTGTACCCGAGCTCGCGGAGCGTGGCAGGAGCGGCTGAAGGGCCTCCAATGCGTGAGTTCCCCGGGCGCTGCTCGCTAAAGACGGGTGTGCAGAGTCGGGCCTCCGCACAGACCGGCTGGCCGAGACTGGAGGAAGGACCGGGCCGTCCCTTCGCGGGGACCCACGCTTCGGCGGCCGAGACGCCGCAGGCCTGCAGGGGGCCTCACGGCCGCGCGCCGAGCTCCGGGGGACGCGCCCGGGCCGGCTCGGGGACAATGACCCGGGCTCCCCTCGCCGCCGCCCCCTCGCAGCCCGCGGGCAAACCCATTAGCCATTCAGACCGACAAAGCCCCGCGGCCCAGCGCTTTGTCCCTCGGGGCCCTGGGCCGCTGTCATTAGCCCTGATTACGCTGAGCCGCCTGACAGCCCCGCCGGCCGCCCCGCGGACCCCGGTTCCCCGCCGCCCGCCTCACAATGGGAGCGGAAATCGGCCGCGCTGGGGTCCCGGCTGAATAGAGCGAGAAGCTGTGACTCCCCTCCGCCCGCCTCATTCACCGGCTCTTCGGATACAATTTTTTTTTCCCCTTTTTTGTGAGACTTGGAGAGAGAGAACGAGGTCAAGGAAGACTTTGCCGGAGCTCTTTGCCTGTCATTTGTTTAATGTAAACAAAGAGCAAACCCTTCCCCATCCCCAGCCTGGGCTCCCCTCCCCTCTTCCCTCTGGATTTTTATAAACAAACTGCTGTAGGGGGATCGCTGGGGTGGCGGCAGAATAGGTGGTTACAGTGAAGGCGAGAGGAGCCGAGCCTTTTGGAGAGTTTTTTTGGGGTAGTTGAAAATGGTGAGACGCCAAAGAAGAGCCGAGTTGAGGCCGAGGTAAAATCCCGGCTTTGGTCAGGTCTGTTGAAATGTAAAAAGGCTTCTTTCGTCTGTGCTGGACTAATTGCTTTGGAGGAAATTGTGACAGGATACTCAGAAGAAAGAAAACCTGCCCTATGGACAGTTCCCTAGATTCAGAACCTTTATTGGAGCCTACTACCTCAAATTTAACGCAGCCTAGGCTAGGATAAAATTGATATAAAAATTTTAAATCTTTATAATACATGTTTATGGGCTGACTCGGGTGATTAAGTAAATTGCTGTTTGAAGATCTGGGCTAATTTCCAACCTGGAGTCATTCCAAGAACTCATCACAAAGCAATTTTAAGTGTCACCAGATTTCAGGTAAACGTACAAAAACATCCTCAAATAATGTTAGTGCCCCAAGATTTCAACATGAAATCTGAGGAGTAAATCCACATGCTATTGAAGCATTGTAATGACTTTAAATGTCATTCTTGGGCAACGTGTTAACTTAGGTAAATAGTATATCTCCTTTAAAAGCCTTCATCAATGCAGATAGGGAAACCGCCTTCCCTGTTTGGCCTTCTGGTTTTCTATAAGTCTCATTAAGCACTGTTTTATATAGAGAAAGCTTAGCTCCTGCAGCCTTACTCTATTTTTGGAGAGGGTGGATGTTTGCTTCTGTCTCAGGCATTTCAAACAGGCGAGTAGGTCAGGAATTTTTAGAATCTCAAATTCTTGTCCATCATTTTACTAATTAGTTCTCTCCTTCTTTTCCGGTTGACCTGGGATCACAAAAATAAGAGATACATTTTGCCAATAAACTTCTCCAATTTCTGGTTCTGGATCATCCATAGCTGAAATGAGGATGACATGGAGCTAGATTATAAGATGGAGAGCCATGAATTTTCTTTACTTTAGTACAATCCTGATGGGCTGATTCTAGACTAGGGTGAGTCAAGAGAATCTCAGGTGCAATACGGTGTTGCTTTCTGAAACATTCTGTGTTTAAAGACAACAAAACAAAGCCTCACTCTGTAGCCAGGGCTGGCCTGGAACTCACCTAGTAGACCAGGCTGCCCCAAACCTCCAGAGCTCTGCCAGTTAGAGTCACCAGCACCAACCAAGGTACAGATTGAAGGAGATACTCAGCTTCAGGTCATGGCCAGGAGAGTGAACAATTTCTTAACATTTGCACTCTTGGTGCCTTTTATTTTCCCCTCCTTGGCACCAAAAGACTTACCAGGGACTTTAGGAGGTAAAGAGGTAGCTTTGCCATGGAGACCTTTCTTGGGTCACTGAGGGGCATTGGCTTGATTTGGGAATTACCTGTTTGATCACAAAAGCTTCCTAAACCTGTCCATCTTTTGCTATGAGAGTTTCAATTTGCAAGAATTTTCTAGATAAGGAACATTTGGACACAGTGATGACAATTTTAAAGCTCACAGTAGCTAACTCTGCTTAAGTGTCATACAAACAAATATCCGTGCATGCATATATACATACAAACACACACTCATACATAATACACACATACATTCGTCAGCCCTTTCTCATGTCCTGAGCTTCCAATAGCCACTTGACCACCTATTGTCTTTCATAACTTCAGTTTTCATTTGTTTGGAACTTTAACTTTTTTTTTTCCTTCAGAAATGTTAGCAGGTGCTTGACCCAAGGAGTACCTTCTAGGAACAGAGAGGTGAATTAAAAGAACTCCAACTGGACGGCATTTAAAGATCAATGTCAAATTTTGTAATGTTCAATCCATTTCACTAGGAAAAACAAAATCTTAGATAATCTGGGTATTATTTACTTTCTTAGTGCAAAAGTAGAATGTATGTGTGTGCATGTGGTAAATATGTGTGTATGTACAAAGAACAATTATATGCTAAGAATATTTTATATTTTAACTTAGGCTATTTCCAAGGCAAGGAACTTTCTGATGAATTGTTTGCATGTTAAGTGTAGAGAATTGATTTAGAAAATGTCTGCCATTTCTCTGAAGCTTGCTTTCTGGTCAATATATAGCCTGTGTACTGTCTCCTATCTTAGTATTTCTCTTGGTGAAACTAATTTACTTGACTAAAACCCATTTCTGAAGCAGGAAGATGCTGGTCTAGTTAATGACAACCTCTCCTATCTTTTTAAATGGTCTTCATATAAACTACATGTACTTGGTAAAAATTCTACATGCTCTATATGCTTACCTTGAATGATCACAAGCGCCCACTGCTTCTGAGTGGGAGAGGGCCTCAAACAAAATGGAAACACTTTTTAATCATAAAGTTCTCATGTCTTTGCATTTTTGTAAAATAGGACTCATTACCTGAGTCTAGAATTTGTCTTCTCAAATTGTTCTTGAAAATCACTAACACTTAATAAAAAGGATTAGGTGGACAAACCATGATCACCTGCGTGGCGAATGAAAAGCGCTGCCATAGATGGACGGCATGTTCATGTTCCAAATTCTGGGTTTAATATGGCAATGTGCATATGTTTATGTATACATATGCATACATTTTAATACAATCCGATGTGGCGGGTGGTTAGCAGTTTATCCGTGGTTGCTTAAAATATATACACTGAAATATCAATGGATATAGAGAAGTCAGAGAGACTATTTGAATAAGATTCCATCCTGCATGCCCCGCAAAGGGAATAAGAGTGATTTTAAAAATCTGAGATAGCAGCTCCCTTAATTAAGAAAGGTTATCCACCAAGTTGTTTTATTATTTGGCTTCTTCACACAGAACGTGTGAGCTTGCTCATTTAGAACAGCAAGTTCCCCAAGCTACAGAGAAACCTATCATGGAAGTCCTTTAAATAAGTAAATAAACAGCATATATATGTTTTGTTTTGTTTTTTAAAAAAGAAACCTTCAAAGCAAAAGTTATACATATATATATATAACAGCGTCCTTTCGACGTGAGATACCCACAGGAGACTCAAGGGCAGGCGCTCAGCGTGCAGTTCTGTTCCAAAGGAGCCTTTGCATCCAGATCCTTCAGGTAAAGCAATGAGAAGAGAAGTGGCGTTGGGTCAGGCCTCACCGCATGTCCCAGAGCAATGGAAACTAGCTACTAGAGCCTTTAGGCCCGCGGGTCCCTGGTCACGGGGCTTCTGCCAGCGCTGTATTTGCTGGTCCCGTCCTCTTTTTATTTTTTTATTTTTTTATTTTGTGTTATCTCATTTTTACACTGGATTCTAAGTGTGTTGAGTGGGCGGCTCAGATGTCGCACTCGCTGTCGCTGGACGTGATGGAGATGGCCGAAGTGGCCGCCTTGCTAGACAGACTGGCAGCCGGACTGGAGGCGACGCCCAACACCTCAGGAGTTCCCTCACCCTCCGAGCGTAGCACCCGCCCTGGGCCCTGCGACAGAACTTGCTGCTGGAGTCTGGAGGGTTGGGGAGAAAGGGACACTGGTCACAGCAAGAAATCAAGCCACCACGTTGTCCCCATTTTCTTTGACCCGCCTACCCCCAGCTCCTTGTCAAGACACTCTTCCTCAGACCTTGACAAGCTGGGAAAGGTGAAGCGACCCCGATGCACATCAGCTCGTTCACGGAATCCTGCAGTTTGTCCCCCTCTCTGTCTGTCCTGTCTGTCTCCCTCTTTCCCGGCTCACTGTGAATTCCGCCTTAGACTCCCCAGATCTTTGTCATTAGTCACCCACCGTTGGGAGATTTACTGGAGGATTGTCAGAAATCCTCCAGCGCAAAGAGGGACAGATAAGGCTTCAGGACCTGGGATTCCTTTTCTAAAACTACATCTCCCCATGGCTCATGCCTGAGGCTGGAGGATGCTTGAAGAGTTTGGGCCTGAGTTGCAAGATCCACACGCTGGAGAATGAACAGCATAGGCCGCCTAGCTTGCTGGCTCGATATAGGATAGTTGTGTCATGAGAAAACACATCTTTCTGCCTCGTAGAGTCTGAGATCCTCTGAAAACTGAAACCTTTTTTCAGAGCCTCAGGGGAGGATGCCGCCGAGATTTAAAAATAAAGCTAACTAGATAGGCTTCACTCGATGAGAGCCTGGGTCCACGTTAGTAAAAATTAGCTTTGGGCCTCGGATTTCTGATTGATCCTGGCTTTTAATCTTTCTCTCCACCCCACCCCACCCCGCCCCTGCCCCCTGTTTCCCTAACTACAGTGACAAGCACCTTAGTTTGGTGACCCACACCAGCTGCTGCAGTGACCCCCAAAGCCCCAAGAACCAGAGGGGATGGTGGGGAACCAGGAGCCTGCATAGGAATCTAGAACACAGTGGGTTCATAAACCCAAGACAGACTGCGTTCCCAACTCCCTCTGAATCTGAGTCCCAGGACACCAGGTAAGGGCCGAGAATGCCTCCTTCCGCCTCATCCCGGTATGCACCAAGCCCAGAGGCCTCCTGGTACTGACCTGTTTTTGGCTGCAGCTGCCCGGTCTCTTTGTCTGCGGTTTTTGAACCAGTTTCCCACCTGCGTGGGGGTCAGTCCGGTTGCCTGGGCGAGCTCTCGCTTTTTGCTGGGGTTGGGATATGGGTCCTGAAGGTACCACTCTCGAAGCAGGTGCCGCGTGCGCTCCTTGAAGCAGTGAGTCTTCTGTTCGCCATCCCAAATGGTCCGCGGCAGCGGGAACTTCTTCCTTACCCGGTATTTGTCTACTGGCCCCAAGGGCCGTCCACGCAGCTTCTCTGCCTCCTGGTAGTGCGCTTCGAGCCACAGTGCCTGCAGCTTGGCGTGCGATTCCTTAGTAAACTTATGATTTTCCAGGATATGGTAGAGCTCGCGGTAGTTGCCACCGTGGAAGGCCACGATGGCTCTCGCTCGCAGCACCGACTCATTCTTGTTAAGGGCTTCACAGGCTGCCGGGGCCACGGGCAGCGACCACAGGAAGCGACCTAGGCGCTCCACATCGCCGCTTTCCTCCAGGGTTTCGCATACCCCGGCTACTTGCTGGGGGCTGAAATTCAAAATGGGCAGCTGGAACATCGAGGCTGCGCGGGCGCCCCGGGCGGGACACGCAGCAGATGCCCGCGGGCCGAGTGGGGTGCGGCTAGGGGTAACTAAGTCGGGGGGGAGCCTTCCCGCCTAGAAGAGCTGTGGGTTGGGTTCGGCTGCGCTTGCTCAGCTAGGACACGCCAGTCAGCTAGACCTTGTCGCTACTGGGGTGGGCGGATTGGAGACGCGGGCGCCATGGAGACCCCTTGTCAGTCACTAGGCGGCTCTGCCAATCAAGGCTGCGACAAGCGCGCCCCAGCCATTTCAGCACCTCCCCAGAATCGACAGCGCCCGCGGTTTGTGGGGGAGACTGCTCAGTGTTTTACTGAACCTGAAGGAAGAAAAAGGTAGGAGAGGCTGGAACACACAAGAAATCTGCCGCGTCTCACCCTCTCGGCTCCCCCTGTCCGGCCCCTCCCTCTTCTTTTCCCACTAGAGAGGCAGGATGCTGCAGGAATTCACTTTGGGAGCAGTGCTATGCCCGGGTCGAAAGGACTCCAGAGGACAAAAGAGGACTGGGAAAAACAAACCCTTCGAGAAATCGAAAGTTTAAACTCAGGGAAGCGGCAACCCCCCCGGGGAGCGCACGCACCAAAGGGACAGGGAGAGAAGTGGAACTTCTCTCTCTCTCTCTCTCTCTCTCTCTCTCTCTCTCTC
>NW_022196912.1:87905857-87923645 GCF_008632895.1 Mastomys coucha | reverse complement strand
CGTCCCTCCTTCCCTCCCTCCTTCCCTCCCTCTCTCTTCCCCAGGCTCCCACTCCTGCCTGTCTGCCGCTTACCACTTTCCAGCTGCCAAAGCAGCTGCATAGGAAGCAAGCCTGGAACAGAAGGAACAGGACCAGAGATCTGTAGAAGAGGTCAGTTTGGACTCTAACTTCACTCCCTTCAAAGGATCCTGAAACTATTTTAAATGGCAGCAAGGACACACACACACACACACACACACACACACACACACTTGACAACTAGGTGCTAATCACGAAGTCTAACTCCAAGAAAGGCAAGTCGTAGGGGCTTCTGACCCAAATAAAGTTAGACTTCTTAGTCCCCCGCCCCCTCCAGTTCAGTGGACTTGAACAAATGGGCAGCAGCCACATCTAGAGTGAGAAGCCATTCTTAGGTCAAGACAGCAACGTGAAAGCCTACTTCAAAGATCTTTTAAAAACAGATTTGATTCTCTCTCGGCAGGCTGATTTTGCCTCTGCCTAGAACTTACAACTAACTCCTGGGGCGGACATAGAAACCGTGCTTTTTAGATCAGAAGTGCCAGCAAGATAAAGAAAGGGGAGGGGGGCCCACAATACCGAGTAGTTAAGGTGGCAAGGTAGAGTGGTCAGAGCCACGGGGCACTGACCCCTCCTGTAGAGAGCACGGGCCTGTTTTTTGGCACTCCGCCTTCTGGCCAATAGATTGAATTGGCAACATTTATTGATTCCCAATTGACATCCACATCATACCGCTTTCTGGGGCTTCCGTCAAGGAAACCACGATCTCATGTAGCCGTTGATGAGGCTTATTATTTGATAGAAAGGAAACGTTGGGTACAGGTGTTCCCCCCCCCCAAAAAAAGATCAGACGACAAGGTTCACCCCCCCAATTGAACTGGGCCTAGCTGTCTTTTCTTTAGTATCAAGTACACGCTGTATGCCGCTTGTACAGATTGAGTGAATCAGAAGGCAGATAGATAGCACAGATGGTTGGATGTGTCGGGTCAGATCACACCACGCCTGAGTGCAGGGTAAAGCTCGTTCTGACGGAAACCCCTGATATTATTTTCACAGATCTTCACAGTTCACTCCGGGGTTGGGGGGGGGGAGTAGCAGAGGGGAAGGGGCGGGAAAACGCCCTACAACCATTTCTGTGAGATTGCCAGCCGCCTCAACCGAGTTGCTTTCTTCTGAAGAGCTCATTTTCTTGAAGTGCTACAGGGTAGAGGAAAAAAAAAAGACGATGAGGTAGTGAGAAACCACAAACTTTCTCTGCCTGGGAGCGACTTCTAAATTAACCCCAGAGGCACATTTTAGTGAGAAACATGGCCTACAGGGGTCCTAGGCCTCTTGAGGGAGTGGGAGAGGGAGAGAGAATCTGTGGTAGAAAAAGGCCCGGGGCCTTGAGGACAAAGCGGGGGATCAAGCAGGACTTCAGGAAACATTTTTCCCCTCTGGTGGTGGAAGAAAAGCATACCCTAGCTCGGGTTTGTGGGCCTTTTTCTCTTTTCTCACGGTGGCCCAATAGCTTCACCTCCATCCTGTATTCTTGGAAACCAGGCTGAGATCCTATCCGACCTACAAGCGGGCCCCCAGGCCAGCCCGCAGGTCACCGTGTCAGCCCCAACACTTTTGCCAGCGCACAAAATTTAAAAGCCTCAGGTTGCAGGACAGGGGAGACACGGACTAAGTGTTTTCCCTTCACCTTTGTGAGCAAGTCGTTTTAATTTTCCGAGTCAAGACGCCCCATCCGGGAAATGGTAATATTTATCCTATTGCCCACTTCTTGAACAATAGCTCTCTATACATATGAGATAAGAGGACACTTAGGCCTTTGCGTGTTTGAAGTCCCAGCGAGAAGCTGGGGCTCAAGGTCCGGCTGGCTGTGCGGTGACACCCTGAAGGTGCAGCCAGAGCCTGGCGGGGTTACTGGATGTGAGGGCCCTGGAGGAAGGGCTCTGGGGCCAGAGATCAGATCCTAGGTCCGCCTTAGTTGCTAAATTTAGTAACTCAAAAGAAAGAAACGGGCCTAAATGACCTTGGAATCGCCTGTTTGATCACTGAATTCACCTGGAGAAAAACTGGAAGACAAGGGGGCCAATCCCATCCCGGGGAAAGAGGGACGTTTCGAGGGCAGGAGGAGGGCTTCTTAGAAATGACTTGGCTGAAAAGATGGCAGTCCTCACCCTACCTGCAAGCATTCAGAGCCTGCGCTTGCCAGGCAGAAAGCTACACCTTCCAGTTGACTTTTCTTAATTTGAAGAAAAGAAAGGTGTTAAAAACAAAACAAAACAAAACCAAAACCATGGGAGCCTTGTGACAGCTCTCTAGTGACGCCTCCTTCACTCTCCATTTCGTTATTTAGTTTTATTTTCTCAGCAAGTTTGTTGGAGTGCCTTCTACCCCACGCTTTACAGGGAGACCCACAAATGTTCAGCTCCGTTCAAGAATCCAGAGATGTGAATTTTGCTGTCAGTTTTAGTTCGAGGACGGGATGTCCAGGAAAATGCGTAGAGGTGATGTCCAAGGGTAGATTACTGTTCAGATTTAGATATGACGCCTTTCCCCAGCTTGTGCGGCAAATCTTTGGAATTTAGTCTTTTGTATACATAGGGCTTGCCACGGTTCTGCACTAATCGTTTTTGTTTTTGTTTTTGTTTTTTCCTTTCTGGGGTAGAGAGGCACGCAGATGTTCTCGGGAGCTCGCTCAGGGAGCATGATGCTTAGAAGTCAACACACTTTCACCGAGTTCCAATCTTAGCTTTGTATTGCCTGCCTCTAACTGTTCCTAACTGCAATGCCTGAAAAATAATGGTGTGTTCCGCCAACCTCACCACACTTTGAATAGTCAGAGGCTTTAAGAATGTGGTAATTGAATCTATCTGAATTCCTCACTAAAGGCGGGTGTTTTTTTTTTTTTTTTTTTTTTTTCTGCATGTTAGTCACAGGCTGAAGGACAATGAGGCCCCAGCCTTTTGTGTGTCCATTTGGACTTTTGGAGATTTTTATTTTCCTTTTCCCTTTCAAAACCTGACGTTGACAAAACAAAACAAAACAAAACTGCTTTTTTGTTTGTTTTTGTTTTTTTTTAATCTTTCCTATCGCTAATTAAATTTTTACTAAAAGTAATTACTCAAAAATATCTCATCTATAGCAAATAATCTAGAAAGTGTCAAAAAGTATTTGGTAGTCTTTGAAATGGCAGTATGGAAATTTCATAACTTTCATTTATTCCTTAACTTAATATTCTGAATTCACAATGAGACTGCCCAAAGAGAGGTGTGTGTCTGTGATGTCTTTGCTGGGCCAGATCTTCCAATTATGGAGTGAATTCTAGATCCTAAAAATGCATATTAACTGTTCTAAAACAAAACACCTTCCACAATAGGTTGCAGGCAGTTCTTCTCTAAGGATGCCTCTTGTCACAAAGAGCAGAGAAGCTCCTTCATCACCTACTCCTGAGGATAAACAGATGCTGCCTTGCTATCTTTTTGCATTTTGAGTTTTCATTTGTGGCGGGTTCAGGATCTTTGCATGAGAATTTGAATTTAAGCAGAAGAGTATATTGTTAGTTCTAGTCTTCGGAATAGAATATTTTAGATATCCTATTCATGTCTTTGTCCAGCTTCTTTAAGGCAAGCCTCAGAGTGTGCGTTGCTAACCACACAATCTCATTGTTTATTGAAGGCTATGCATCAAATGGATCTGAAGAATTAGTGCTTAGCTATGTGACTAGCCTATGGTTTATAAACACATTATTATCAGTAATAAAACATTGATTGATTGACTAAAAGAATGATTCATTTATAGTTCTCAGTTGGAACATATTTCCTCCTCTTCCCCCCGTTATAATTTAACACTATAATTTAACATTTTCCCCATTATTGATATTATCCTTCTTTTTCCTCACCATTTTCAAATCCTAGATCAAAATATTAAAAAAAGATACTCATAATGTGAAGTCGGGGTGGCTATTGGATAAAGGTTCTTACCACAGAGCCTGACAGCCTGACAACAGGCGCGCGCGTGCGTACACCAGGGGACCCCCATATACACATATATGCATATCATTAATAAATATCTTAACTTTTCTGAATTAATCTCCTTGGCTAGTAGAAAACACTTTTTTAAAAATCGAATTATAAAAAATACACTTATATGACATCTTGCCTCCTAAGCAGCCCCTCTCAGCTGAAAGAAATCTTGCCTTTCCTCCCACCACTTCCAGGACACATTTGGCAATATCCAAAGACATGTGGATTGCCAAAATTGCCATCTAGTGACTGATCCAGAGGTACTAACATCTTAACATTGGAAAAAGAAGAATCCTTGACAATAAATAGCAATAACATTGCTGCTAAGGAAAAAAAAAAAAAGATTGCATGAAGCCTTGCTAAAATTCTGTTTACTATGGGAGTGAATCATTTGCAAAGGAATCAGAACAAGCCCCCCCAATTTGTTTATTTTACTTATGTGTATGAATGTTTTGCCTGTGTGCCCCGAGGCCTGAAGAGGTCGGAAGAGGATGCTGGAGCTCCTGGAACTCGAGTTACAGATGGCTAGGAGTCACCATGTGGGTGCTGGGAGTTGAACCTGGGTCCTCTGTAAGAGCAACAAGTGTTCTTAACCCCTGAGTCTTCTCTCTAGCCCTGGAATCAATACATTGTTCTTTTTATTTTGTTTGTAGGCCTCATTAATAAAATCAGTTTGTAGGACCTATTTTTTCTTAAAATTTACTGTAGTTGTTGTCTGTAATCATGTTTATACGCCAAACCCCTGTGATCAGAATGGGTTTTTCTCTTGGACTTGATGGGATCTATGGCCTTTGAGTAACTGGTAGAATAGAAAGAGGTAGGTCTTTCTTCATTTTACAAAAACCAAACATTACCCACATTACACACCTAATTAGTGGCAGACAGAGGAATATAGCACACTCAGATTTCTAGCCATTGCATGCCTTGCTTTTTCCACTCAAAGGAGATGGTTTAATTATAGCAGAGGTGGGGGGCAAAAGATCTGAACCACGAACAGGTATTAACTGACCCTCCCCTCCGTATGTTAAGGTCTGTACTGTTTCCTGCAGCTGTGATGTCAGCATCCAAAGCTCTCTAGTTCAAAGAGCATAGGTAAATTTAAACTGTCTTGGGTGTAACCCTTGCAACCCTCCAAAGAGTCCTTGAATCAAAATGCAGCTTTGGGACTCCATTGTCTTCTTCGGAGACCGGAAACTGCTGGAGTCTGGGGCTAACACTATTGAAGAGCCTTTCCCGAGTCAGCATTACTGTCCACTTACAGGAAAGGCGAACTGAATGCAGCCTCGGGGAGACACGAGATTGGACTTGAGGTGTTGTAAGGCTGGGTTTAAGTGAAAAAAAAAAAACCAAACTCTGAACTCTTTTGTCAGGTCTTTCAAAAGAATAACAGTGATGCTCACAAGCATTTCTATAATTAACAAGCTGTCAACATTTTCTATTGCATTTACAGAAGTCGATTACAGACCTCAGAATTGTGATAAATGTTTCTTTAGGTCTGAAATGTTAGCCTTCATCTTCTTTTCAGCCTAGGGGCAATTTTTGAAACCAATTTTGTTTCAATCATTTTGGATCAGTTGTGCGGTAATTTTGGAAGTGCAGATGCTCCAGGCCCACCTATTGAAATAAAGATTTTTAAATGGAAACACAGAGAGGAGGCTGCTTAAGCCCCAGTAGGACCAGCTGCAAAGCTCTGGCAGGGAATTGCATAGGCAGACAGGGGAGACAGAATTGCAAAAAAAAATATTAAAGTATGGAGAAATGTGTGTGTGTTTCTTTAACAGCAGATACCCCAACCCCCCAGGACTCTTTTAGACTGCAAGGTTTTAAACCCTTCTTTTTTTCTGCTTTGAAAAAAAAATAACATAAGAAAACTTATTAAAACTGTTATTAACACTGGGGTTGAACTGAGTTTAATAAATTTAAATATTTATTTTTATTCTTCCTTTTATATCTTTTCTATTTCTTCACTTTCTTTTTTTTACTTGAATCAACCCTTTGCGTGTGTGTTATCTTATTCCTTACTAAGTGCTAATGTTTATTTTTCAGTAGTATAATAGTGCCCTGTTTTCTTTCTTTTCTACTTGGTCTGATCCATGGCTCCTTCTATCTGTCCCCAAGTCTCCATGGCTAAGAACCTCCTCAGTAGACTGAGCTTAACATTGTGAGGAAGACAGAAACAAATGATCCTTCCTGAAAAGATGGGAGGAGGGAGAGGGCCTCAGAGCCTCAGAGCTCACTGTGAGGCCTCAGAGCCTCAGAGCTCACTGTGAGGCCTCAGAGTCTCTGAGCCTCAGAGTCACTGTGCTGGGACTTTAGGGCAGGGACGCTCTCTCACGCTAACATGTACAGGAGCCATGACCTAGTAGACGCAAGGGACTTTAGATACTTTAAGTTTATGCTGGTGCACGAACCACAGTTTTTGCAGCCCCAGCTTCTTGTAATCCTTAGATGGGACCTGCAAGGGTTAAATGCAATATGAATAACTATCCTTTGCACAGTGCCTGACACACATTTCAACCAGAATTAGTTCCCCTTTTGTGACCAGATCATTGACTTAGTGTAGCAATCAGGCCTTTAGTATCGTCTACATGGTGCCTCACTTTCCATTCGGTGCTTGACTTTGCTATTCTTTGCTGTTGTCTCTGGATCCCTGGAAACTTTCTTTAAATTAAAAAAAAATTATTTTATTCATGTGTATGAGTACTTTGCCTACATGTAGTAAGTGTGTGTGCCACACACATGGATGGTACCTACAGAACTTCAGAAGAGGGTGTTGGGGCCCCTGGAACTGGAGTTACAGATGGTTTGGAACCACTGTGTGAATGCTGGGAATTGATCCAGGTCCTCTGCAACAAATGCTCTTAACCACTGAGCCATCTCCTCAGCCTCTAATTACCCCAGAGCAATGCTTACCTCTGAGGTAAGCATTCCTATTCTCTGTTGCTGTAAACTGGATGCTTCCTATGCCGGTTCCTCTGGCTGGTGTAACAGTGTGCCTCAAAGCTGGGTGCCACCAAACTTAGAAATGTATTCTCTCACTGGTCTGGAGGCCACATGTGATCAAAGTGTTGGCAGAGCTCTTTCTAGCACTCCAGGGAGGAGTGCCTCTTCCTATTCTAGGCGTTTCATGTTTTGTAGCTGTTTCTCTCTACTCTGTGCTCTGATCTCTATATCACTTGTGTGTGTGTGTGTGTGTGTGCGTGCTTGTGAATGTATGAGTGAGTATGTGTGAGTGCAAATGTATATGTCTGTGTGTGAGTGTGTGTGTGGTGTGTGTGAGTGTGTATGTGTGTGTCAGTAGTGTGTGTGTGAGAATGTGTATGTAAGTATGTGTGAGTGTATGTTTCTGTGTGTATATCTTTGTGTGTGCATGTGTGTGTATAAGTGTGTATGTGCTAGTGTTGTGCGTGTGTGTAAGTGTATGTGTCTGTGTCTGTTGTGTATATGTCTGTGTATGTGCATGTGTGTGTGAGTGTGTATGTGATAGTGGTGTGTATGTGAGTGTGTATATAGTGTTTGTTGTGTTAATGGTGTGTGTGTATGTGTGTGTGTGTGTGTGTGTGTGTGTGAAAATACTCATATTTTATAAGGATAAAGAAGATTCTACTAGGGACTACCTGTGTAATCTAGGGTGTTTCTCCTTATAAGATCTTTAACTTGGTCACTTGTCTTACCACACAAAGTCAGGTTCACAGATTCTGGAGGTGAGAAGGTGAATTTATCTTTGGCAACCTTCTTCTGTCCAGCAGATACATCCAAGAACCTGACCTGCATGCGAGTCTCAAATGTTTTGGAAGTAAATGGAAAGGATAGAATATTACAATTGATTGATTTAGAAATAGAAAAAATGCCAGGCGGTGGTGGTGCATGCCTTTAATCCCAGCACTTGGGAGGCAGAGGCAGGTGGATTTCTGAGTTCGAGGCCAGCCTGGTCTACAGAGTGAGTTTCAGACAACCAGGGCTATACAGAGAAACCCTGTCTCTAAAAAACCAAAAAAAAAAAAAAAAAAAAAAAAAAAAAAAAAAAAAAAAAAAAAAAAAAAAAAGAAAGAAAAAATATTTCTTGGTTCTGTTATTTTAAAAATAATTGTTTAATTTTATTTCAAATTATTTCATATGAAGATTGGGGAAGAGCCTAATCAAAGGTGAATTTTTACTAATTTCTTCATTTCATTTGAAATTGTGAATTTTCCTTAGGACAATAATTGATATGAAAAAAGTAGCCAAAGTATTAGATTTATGTCATGGGATTAAATACATGAGGTTAACTTCCACCTCTCTTTCCATTTTCTATTCAAATGTAGACTCTTTAAGTATGTACTTATAAGAAATATGCAGGTCATTTGTACTTTATTTTAGAGAGTTATAATAGAACTATTTTTTTTTTGAGACAGGGTCTCTATGTGGCCTTGGCTAGCCTGGAACTCATTATGAAGAGTAGGCTGGCCTTGAACTCACAGAGATCTGCCTGCCTCTGCCTTCTGAGTGCTGGGATTAAAGGCATGTGCCACTAGGCCCAACTCCAACTTTTACTTTTTTAAAAAAGTAAATATGTAATTGATCTCTGCTAATAAGTCACCAAGGCTCAGAAGAATTTTGAGACAGAATTTTGAGTTAGTTCTTCAATATAATTTACATAGTTTAATATTAGAGCAGTGAGTTGCTTCTTTGGGTTTAGCAGAATCCCCCCTTGGCTGTGAGTCTGTTATGTTACCCACTCTTTCCTTCCCCTTCTTATTAGAAGGGTATAAACTATTCTTCAAGCAAAAACTCTACTAAGACCTCGCCTCCACCGGTGGTGGTGCGCACATTTAATCCTGGCGCTTGGGATTCCGAGGCGAATTCTGAGTTCTGGAGGCAGAAAAGTCTGCTGGAGCACTTGGAGCAGCTGCTAAAGCTATCCACACGCAGCAATTGCGTTTGTTGGGTGGTCTCCATCCTTCTCATATTCATCTTGTACTAGTAACTCTTCACTAAGCCATCTCTTCAGGTCTATCACTTCTACAAATTCTTAACCCAATGTACCACATAAATGACCCTGGGAGAGCCTCTGTTTCCTTCTAAAAGGTCACAAGCCAGGTCTCCATCATCAACATTGCTCTCAACATGCTTATCTTCTAAGCTCCCTGAGAACAGCCTGTTAAAGTCTGAACCATGGTCATGAGCATCTTGAGGAGGAGAGGGCTTATTTCATCTCACAGCTTACAATTCAACACAAACTTCAATGGAGCGATAGTGACACCAAACCCACCCACAAAACTTTCGACCCAAAATTTATTCTGTCTACAGGAAATGCAGGGATGGGGGATGGAGCAGAGACTAGGGGGATGGCCAACCAATAACCTGCACAAGCTGAGACCCATCCCATAGACAAGCACCAATCCTTAACACTATTAATAATATTCTATTATGCTTGTAGACAGGAGCCTAGCACGGTTGTCCTCTGAAAGGCTCTACCCAGCAGTTGACACCCACAGCCAAACAGTGGGTTGAGTTTGGGGACTCTTATGGACGAACAGGAGGAAAGATTGGGCCCCCGAAGGGGGTAGGAACTCCACAGGAAGATCAACTAACCTGGACCCTTGGGACTCTCAGACACTGAACCACCAACCAAAGAACATATACAGGCTGGACCCAGGCCTCTCTGCTCATATGTAGCAGATGTGCAGCTTGGCTATCCTGTGGGTCCTGAACAACTGGAGCAGGGGTTATCCCAAAAACTGTTGCCTGTATGTGAGATAGGTTCTTCTAGCTGGGTTGCCTTGTTTGGGCCCAGTGGGAGAGGAAGTGCCTAGCCTCACAGAGACTTGAGTACTGGGATAATGGGATAGCCAGGTGGACCTCCACTTGTGGGTTGTATCACTCAGAGAAGGGGACAGGGGATGGAGGAAGGATTATTGGAAGGGGTGGCTGAAAGAGGGGAGTGAGTGTGATGTAAAGTGAGTAAGTAAAAAAGTAATAATAAAAGATAATCCCTCACATTCATACCCACAGGCCAGTCCAATATAAAATAAAGACAAAGACCGTTTTCAGGTAGGTGGTGTTGAGTTGACAATTAAAGTTGGTTAGCATGATGAGATTTAGAATATCATTTAATATGATATAAATAAGTAGAGATATTTGAGGAGAAACAGGCTGATACCTAGAACAGAAACAAAGACACATGAATAGTGAAAAAATGAGACAGGTTAGGTTGACATCAAGTGGTGTTTCCCTGAGATGGGTTAGGGTGACAGTAAGTGGTGTTTCCCTGAGATGGGTTAGGGTGACAGTAAGTGGTGTTTCCCTGCAAAAAAAACATTGTACTGGTCCAGAGACAGGGAATCAAGTAAACAAACAAAGAAATGGTTTTGTCTTAATATTTAAATGCAAATTCTATCATACATACAAAAATCTTGGCACGTTTTAAACCCGTTTTCCCCCCACATTTTAACCTGTTTTTCCCCCATTAACCTGACTTTGAGCCATATAAATAAACCAGTCTTAGCAGGTCACATTGTTAAATCTTCTATGCCTATGTTTCCTGCAAGAACAGTGTTAGGAGAGTTGTGAGGTGTTTCTTCTCTTGGAAATGCTTGTAAATTCAATTGAAATTGTAGCCATTATGATAAACTATTTTAAAGCTATCACCTATTTATTGTGGCTACCAAAGTGTGCCAGGTGTTGGGGGTTTGGAGGAATTGGCCTGTTCTTGAGGAGTTTATAGAACAGTGGAAGACAGGGCATTTATGTAACAGTTATACAAATAGTGGATAATTGAAACTGTGTTAATGACCATGAAGGATAAGGATGTGATCTCAGAGTTTACTTATGTATATGAGTTTACTTGTATATATGAGTTTGTGTCTGTATGTATACTTGCATGCCAGAAGAAGGCATCAGATCCCATTAAAGATGGTTACAAGCATCATATGGTTGCTGAGAATTGAACTCAGGACCTCTAGAAAGGTAGTCAATGTTCTTAACTGCTGAGGCATCTCTTCAGCCCTCAAACTATTAGTTTATAATGCTAAGACTGTAATAACTTTAGTTGAGAGTTGGAGGGTGTGTAGGTTATTCAGTGAGGAAAGATGGAGAGTTCTAAGCTGAGGAGCTAACCAGAAACTGGATCAGTGATGGAAAAGAGTGTTTTAAGAGCGGAAAGATTTGTAAAACAGATGCATTGCAAAAAGGACAAATGGATGGGTAGAGTATGTGCTGAGATCCTGTGGAGAGATCAGGTCACACAAGGACTAAGACATGTTTAGTGGATCTAGTGACTGTGCTCACTAGGTTAATGTCAGCTTGACACAAACTGTAGTCATCTGAGAAGAAGGAACTTGATTGAGAATGTATCTCCAGGAGATCAGGCTGTAAGCAGGCAAGCCTGTAGGGCATCTTCTTAATTAGTGATTGATGGTGAAAGGCTCAGTCCATTGTGGGTTGTGTCACTCCTGAGCTGGTGGCTCTGTGTTCTATAAGAATGCGGGCTGAGCAAGCCAGTAAGCAGCATCCCTCCATGGCTTCTGCATCAGCTCCTGCCTCCAAGTTCCTGTTTGAGTTCCTGCCTCAGCTTCCTTCAATTGACTGTTGTCTTGGTTTTACTGCTGGGGACAGACATAACACCCAAGGCAACTCTTATAAAGAACAACATTTAGTTGGGGCTGACTTACAGGTTCAAAGATCAGTCCATTCTCATCAAAGTGGGAACATGGCGGCATCCAGGCAAACATGGGGCTGGAGAAGCTGAGAGTTCTACATCCTCATCCAAAGGCAAACAGGAAAAGACTGGCTTCCAGGCAGGTAGGATGAGGCTCTTAAAGTCCATGCCCACAATGACACACTTTCTCCAACAAGGTCATACCTACTCCAAGAAGGCTACAGCTCCTAATAAAGCCACTCCCTGCGCCAAGCATATTCAAACCACCACAGCTGTGATTGAGATATGTAAGCCAAATAAGCCATTCCTTCTCCAAGTTACTTTTGGTCATGATGTTTTATCACAGCAATAAAAACCCTAATTAAGACAGTGATAGAAAGTCATTTTAATGTTTGGCAAGAATAAAGTTTATGTTGCAATGGAATTGGAAGGTAGATTTGAGTCCGTTGAGAAATAAGCCAGGAGACAGACAATGAGAGCTTGAACAACTGTTTAGAATGTGTCGACTGGAGGCCGAGCAAATTGGCTGTGGAGAAAGACTCTCCAGAAATCAATTTGAACAGCACTTTGTGTAGAAAACTATCTTTCAGGGGTGCTGAGGACAAGGTGAAAAGTCTCAGTTTTAGCACAACATGATGAAAAAGTCAAGGAGGAAAGAATAGCTGATTGTACCCCTTCCTTAATTTCAAGATAGGTCGCATGGAGAGAGACTGTGTTGTAGAGAAAGTCTGTAAAGGCAGAAGAGTGGGGTGGGGAAGACAAAGTCAGGAACCATGTCCACCAGGAAAGCCCAGCACTGAGCCGTCCCATGGCGTTGTCTGAGAGCAGAGCCTTACGAATGGAGCCTCTGGGCCCCTGAGAGACTTATGACCAAAGGACCAGGCTACACCCAGAAACTCCATCAGCTGGGTGATACTGTAGGAAAGTCAGTGCAGGACATTATCTTGGAACCCAGCACCAGGCTGGTAAATGCAGCATCTGGCAGATTCAGGGAGTCTTATCCCAGGCTAGTTATCCATGATGGAGTCTCTGGTAGTGAAGAGATTCCAAAAATCTCTTCTACATGGACAAGGAAGATGATCTGCTTACTGGATACATTTAAATAAATTTGATTACTCAAGCATGGGACTTCACACAGTCCATTAGTGAAACTCAGGACTGTGTGTGTGTGTGTGTGTGTGTGTTTGACAGTAACTAAGCTATGCACAAATGTGAATCTAAATGCAAATAAATTGGTTTTTACATCACAATCAGGTCATGTTTCTAGATTTCTGCAAAACAAACAGTAACAAAAAAACCAAAAAATATGGTCTAAAAAGAAGTCAAGGACCTATGTAGGCATTTTGTTTTAAAAAGACATTTAATCTTAATAGGTACATGAAAAAAAAAGTCCAGCATCACTAATTACCAAGTAAATGAAGTCAAATCCATGAGATATTATTGCCTCACATCTATTAAAATAGCTATGATTTTAAAAGAAAAGGTAACGGGTACTGGTGATGATGTTTAGAAGATGCAGCATTGTACACTACAGATGGATATAAATTAATATAGACATCATGGAAAAAATAAGAAGATTCCTCAAAGAAGCTGAAAGAGAAGAGCCTGGTGTGACTGCACATGCTTGCATTAACCTAAGCCCACTGACCAATGATGGGATACACATAACAAACAATATAGTGTTATTTAGTTTTGAAAAGGAGAAAGTCCTGTTACTCGTGACAATGTTCGCGAAGCTGAAGGATGTTATGGAAAGCAAATATGCTAGACACAGAAAGACAGACATTGCATGATCTCACTTGTCTATGGAATACATCAAAGTTTAGCAGGTAGGGGAATGCAAATCAAAACAACTTTGAAATGCCATCTTGCCTCAGTCAGAACAGCAAAGATCAACAAAACAATCAACAATAAATGCTGGGGGCAATGCTCCGAGTCACTGTTGGCAGGACTGCAAGAGAGTGCAACCTTATGGGAATCCTTGAAAAGAGTTCTCAAACCAGCAGAGAGAAATCTGTCACATGGCTCTCCCACTCCTTGGCATATGTTCTAAGGACTCAACAGATACTTGCTCAACCATGTTTGTTGCTGCTCTTTTTGCCATAGCTAGGAAAATGGAAATGATTGAAAGGTCCTTCTACCAATGAATGAGTAAGGAAAATGTAGTGTACACACACACACACACACACACACACACACACACACACACACACACACTATGGAATACTACTCAGGCGTAAAGAAAAACGAAATCATGAACTTGGTAGGTAAATGGATGGAAACTAGAAAAGATCAGACTGAGTAAGGTGACCCAGAAAGACAAATGTCACACATTTTCTTTCCTTGGAAGTTCCTAGCTCCAAATGTTCAGATATAATGCAAAGCCTGAAGTAACTGCAGTAACCAGGAAAGTAAAACAGGACCATTGCCAGAATGGGGGTGGGGTGGGTGGCTTGGGATCAATAGGGAAATGGAAAAGGAGAGCCCCTGTAGGGAGAGTGAGTGAAGAGGAAGGGGGCGTGGGGTAAAGTCCCAGTAAGGATGCTTCAAAAGGCACAGCTACTCACCTAAGAAAAACCTGCAATACACGCAATCTGTGTAGAGATGTGCATACAAGTTCTTTTTGTTTTGTTTGTTTCTCCAGGCGCGGTTTCTCTGTATAGCCCTGGCTGTCCTAGAACTCACTCTGTAGACCAGGCTGGCCTCAAACTCAGAGATTCGCCAGCCTCTGCCTCCCTAATGCTGGGATTAAAGGTGTGTACCACCACTGCCTGACCCTACATATATAGCTTTAATGAACCTTTCTTGTCTGAGCTGACAGTGGTTCCTCCAAGAGCCAAAAAAACCACCCCCCCAAAAAAATTCCAAATAACAGACATAAGAAGCCCATTTTTGAGTTGTGGGCCATGGCTGTCCCAAGAGATTTCCAAAACAGAGCCTATTGTCATTGTCCTTGGTTGTCCCACAGAGATAGAAAATAAGCCCCTATTGCTGAAGACACCATGCACCAGGCCTGGCTTTCATCATACCACAATGTTCTATGCAAGCTTCGAAAGGAGAGCAGCAGTCAACAGTCTTACCTAGCTATTGACACCTACGTAACTTTAAGGTTTTTTTTTTTTTTTTTTTTTGCTTTTTCGAGACAGGGTTTCTCTGTGTAGCTCTGGCTGTCCTGGAACTCACTCTCTAGACCAGGCTGGCCTCGAACTCAGAAATCCGCCTGCCTCGCCTCCCAAGTGTTAGGATTAAAGGCATGCACCACTACTGCCTGGCAACTTTAAGTTTTTTAAATCCTATTTTTAATGATGGTTCTTAAATGCTTTAACCTCCCGTGTAGTCCATCACCCAACAGAGGTAGTGGAAAAGAAAGGATATGGGAGAAATGAGCCTGTTTAGAAAGGTTCTTTGGAGTAACTCCTATTTGTGTTGTCTGGAAATCAGCAGTTCAGTTCACAGATTAGCAGGCAGTGGCAGTTCCATCCCCTTGCAAATACTATCCATTTCACGTATACACCAGAAGTCCACTTTCGTAGAGTCAGATTAGCAACAGTGATGATAGGACTTAGCAGAGACAGCTAGGCCTCAGCCTCTGCTGGAGTCAGCAGGAGGGACCCAGAGGGACACCAGGACAAGTTCTCAGCTGTGCCTCTTTCAGGGAAGCAAAGATGAGTGAAGACGAGATTTCTCTCAGAGAAGCAAAGATGAGTGAAGACAAGACCTACAAGCACTGCACAGCTAACTGTACCAGCAAGCCAAGCTCTATCTCCATCACTTTGTGGAGTCCTATTTAGACCCCACAAACATCACCTGTCCTCCACATGCCTTGCCTCAGCACAGTTCTTGCCTCAGCAAGTGCATCCAATCAGCCTGAGTCTGCAGAAGCAGAAGGGGCCACAAACTGCAGCACACCACCAGAAGTTTTTTGCTGCATTTCTCACTATGGAGTCCCAACAAATGCAGCTCAACTACTTAGTGTAAGGCAGACTAATACATGCATGTCATTAACAAAGAATCCTTCAACTTGTGTCCTTTCACATGCTTGCTTTAGCAGAACATCCTCTCTCCTGTGTCTGCTTCAGTTAAATGTTTCCTCATGTGTTTGCCCCAGCAAAACACCATCCAACCAACTTTTCAAAGAACACTTAAGCTTCCACTTCACACCTATGAACCTCATCAGTGAAAATCATGGCACATAACCCTAAAGGTACAGTAGTGGCAACCTTAGCAGTAACCAACAGCTCTCTAATTGGACTTGGGGCTGAGGATAAGCCTCAGCAGTTAAGAGCACTGGCTGCTGCTCTTCCAGAGGTCCTGAGTTCAATTCCCAGCAACCATATGGTGGCTCACAGCCATCTATAGTAGGATCTGACGCCCTCTTTTGGAATGCAGTTGTACATGTAGACAGAGCACTCATATAAATAAATAAACAAACAAATAAACATAAAAAGCAACCCTCACTCAATAAGAAGCAAACCATGTCTGGTACTGGAAACGCAGCCATGTGCCAGTGAAGTCATGAGTATTGGAGGGGAACCTTCAACCACACTTTAGTAAGCCAGCATAATTCCTAACATCAATCTAACAATCTAAACATGTGTCTTTATACCCACAGATATAGTCTTCATTCCTCATCAAGGACACTTCTCTTTGCAACAGACAGAGACCACTACAGAAAACCACAGCCAGTGCATACATCTACAAAACACATCCACATCCAAGGCTTAGGGATCTTTGTGGAAAAGGGGGTGGAAAGACTGTAAGAACCAGACATGGGGAGGTTGCTATGGGACTTTGTCTCTTAATAATGACTGCCCAAATGTAAGCCAAACAAGATGCCACCAAGAGACCTATCTAAGCAGACCAAGAGTGGTGGTTGGTGGCAGTGGCAGTGGCGGCTACAACTAAGGGACGCTGAGAGTGGGAGGAATAGTCTTCCCCAGGGAGGAGCACAGCACTGGGAATCCAATACAAAAACATCGGCCCTGATAACATACATGCAAGTGATGTTATATACATATACACATGTAATGACAATGAATGTGGGGGGCGTGAATTTGAAAGAGAGCAAGAAGCCAGATATGGGAGGGTTGGAAGGGAGGAAGGGGAAGGAGAAATGTTGTGATTATATTATAATCTCAAAAAAAAAATGGTTTAAGAAGTTGCAGTCATAGATGTACAGGGCAGTTCAGAGGTGGCTGAGGATTAGGAGAGATAGGAGATAGAGGCGGAGATGTTTTAATCAGAGGGCATGTAATTTCAGCTAGGCAGGATGAATACATTCTGGAAAACTAGTGTGCACCATGGTGACTATAGTCAATACTGTATTTTGTATTTGACAACTGGTAAGAGAGTAGATCTTAAATGAACTCACCATCCACACAAATGATAATTGTATGAGGTGGTGGATGTGCTACATAAATTGATTTGTTTTCAGTCTTTCCTAATTATTATGACTTGTGTATACTTTAGATGGCTTCCCTCAAGGCCTTCTATGTTGGAATTTAATCCCCACTTTGAGATATTAAGGCAGTAGGCATTTAACCTGATTCTAGTGTTCAAAAGTGGGGACTTTGGGATAAGATTAAAATTAGATATAGTCGCTAGAATGGGACCTTCATAACTGAATGCTTGATAGAATATAGAAAGAAGACGAGGGACCAGAAGAGACTCACTACATTTGGTTGATTGATATGTTGTGACGTGATGCCTTGCAATGTGTTGGGACTTTATTGCTGAGGGGGTTATCACCAGATGTGGCCCCTCAGCCTTGGGCCTCAGGAAGCATGAGCCAAACAAACTTCATTAAAACAAAGTTACTCAGTCCCACAACATCCAGAGGAAGCTCCACTCCCAGGCGCTCAGACACATCCAGGATCAGAGGTGAGCAGGAACCAACATCTGTCCCAGCACTGGGAGTAACTGGGACCAGCTTGACCAGGCACACAGGAACTCCGCCAGCCCAGTGACTCCAGTTCCTTCCAGTCTGTCTGGGTTAGTGTTCTGAGCAGACCTTGGGCACAAACTCTGCAGCCAGTCACACAGAAAACCCACAACACACAGAGAAAGCCACACTCCCAGGTGATCTAACAAGCCCAGGATCCCAGGATCCCAGAA
>NW_022196912.1:87892224-87904272 GCF_008632895.1 Mastomys coucha | reverse complement strand
ATGTAACTTTTCTCATCATAATGCAATAAAAGTTTAAAAAAAAAAAAGAAAAAAACCCAAAGTTACTAGTCTCTAGTACTGTATTACTAGCAACAGATAGAGAATACACTAATGCATTCAAGACTATGTTATACTTTGCAAATGTATACTCAGGAAGTAAGAGCCAAAACAAACTTCATTAAAACAAAGTTACTTAGTCTGTAGTATTGTAGTTTTTAGCAATAGACAGTGAATACATTAATGCATTCAAGTTTCTGTGTTACATACTGTAAATATATACAAATTTATTTGTAAGTTATACTTCGGTAAACCTGGAAAAATAAATTCTTACAAACATAGAAAAAATAAACTTTTCTAAATTCTTATATCATCTAAATTTATTAGTCTTTATTGCTTGGTATCATTAGTACCAGTGAGTAATATAACATGTTATAATTAAATCGATTACGTGTATGTGTGTGTAATTTGAGATATTTGAGAAAAATGCTGGATGCTTGCTTTTTTTTTTTTAATTGAATTAATTTGTGGCAACACTTGTTGAGACGAGTTAGGATGAAAATAGAACCACTTCCATTAGAAACATAAAACTGAGAAATGGTATAGCTTAGTGGACTCAGTCCCCATTACTAGTTGATTAAAAAACAAAAATAGACCCAATTTAGGGAATTCTCTATTTTTTTTTCTGTATGCTCGCTTTGGACACACAAAGTTCAAATGCATAAATTACCCAGGGACAGTTTTAAAAAGAAATTTTGGTTTTCTTGTGTTAAAGTTAATGTCCATTTTACTGCTGACTTTCAAGACATTTTGTTAATGAGGCCTGGGTAGTGTTTGAAAGAACACCAGCCTTAAGAAAGCTGTGGGTTCCTGCTGGCACTGCTTTCTGCATCCAGCACCGGTTTTGGGTTGTTTGCTGGCTCCACCTCGGGAAGGCTTGATACAACAGCCCAGTGTGCCCGGTCAAGGTGATCTCGCGAGAGCTGTGATTGACCATGTGGTGCGCGGGGTCTTCAAGGCCGGCCCCAAAGGGCTTAGACTCTTAAAAGTCTGCCTGTCGGGAGGCGTTCCCAGAACCCCCGTGCTGGGGACCCCGGGAAGAGCGAGCACGGATGTTCAGGGCTCCGTGGGGACCTGTTAGGTGGGCCGGGCCGGGGAGGGGAGAGGAGGGGACGCCGGTCTGAGGAGAGGGCAGCCGCGTGGGCCTGGTTCCCTCAGAGCCACGTGCCAGGGACTGGCGCCGAGGGACCAGGGCCTCCACTGAGGGGAGCATCTCGAGCTAATTCCCGCCACGAAGGCAGGAGCGCGGATGCGAGACCAGCCTCGGGCGGGTCTGGGACTGAGAGCTGTGGAAAACCTTAAAAAGCAAAACGAAACACACAGTGGCCAGTTCATACAGGTCAAATCGCATCATATCTGTAAGGGCCTCTTCCACGGAGGACTTTAAGAAGTCTCCAACAGTTGTCCACAGAAGTTTTGGGGATATATCATAAGAAATCTGGATGTCTGGGTTCTACTCATTCAAAAACTCCCTGCAGTACCCTATAGAAACAGTCATGGAAAACTTCCAGAACTTTGTATCTTGCAGAATCCTTTGAGTGTCCGCTCAGTTGTTTATCTGGGCTCCGGAAGCACAGGCTGGGAATTCAGCAGATAATTGGAAGAGACTCCCTTTTCCCCCATGGGTCTTAATCCACCTATATTTTCCTTTTAAGAATGCTATATTTGAAAGGTTCTTAACTTTATGTATGGCTTCTGAATTTTTCAATATTTATTTTACACAGTGTCCAAGATGAATAATAACCTGTTTGTCAGTTTGGACAGGCTTTTGTTAGAGTTTGGTAAGTATAAAATGAAAATAAAGAAGAAATAGTAATTTGTATTAACATTTCACATTTAACCATGAAGAGAAATCACAAAAGAAATGTTTATTTTAGTTTTCCAGTATGAGCAAGACATAAGTGCTAAAGAAGATATGATTCAAAGAATTAATAGTAAGTAGTTTTGCATGAAATAAATACTTTAGTCTTTTAGTGTTATCTTATATAGCACAATGCATAATTACACTGCTTAGGGCAGCTTATAGGCTGTTTGTGTGTGAGAGGGAGATCTTCCCTTTGAGTAACAGTGAGCTATTTATTTTAGGACTGAAATAGTTGAAACAGTGTTGCAACAATATTTGTATTCAACATCATTTTCTAAAGAATTTGTCAGAAATAATCCCTTATATCCAGCTCAAAGACTTCTTTTTTTCCCTTTCAAGTTAAGAGTCATTTCAAACATTGGAATTTTTTTCTAGAAATAATAAAAATCAGAGGTTGGCAAGTGGCACATTTTCAGGAAGAATGGTTCTGAAAAATAATAAGTAAAATAACAGGGTAAATTAAATAAATTAAAATGGTTCAGTTCTAGTTTTAGTTTTAAAAACAACTGTTAACTTTTTAGTATTCATAGTGTTCTTTAGTATTCTTCTTAGTGTTCTTTCATATTCTAAAAAATGTTATTCTTCTGAAATAAAAAAGGAAATTGTGTATTAATAAATTATTTCAGAGCTGAAGACATGGTTCTTTAAGTAAAAGCACTTGTTGCTCTTGTAGAAGACTCAGGTTCAGTTCCCAGCACCCACATGGTAATTCACAACTTCCTGTAATTCCAGTTTCAAGGAATCTGCCTTTTCCATGGACACTAATGCCATGGACACTAGACACATACATAGTACACATGTATACAGTCAGGCATACTCATACACATGAATTTTTTTATAATTTTATTTATTATATCCAAGTACACTGTAGCTGTCTTCAGACACACCAGAAGAGGGCGTCAGATCTCATTAAAGATGGTTGTGAGCCACCATGTGGTTTCTGGGATTTGAACTCAGGACCTTCAGAAGAGCAGTCAGTGCTCTTAACCACCACACCATCTCTCCAGTCCCCCATGAATTTTTTTTAAAAATTACAATTTAAAAATTGTATCTTTTATATTCAATGAGTAACAAATGTGTTGGTGTATTTAACAATGATATGCAATGGATGAAATTTCACACTTTTCAAAAAATACTTTTGGTAGTAGTATTTTTGAGTAAATGTTTACATGAATTTACAGCATCAAAAAATAGATTAGCTTTAAACGCCCTCTAATTTAACACTTACTGTAAAAGGTGAGGGGGCAAGGACATTTGTTTTTAGTCTTCTGTTCTTTTTAGCTTCTGGATCTAGGAATAGGCCTGCCTTTGGTTCTTTCGATTTTTGGTATAACTGCTGGTCTCTCAGGCCTTTCTATTTTCTGATTCTCCTCTTTTTAGGTATATTGTCATATCCTTTTGTTTTTCTGGTATATTTCTTTATTTTGAATTTATGATTTCTAGTCAAATAAAACATTTCCTTTTTCAGAATGCCTTGAAAGTATTAAAGAAAACAAAGCAAATGTTTCTAAGATATGTGAAGCTATAAACAAAGTAGAAGAGGACATTGCTTTTTATTATAAACATAGTAAAGAAATCAAAGACAACTGTAGTAAGTAAGTATTTGACAGAAATAAACATCCATTAATTATCATTTGATATTTTTACTCAAGGTTTTAGAGTTTATAGAATAAAAATGTGGAATTGAGACTGTAGCTCAATGGTAGAACACCTGTCTAACATATGCGAGGCCCTGTTTTGTTTACCACAGACAAACAAGCAAAAATCCTACTTTAAAGCAACAGTGTTCTCTGTCCTCCTTCTATTCTCCTTCCTTCCCTTGTCTTCCTCTTTCTTCTCTTTTTCCTACCTTGGGAATCGAATCCAGGGACTTGTACATTCTTCCCTCCCACTGAACTAACCTCCAACTCCCAAGTTAATATCCATATTAGCAAATAATTAAGTCAGATTGCCTAGTTATGTGGCATTGCAGAAGGACTTACAGAAGATTCCACAGAAAAACAGAAATACGGGTTATAAGATGTCACTAATTGAGATCTACTTAATCTAAATACAGAATTTTGTAAACTAATACTGTTGGCACATGCTTGTGCACAACCTAGCACTTGAGAGGTACAGATAGAAGAATCAGAAATTCATTGTGAACATTTATATTATGAATATGTGAATGCTGAGACTGGTGATGATATGATATGACTATATCCTTTAATGTGAACTCATTTTTATTAGGAAGAGAAAGATGTACAGTAAATGATTTTTATGTTCTGTACAAATTAATGCTGGAAATTAATATGGTGGCAATTATTCCTTAACCAGCTTTCCCCAAAATAACTACATAGAGACCTTTTAATATTTCACAGCTTAGGCCTTAGCTGGGCAGGCTCTCAACTGGCTCATATAAGTTAACCCGACCACCTAGCCCCATCCACCCATAAGGCTAGCTAGACCTCCCAGACCTATAATCAATGTCTGTCTCCTCTGATGTCTCCTGGGGAAAAACTTTCCTCCTTCTCCTTCCCGGAGTTTTTTTTCTCCTTCCCAGGAAGTCCTGCCTTCCACTTCCTGCCCATCTAGTTGGCCATCTGATTTTTATTAAAGCCTATCAGAGAATGCCTTAGGTAGGTGTGAAGGAGGACAAAGAGACAACTTCACACAGCATACCCCAACATTGTTCCTTAAACTATTACATTCTTTTTTGTTCTTATACTTATCCTATTGTATTCATTTTTAAACTATCAATTTGTTATTTTGAGATGGTAATCACAACTATAATTTTTTTCGTAGCTGGAAGCCAACATGTGATGTTTTTCATAAACATGAAGATTATATAAAAGACCAACTTACTGCTTACCAAGAAACCAATGAGAAAGACAAGTACAGTAAATTATATGTTGAATCAGTTCCATAAATTTGTATTATCAGCATGTTGTATAAGAATGATAATCAAAAATATAGCAAGTTTGTATTGTGAGAGAGTTTTAAGTAAACAGATTCTGTATACCATTGTCCTGTCTATTATAAGTCTCCACTTTGTGTGTTTAGGTATTTTCTCAGATATAAACTACTACACAGCAGCCACTATTATAGCAGAATCCTTCAAATAATGATCTTTATAGGAAACCATATAAAGGAATACTAATATGTAGAATTAACTCATGAAAATTTGGGGATAGTAACTGTTTTGCAAAGCTGGAAATTATATTACTATAATTGGGTGATTGATATAATTAGGTTATCATGCAAAATAATGGTATTTATCATGGCATGTTCACACATGTGTGTCATACCTTGCTTTCATTTGCATCCTTTCCTCATTACTCTCCTTTACACTCCCTCTCAAAACTCAAGCTGGTTTCCAGTCTTCCACTACCTAGCCCCCTTTCTTACATTTAAAACATTCCTGTTTTCCATCTCTCTTAAGATCTATTCCTCTTCTCTCACCTCTTCCTCTTCTTTCTAGTTTTGTTAGACACAAACGTACACACAAACACATACAAATTAAAAAATGCATTCTACATAAAAGAAAACATGCAATCCTTTCAAATATGAACTCTAAAAGAAGTAGTGGTGAATGTTACAGATTTAGACTTACTGTCATTAGAATTCATGAAAATGTACAAGATTTCTCAAGGAAGTATATGGAGCAAAAATAGGAGTATGATAGTTTGAATGAGAATGGCCCTCACAGGCTGGCTCATGTTTGAATACTTAATAGATTGTTTGGGAAAGATTAGAAGCTGTATCCTTGCCAGAGGAGGTGTGTCGCTAGGGGTGGGCTTTGAGGTTTTAAAGCCCATAACGTTCCTTGTTAGCTTTCTCTCTCTGCCTTGTGCTTGTGGATGAGATGTGTGAGTTTTCAGGTACTGCTCCAGGACCTTGCTTTGCTGGTTGTTTCCATAATGGTCATGTACTCTAACCTGGAACTCTAAGTCCCTTATAAATTCTTTCTTCTATTAGTTGCCTTGGTTATGGTGTCTCTTCAAAGCAATAGAAAAGCTATTAAGAGGAGGAAGCTAGAGTATATCATCTGAAGTAGAAAATGGAAAAGGAAGACTATTAAGCTATCATTTATGGACACTGCATTATTCCCCCAAAGAATTTGAAATGATTTATAGAACAATACATGGCTTTTAGAATCAAGACTTCCAGGGAGTAAGAATAATGTAGAAGCTGGGCAGTGGTGGTGCATGCCTTTAGTCCCAGCACTTGGGAGGCAGAGGCAAGCTTTCTGAGTTTGAGGCCAGCCTGGTCTACAGAGTGAGTCAGGGCTACACAGAGAAACCCTGTCTCGAAAAAACAAAAAAGAAAAAAATAAATAAATAATGTAGGAAACCTTTGATTTGGTTAGAAATTCATACTAGGTGATCCTGCATATCTTATTAAGTATAGGTGTAGACTAGGTCTTGAAATTCCTAATAGTCAAGGCATTATAGAAATATGATCAGGTTGAGATTCACACCATTAATTTTTTTAAGATTTATTTATTTATTTTATGTATATGAGTACGTCATAGCTGTACAGATGGTTGTGAGCCTTCATGTGGTTGTTGGGAATTGAATTTTAGGATCTCTGGTATCTCCGGTCAGCCCTGCTCGCTCTGGCCCAAAGATTTATTTATTATTATACATAAGTTCACTGTAGCTGTCTTGAGATGCACCAGAAGAAGGTGTCAGATCTCATTATTGGTGGTTGTGAGCCACCATGTGGTTGCTGGGATTTGAACTCAAGACCCTCTGAGCCATCTCAACAGCCCCATACCATTTATTTAAAAAGCCATTTAGTTGCTTAAGATAAGTAAATTTTCCTGATGCTTCAAAGAAGACACAAAGTTGGGGGTGGTGAAAAGGTGGGGATAGGTCTGTGCGGAATTCAAGGTTAATAAGATCAAAATGCATTGCATGAAATTCTCAAAGAATGGCATTAAAATGACAAGAATGGATGATAAATTGAAGAGGATTAAGGAGTGCAGTGACTAACTCAGGTAATAAAACAGGTTCACTGGAAGAGTCAAGTAGAGTTTGAAGAAGAGAGTATTGAAAGAAGTAAAGATGAGTAAATGTCATTTGTGTTTAGTGGAATAGACTTAATAAATGATATTTGCTAAGTTTGTAGATTTCTACATACTTTCTTTTAATTTTTACAGAAAAATGTATCATGATTACATATGTCAGTATGAAGATGTTTTGAAACAATACCAACTAAAATACTCAGAAACACATTTTTCATGTAAATATTATGAGAAGAAAAAAGAACATGAAGAAATTAAAAATAGAGTGTTGGCATGTACTGAACAACTAAAATTGAATGAAACTATTCTCATGAAATTTCTAGGTATTAACATTTTTATTATATACTCTTTGGTTATAGCATTTTTACACTGAAAAGAATATAATCATTCTCAATTACAAATTTGTTTTACAGTGCCTGCTCCTTTTCCATCTCTTACTAAATGGACATTATACATGTATCCACAACAGATTTCACTTATAATTTTATTAGATAAGTATAATTTATGTTTTTAATTGTTAATGTGTTTTCATGTTGAGAGTCTGATGTACTTGCTTTTCAGTTTAAGTCAGATTTTTAAAGATTACTTTAAAAGTCTTCTGGGGTTAGTTTTCATATATGCCCATGTGATCAAAAGCAAGCAGTTTAAGAGAAAATGAAATTGTATAGGCATCTGACTTTAAAGTAGCTATCAAATTATGAAAAAATTTATCTTTATCTTTTAAAAATTCCAGATGAATTGATTATTAAATATTCTTTAGGATAGAATGGAGTAAGAAATTGTGTCATAAGTATTCATTTTGAAATGTATTGAAGAATTGAAGAAAGCAGGCAGTAGAGGCATTAAAAGAATGGCTTAGGATGGAATGGGAACAAAGCAAACGCATAGCTAAAGAAGACAACACGAACAGAAAGAACTTGCAGCTTAGCATGGGTAATAGACACAGAAATAAATCTGATAAGTACTACTGTAATAGATAAGTATTTCTTAAATGGTTTATGTCTTACCTGTTTGTCAGAAAGATCTTCCCTGATGATGAACTTAAAACTTTAATCTTCTTTCAACCTTTAGAATCCTTATATGCTTTCTTAGCAGATGATAATTCCATCATTTGTGCTGTCTTTTTATCCACGCATTTGGTTCCCATTCCATCCTAAGCTGTTCTTTAAATGCCCCCATTGACTGCTTTCTTCATATTTTGGTTTTAGACTACTTTTTTACTTGATGTGCATTAAGTTCCCAGTGGTAAAGGTCAGAGACTGGTAGGTACTTTAAGATACAGCCAGAGTTTAAAGAGTTGGATATGATTTGGGATGACACACGAAAAGAAGTAGAAGGTGGTAGGAAGAGTGGAAAATTAGGGATTAAGTATTTATGTGTAAAACTTTTTAAATACTTTTAGTAATAATGCTTGATAGAACATTCACCAGATGCTTTGTGTTATAGCATGCAAATCATATATGTTATAAGGCAAGATAGGAAAGGAATAATAAAATTTCTTATGAATTTTATTCACAATTTATTATTCTACTCAGTTCTTAGTTCTCCTCAATAGATTGTACAGTAACTTAGGAAATTGCATTATTTAATAATGGCATAGGATATATTAATAACTAAGAACTACTCTATAAATATAAATCCAGTTAAAGCAGGATATCCAGATGGGTGCTTTTTTTCAGTTATACAGGATATATTAATGAATATTTTGAGCCAGGTGGTGGTGGCGCATGCCTTTAATCCCAGCACTTGGGAGGCAGAGGCAGGTGGATTTCTGAGTTCGAGGATAGCCTGGTCTACAGAGTGAGTTCCAGGACAGCCAGGGCTACTCAGAGAAACCCTGTCTTGAAAAACAAAAAAAAAAAACAAAAAAAAAAAATTTTGGATAAACAAAAGACAAATTGAGTGAATTTTTAATGTCTGAAATAAATAAATGATAGAAATCTAATTTGTATTTAAGTTTATGATTAATGTTTTATTAGCTATGCCAAATAACAGGATGAATTTGCATAGAAAAAATTAGAATGCTACCTTAAAAAAATTTTTATTAGAAGAAAAAGATTGTAACAAATATTCTTTATAGAATGTTATTTTTTAAGTTCATTAATATACTAAGGTAAACTAATTATATTAGTCATTTTTGTTTTTAGATACCAATTATCAATATTGCTTTTGTAGAACATACATGTAAATGATAAATAACTATATAGTAAATGTAAAATTTATTTCGTTCCTGTTCCTTAACATAAAAAGAGTTAATTTGAGATACAAAACACAAGATATTCTTAAATGTGCCAACGATTTTACCAAGAGATCATTTGAATTGGAGAAAGAAGCAGATGATATAGAAATAGAAATTAATTCTTTAAATAAGGTATGTATTTTCTATTTTATTATATTGTTCATATAGAAATACAGTGTTAGTCTACAGTCTTAGAAGAGTTGGTTTTTTTTTAAGATTTATTTATTTATTTAATGCATGAGTGCTCTATTTGCAAGTATGTCAGAAGAGGGCATCAGATCACATTATAGATGGTTGTAAGCCACCATATGGTTGCTGGAAATTGAACTCAATACCTCTTGAAGAGCAGTCAGTGCTCTTAACTGCTGAGCCATCTCTCCAATTCAGAAGAGCTATTTTTAAAGATGGTTTAAATATGGATAAAGGCTTTTTTTTTTTTTTTTTGCCTTAGTGAAGCCAAAATGTATTTCAGGTTCTGAATATATTTAATTCATTTTTTGGTTAGTAGTTTGGAGTTATTTGAGGTCTGAGGAAAGAAGATGAAGAAAGAACAAGATTTAAGTTAGTTATAAGATTTGATTTATTTTGTTTGTTGAAGGATCAAACATAGGCAAATGTGCTTGTTAGACAAATGCATCACTGAGTACACCCTCAGCCAGCCTTTAAAGAACAACAGTGTCTTTGAAAAAGAGAACAAAATAGTAAATAGCTTAGGGATTTAATCTGGGAAGATTTATAGTTTGTAATATTTAGAAAACTAGGATAAAAATAACTTAGTTTTTAGGATTTTCTGGAATATATTTTAGTACCATTCCTTAAGTTGTGGGGTTTTTAAAATTAAATTATGTATTTTATTTGTATGAATGTTTTTTCTGTATGTATATGCACTAAATGAATGCCTGGTGCCTGTGGAGGTAAGAGAAAGACATCCGATTCCCTAGGACTGGAGTTATAGATAGTTGTAAGCCACCATGTAAATGCTGGGAACCAAACCCTGTAAGAGCAGCAAGTGCAGTTGATCATTAGTCATCTCTCCAGCCATGGCGTGGCAGTTTTTGGTAAATATTACCAAAAATAAAAATCTAAGTTTATAGAAAAATTGTATTTATTAGTGAAGAGAAATATATCTGAATGCTCTAAAGGTAGTGTGTGTGTGTGTGTGTGTGTGTGTGTGTGTGTGTGTGTGTGTGTGTGTGTGTACATGGAGGCCAGAGATCTGCATTGGTATCTTTCTCAATCTGTCTCTTCTATCTTCACCTTCCCAGTACTGGGTTTACAGGTTCATACCCTTATACCTGGCATGTATGTGAGTACTGGACATCTGAAGTGAGGTCCTTATGCTTTCAGAGAAAGCACCTTACCCACCAAGTTACTTCTCCTTAAATGCCAGGCAGTGCCTCTACTATAGTCTTCTAAGTGCTAAGGATTGGAAGTGTGAGCCATCATGAAGCTAAGTATTTTGTTTTTCTCATTTTTCTTTTTAGCAGATGGCAAGACGTTTTGAAAGTAAAAAAATTTCAGAAGCTCTAGATGAAAAGAACAAAAATACAGAAAAGAGAAAAGAATTTGAAGAGAGGTATAGGTAAACTTTAAAACTGAATTTTGTGTTAACAAATATTCTGCATCTAAAATTTTTGAGTCTGTCCCTGACATAATTTTATGCATGGTTTTTCTATTAATTTTTATGAAAATATTATTTTTAAATGTTATGAATTATTATCCCAAACTGCTTGTTGCTCAAGAAAACCAAAGATTCATATAGTAAAAACTAGGGTAACAGCAGCACATCTGTTCTAGAACTTATCAGAGTGTAAAATCGATCCAGTTTCTGTGGTAATACCACAGCAGTTACAAACCAGGTTAAACAATAGAGAAGTAGTATCATTTGACTAATGAGCAGTGTGGCTGGTTCTTCCTTTCCCACAGAGGAAGGTGAGAGTCTTCTGAGTCTATACTGTAATATATTTTCATTTATCCTTGTGGAGATATACAAGGCATCACTGAGGCATCCAAAACATATTGATTTTACCTATTATTGTGGGAGAGAAAAATACATGGAAGACTGTTCCTGATTTTAATCAGCTTTCTTCTTTTGGTTTCTGCATATTTGTTTGTTTAGAGACAGGGTTTGTGTAAGTAGCCTTGGCCATCCTGGAACTTGTGTAGTTCAGGCTGGCCTCAAACTTACAGAGACCTACCTCTGTCTCCAAGTGCTGGGATTAATAACATGCTACTACCACCATTTAGCTTTTTGTTTGTTCTTAAGTTTCACTCCTCAGACTCTTACTACCTTTTCCAACATACTGTCCTCTTCAGTTAATTTCCCTGATCCTACTTTCTTGGAGCTGTTATATTGATGAATCCACTCCTGCATATTACCTCATGATACTGTGTCATTAATTTTATGAAGAAATTGATTGGGAAGTCATATATATGCTTTTATTTTATGGATACTTGAGTATTATAAAAACTTTGTGTATTGTAAGGAACTTATATAACTACTTAGCCAGTTTTTTACTCAGTATATACTATTTACCATTCATGTTTTTGCTTTCCATAGTTTGTTACCCAATTGTGGTCTAAAAATATCACATGGTAAATTCCAGAAATAAACAAACTGAACACCATTCTCAATTGAACACCATTCATGCTGTTCCATCCTACATAAAATGTGAATCAGAGTTAGCTACACTCTTGGTTGCTTAATATCCATCTCAGTTATCCTATCAACTGTACTGATGATACCATGTTGTCTGTGCTCAGGGTAACCTTTATTTTTAAAATGGCTTGTACATATAAGAGTAGCAAATGCGAGCTGGGCGGTGTTGGCACATGCCTTTAATCCCAGCATTTGGGAGGCAGAGGCAGGCAGATTTCTGA
>NW_022196912.1:87884163-87892172 GCF_008632895.1 Mastomys coucha | reverse complement strand
AAAAAAAAAAAGAGTAGCAATGCTGGACTGGGGAAATGGCTCAGTGGTTAAGGGCACAGATGTCTCTTCCAGATGACCCAGGTTCAGCACTCACATGGCAGCTCACAACTGTCTATAACAAGATCTAACATGCATGCAGGTAAAACACCAGTAAAGATAAACTTTTTAAAAAGATTTTAAAAAATGTAGCAATGCTGGCAATTGTGATATGCCAGAGAGATGCTATAAAGGGTTTTGTTTTTTTTTTTAAGAGATAGTTATCAACTCACAGAAAACAACGACATACTTTGGTTAAGATCTATGATAACAGATTTGTCTGTGAACCTCTGTAGAAGGAAGAAATAAATACTTTTACTGTCATACCTTAATGCAGAAGTTAGGGAAAGTGTGTAATAAGTGCTTATTTATAATGGAAAAGACATTTAGTATATGCATGCTTCTGTGTATAGGAAAAGATAAAATGTACATAAACTTTTATGTTTAGGCATCTATTGAGGGTTGGGGGGTCATAGAATGTATCTTCTGTTCACAAAAGAAGAATAATGTATTTTTGACAGTGTTTATATTCATTTAATTTATAAAAATCTCAGTGAAGTTATTCTTACAGTAAAAGGTTAAAAGACACATGCCTTTTGACTATAATATTGCTTTAATAATTTTTGTATTCATGATAGTTGGTTTGTTTCTAAATAAACCTTTTAAATTTGAAGTACTCGGAAATATAGAACACATTATTTGTAGTGAAGGTGTTAAAATGGTTTTGTCTTTGTTAAGTGGTTCTGTTTAAAAGGAAGAGTGCGGTAGACTGAGCGGAGCACTGGGCTTGGTCAGGGCAGTATGGTGCTTCTTATTACCAAGTAATTGAATAATAGTGATTAAATCTTAAATGCTCTGTAAACCTAGTATCATGATCTGCAAAAATGAAAATGTTTAACAGTATAATATTGGTCCTGGGCTTAAATTTTAATCTTTACTTAGTTAACAGTGAATGTAAACCCTTCTCTTCAGAATTTTTGAAAAAGATGAGCAAGTATCAAACAGAAGCTCTCAAAATAGCCAGTTGCTACTATCATGTGAATCTCAGAAATTTGCAAGACTAATAAATATGAATTCTTCAGAAGCAAGAGTTACAGGTACAGGATCTGTTTGTCATTCAGAAACCTCATTTTTTTTTCTTGACAGAGAGGAAATAGATGGTAATTTTAGTTATTACTTGATGTAAACAAGGACAAAATACTGAAGACCTGTGGACATGGGAAAGTACCATTTTAACTTTGAGAACAAACAAGTATGACTTGTACATCATCTTTTCTTTTCCATTTTTGAGGAAATCAATATTGTAATGTTTTTTTAAAAGTATTCTAGTCTTGTAGTACAAATACCAGATGAGGATGACTAGCTCTGTATTAAAGGGGGCTAGCTATTATATTTATAGTGCTAGTCATTGAAATGTTTCAATCACATTTAATTCAAGAGTTTGCAGATTAGATTAGTCACATTGAATAATTTGACTATACCATTTTAATTTTTTTCTTCATTAATATTACTACTATGTCTTTTTTTGTAATCAATTTTAGGAGAATAGTTTGTCACTTGGCCATCTTGCCATTTCATATTCATGATTATATAATAACTAGTGTATAGTAGTGAATTAAAATGTTTGAAATTTTTCATATTGTAAGTTAAATGCTCCTATAAACTTGATTTTTTTTAAGTATAAATTGTAATCAAATGGTTGGAGAAATGAGGGGTGGAGCTGGATTTACAGCTCAGTGGCAGAGTATGAACTTAGCATATATGAGACAATGAATTTGAGCTATTGTTTGTTTTTCCCTTAGAATTAATTGGAAATAATACATTTAACCTAGATAAAAAAGAAGAAAGTTCAGCCAACCAGTCAAAGTTTGTTAGAACTGACTCAAGACAAAAAGAAAATGATCCACAGGTATGTATTTCTGTTTTCAATAGCATAGATAGCTTGCTTAAATGAGATAATACATGTAGGTAGGACACAACAATGTAAGTGTATGCCTCTGTATTCACGCATATTAAATTAGCCACTACTATTACCTCAGAGTCTAAACATTTCAGAGTCTCAGTGTGAGGCCAGGCAGTGGTGGTGCATGCCTTCAATCCCAGCACTTGGGAGGCAATGGCAGGTGAATTTCTGGGTTTGAGGCCAGCCTGGTTTACAGAGTGAGTTCCAGGACAGCCAGGGCTACAAAGAGAAACCCTCTCCAAAAAAAGAAAATAGAAAAAAAAAGTGTCAATATGGTATTCAATATAAACTTTCCCTTTTGGCTAAATATCATATAAAATATTTCTTTTTAAATACCAAGCCTGGTAGTATACCAAAACTTTTGAGAAATATCTGCTAAACCCTTTATTAATTACTTACAGGACCAATTGCAGAGGCTGTATCTAGAGCACTGTTTCATAGGGATTTCTGTCACTTACAAAATACCAGAGACAATTTATAAAGAAAAAAAAGTGACGTTCACAACAATATGGGTTATTACTATTATTCTTTGTTGACTCCCAGAACTTGACCCTACTGCTGAAGATACCATAGGTTTCCAACATGGGACTTGAAGAAATTGAGGGGGGATCTGACCTTGAAGTCTCCCCACTGAAGACTGATTCTCTTAGTATTCAAAGATACTATTAGAGCTGCCAAGAGAGAAAAGTAATTAATAGTCCTTCCTAATTGTAAAGCCTATGAACCACAACAATGGGATGTTTATCACTCCCTGCTTTATTCCCTAGAGACAGAGTCTATCACTGAATCTAAAGCTTGATATTTCAGTTAATCAACTGCCCATCAAGTTTCTGGGACCTGGCCATCTCTGCCTCTCATGACAACTTTTATGAGGGTGCTAGGAATTCAAATTCAGGTCCTTATGCTTGCCCAACAAATGCACTTACTACCAGCCTTTTCCTTAGATCTTTAAAAAAAATCTGTCTGTCTGTCTCTGTCTCTAGCTCTACCCAGTCTCTCTCTATCTATATTTTTATCTATCTATATCTATAGGTATCTGTATATCTATATATCTATATCTCTGTCTATCTTATCTCTTTAAATATGTGTATGTATATATATATTTTAGACTGCTATGGGAAAAGAAATTTACATCCAAATTTGGGGGGTTATAGAAAAAATCAAAATAGAATTTATAAAATTTAACAAAAATTTAACAAAATAAAATTTGTGATATGTGGACAAACTGGTTCTCTGAGCAATATATATATTTAAAAACAAAATTAGAAAGTGAAAATTATTATCAAATATTTCTTTTTAAAAATTGAAGAATAAAATTTACACATTAGATATTATTAAACAGAAAACAAAAAATTAGTGATATTAGGAGGTTGGGTTGATGAATCTTATCAAAAGCTAACATACCTTAGAAATCAATAAAATTTCAGCAATTTAAATAACCTTTCTCTGCTGGAGCAGAAGAGACAAAAGATAAGTGTTTATATTTTAGATAAACAGAAGATCATTCTAAATATGGAAAATAATTTTTTTAGAATTTTGAGAGAATACTATGTAAGACTTTTAAAAACTTAATGTGAAATTAGAAGGATAATTCTGTAAGACAATGTAAATTATAAATAGGCTGACAAATAAGAGAAAATCATAAGTATATAGTTTCCTCTCTCTAACAGCTTTTGATATCTTTTCCCCTTAGTCGTCTGCCAGCATATATACATAGACTAAGAGTCTCAGGTGAGCTTTCGGGACTGCATCAAGACTACTCAACCTTGATGCTACTGACTGTTTTTGTTTTGTTTTGGTTTGGTTTTGAAGACAAGGTTTTTCTGTTCATCCCTAGCTGTCTTAAAACCTGCTCTGTAGGTCAGGCTGACCTCAAACTTAGATCTGCCTGCCTCTGCCTCCAAGGGCTGGGATTAAAGGCATGCAGCGCCATGCCCTACTGCTACTGATATTTTTGACTAGATAAATTATTTGTTGTGAGTAGAGGTCAGAAACACCATACTTCTAAGTTAATGACAATCAAAAATATCTGCATATATTCTTAGATATTTTCTGACAGCAAAATTGTCCTCTGATGAGGACCACTGGTTCAGTAAAGATCTTTAAACAATTTCAAAATACAAAAAGAAAAAAGGAAAAACAAAAGGAGACTATTTGGAGAAATATCACAGCAAACCTGTTAGATCATCACAAAGACAAGAATAGGAAAAAAATACCTGTACAGTCAGTTTTAAGAATGATTATAGCTGTAAAATCTCAAATAATTAGCAAAGTAGATATAGAGGAATAACATTTATAGCATAACTGTCAACACCTCTGAGACATGCAGTGGACTTTGAAAATTAGAAAAACCTGTTAATATGATTCATTGCATTCACCAATTAGTAAAACACTTTAGCATCCAACCCCTTGGAACTGGAGGTATCGATCATATGATCTGTCCTGTGGGTATGTGTACCACCAAGTACATCCTGGTAATTAAACACGGGTTATTCTTAGCTGTGTGTGTGTGTGTGTGTGTGTGTGTGTGTGTGTGTGTGTGTGTGATATTTGCCATGAGTGGTGAATCCTTCCTTCCACCCTGTGGGTGGGTTCCAGGGATCAAACTCAAGTCATGAGGCTTGGAAACCAGTGCCTTTATCTGCTGAGCCATCTCTGTGGCCTCCAAGAAAATTTTTCAAAGAACCAGGGACTGCCAACTATTGAAAACTCATGCACCTTTTTCTTTAAAAGTAAAATATAGGACTGGTGAGATGGCTCAGCGGGTAAGAGCACTGACTGCTCTTTCAGAGGTCCTGAGTTCAAATCCCAGCAACCACATGGTGGCTCACAACCATCTGTAATGAGATCTGATGCCCTCTTCTGGTGCATCTGAAGACAGCTACATTGTACTTACTTAATAATAACATTTAAAAAAGATTATATGTGAATGAATGTTTTAAAAAAAATAAAATAAATAAATAAAAATAAATAAAAGTAAAATATAAGCCAGGCGGTGGTGGTGCACGCCTTTAATCCCAGCACTTGAGAGGCAGAGGCAGGTGGATTTCTGAGTTCAAGGCCAGCCTGGTCTACAGAGTGAGTTCCAGGACAGCCTGGGCTACTCGGAGAAACCCTATCTCGAAACAAACAAACAAACAAAAACAAAAAACAAAAAAAAGTAAAATATATTTCTTTGAGGCATTCTTCTACATAATTCTAATACAAAATTTGATACTTAAAAGTATAAGTTTATGATTTTTAGCATACAGGTCGCATAAATATCATAACTATCAGATTCCAGAATATTTGCATCACCTCATTTATTTTGAAAAATAACATTGAAATCAGGCCATTGATAAAGAAAACATTAATACTCATTTGATTAGTGAATATTGATAAGCTAAAACTTTTAAAGTTTATCTTAAATGAAAAATTACTATGACAGATAGTTACCATACTTATCAAAAACATCAAATTATTTAAGAATCCTAAACCTTTTTGCTTCTCAGTATAGTAGTCTTTATGTTTCCTTTGTAGATGCTTCAATTAATGTTTGTAGTTGTGGGTGTTGACAATGGTGGTGATTATGGGAATGAAATGCTAATTAGAGATCCCAGTATAGCTATGATACATAATTATTATTTTTATGTAGTCAATCTAATGTTTTAACTTTTTTCCAGATGTTTAATGACTCTGATATGGATAATAATTCAAAATCTTCACATGTTCCAGCTGTTAAAAGTTCACGAGGTTTTATGCAATTCAGGTAATTTTTAAAATGTAACAAAATGCCCAAAGTGTTGGGATATAGCTCAGTGCTACTGTATTTGTCTGCTTTCAGTTTCTAGCACTGCCTCTCCCAAAGAAAAGAAACATTTTCATCTGTGAGATAATTTGTAAATATTGACTCTGAAGTAATAAAAATTATATTTGTTGCATTTTAGATTGAATCAACCAAATTGCAATCAATGGATTGAAAAAGAACATATAGGTATTTACTGTTTATATTTTTCTAAATAGTAAATGATAACAGTTTTTATACTAAGTAAATTATTTGGATGTTTTTAACTCTCTCTAATGGAAGTATATATGTGGTTTAATAATACATTTTTATCAGAAAATAAAATAAATACATTTCCTTATAGAAAATTTTGGAAACAAAGAAAAAATATAAAGTAAACAAAATGTACCTAAGCAGACATAACTGAAATAATGCAACCTGTTGTATTGTCTCTTAGTTTTTTAATATATGTGTAAATTTTGTTTGCTATCCCACATTTGAATTATACAATATATGTAATTTAATCCCATTTCCCAGTTTGACTACATACAAATAAAAAAATGACATGAGGTTATTTTTCATATCATTAATTTTATTTGCAGTGACTACATAGTATTCCATTGAATGAATATACTAGATTTCAGCTATTTTCTTACATTTAAGGTCTTTTTGTTTCCATTTTTGAAACTATACATAATGCATTTAGATTTTCTTATATTAAATTTTGCTGCCTTGACTATTTCTTTAACTGAACATCATAGAAAAGTCATTGGATATATATATGAGTTTATTTTTACAAGATCAAAAAACATTGGATCTGTGACAAACAATAGAACATACTTATCTTTTCTAATTATATGTGGATAGGTATGCATGTATGTGTAGTTACATAAGCACACACACATACACACACACACACACACCAGTATATATATATAGGTAACCTATTAATGAGTCACATTATACCCCGTATCATGCTATATGAAAGTCATCACCTTTTGACTTTTTCAAGTTTTAAAATGAATCATTTGGAAACCATACAATTTTGTAAATTGAGGCTGGAAAGATGGCTCAGTGGATGAGTACATCAGCTCTTCCAGAGGACTCAAGTTCAATTTGCAGTACTCACAATGACAACAACCATTTGTAATTCAACTTCCAGTGGACCTGTTACTCTCTTGTGTCTTTCTCAGGCTAGCAGCACACATATGGCATACATTCACATAGATACATATAAATAAATAAAAATATATCTCTAAAAATGTTTGTGGATATATACATTTTCAGAGTAGTTATAGTCTATCAGCCTATTTTTCTCACTTCTCATATATGGATCAACTGAAACAACATGTGTATACTATACAGCTGAATACTCTTTGCTTTCTTCTAAGAGGAAAAAAAAATGCCTTTCCTGTGCTTGTAATCTACTTCACCTGTTTATAATCCTCTTCATAAGCTAAGCTGATTGTATTAAACAAGGAAGAAAAGCTAATCTCCTAGAACAATGCTCCCTTGACATAGAGATGTTGAGAAATACATATAACTGGCATAGTCTTACTTGTGAGCATGTGTAATGAGGCTTCATGCTCAAGAACACATGTAATTATTTTAGAAAAAACTAAAGACTTTCAACAATCTCTAAACCTATAAGTAGAGGAAATTAGGACATGATAAATAATAGCTGTGATTTAATGCAAGAAGTAAAGTGTACAGACTTTCAGGAAATAGATGCATGACTTCAAGAGAGGCATTTTTGATTTTTAAGGATTTATTTTACTTACCTTGTGATTTGTTTTTAATTATGTATATGTGTGTGTCAGAGTGTGGGTATGTGAACAAGAGTGCAGATGCTAATAGAGGCCAGAAGAAGGTGTTGGATCACTTGGAGTTAGAGTCACAGGCAGTTGTGAGCTGCCTTGAATGTGTGCTGGAAACCAAATTCATGTCCTCTGCAAGAGTAATAGCCGTATATGTAGCAGAGGATGGTCTTATCTGGCATCAATGGGAGGGGAGGCCCTTGGTGGGTGCTAGGGTGGTGAGACAGGAGTGTGTGTGGGGCACCTTCATAGAAGCAGGGGGGAGGGAGGGATGGGGTAGGGGGATTTTGGAGGGGAAATCGGGAAGTGGGGTAACACTTGAAATGTAAATAAATAAAATAACCAATAAAAAACTTTTTTTTAATTTTCTTTATTTACATGTAAATTTCTCCATTCCCAGTTTCCCCTCCAACAAACAAAGAAACAAACA
>NW_022196912.1:87842543-87883137 GCF_008632895.1 Mastomys coucha | reverse complement strand
CCGTTTTGTCCTATTGACAGTGTCCTTTGCCTTACAGAAGCTTTGCAACTTTATGAGGTCCCATTTGTTGATTCTTGATCTTAGAGCATGAGCACTTAAAAAAAAGTAATAGGCACTCAAACAGTTGAGTCATCTCTCCAGCTCTCAGGGTAAAGATTTCTTTTCTTTCTTTTAAATCTTTTATTTATTTACACTCCAGATTTTATCCCCCCACCCCTGTCCACCCTCCCAACTATTCCATATCCCATACCTCTTCCCAACCCCCTTGTCTCCATGAGGATGTCTCCACCCAACCAGACCTCTAAACTCCCTGGGGCTTCCAGTCTCTTGAGGGTTAGGTGCATCTTCTCTGACTGAACCCAGACCCGGCAGTCCTCTGCTGAATATGTGTTGGGGCCTCCTATAACCTAGCATATGCTGCCTGGTTGGTGGTCCAATGTTTGAGAAATCCTTGGGGGTCCAGGTTAGTTGAGACTGCTGGTCCTCCAACAGGGTTGCCCTCCTCCTCAGCTTCTTCCAGCTTTTCCCTAATTCAACCACAGGGGTAAGCAGCTTCTGTCTATTGGTTGGGTGCAAATATCTGCATCTGACTCTTTCAGCTGCTTGCTGTGTCTTTGGGAGGGCAGTCATGATAAGTACCTTTTTGTGAGCGCTCCATAGCCTTGGTAATAGTGTCAGGCCTTGGGATTTCACCTTGAGCTGGATTCCTCTTTGGGCCTGTTGCTGGACCTTCTAGGTAAAGATTTCTTAAAAGCCCAATTAAAAAAATTGATGATTGACTATATTAAAATTAAAAAATATTGTTTATCCAGAGATACAATAAAAAGAAGGCTGTAGAGATAGCTTGGAGGTTGAGAGCACTTATTCTTGCAGAGAATCTGACTTTGGTTCCCAACACCTACATGGCCATTAATAACTACCTTTAACTCCAGTTTCAGAGGCTCTAACACTCCTTCCTGGGGTCTGTGTGCAGTGCACACAGTAAGTGGACAGGCAAAACATATGTAAAGTAAATGTCTAAAAAAGGATACAGTAAAAAGAAGAAAATGAGTCACAAAGCCAAAGAATATATTTGTATGTTTCCCAGAGAGTAGTTTAAAAAAATATGAAGAACCTTTACAAATCAAGTAGATAAAAGCAGACAACTCACTTCAGAAAAGAGGTGTGGCAAGTGGCCTAGTAGGTAAAGTACTTGGTATGCAAGTGTGAGGATCTCCATTCAGATCTCCAAAACTCACATAAAGCCTGGCACAGCAATGTGTGTCTGTAATTTTAGAGGTGCCTTAGTGAGATGGACGGTGATAACAGGACAATCCCTGGACATTTGTAGGCTAGTTAGCCTGGCATAGGTAAGCGCAAACAAGATGAAAGGCAGTGATTGACAGTCACTACTGTCCTCTGATTTCCAATGTGTACATACACACTTACACACAGATGAATATGCACATATGCATACATGGAAAGGTCAATCATTTAAAACTTGAAATGTAAAAAAATGTGAACTGACATTTCAAAAGAAACTTTTCTGGCAGATAAACATAAAATGATACTTAGCAAATTATGAAAGTGTAAAGCTACAGTAAGATACTGTTACACATCTACCTGACTAGTGATAAAAAGTCCACCAGTATTAATGTTTATGAGAGTGTTGACCAATAGGGGCTCTCATAAGCTAGTGATATAAACTGCAATTACTAAATAATAAATTATATTACCATTAATTAATAGCAATGTGATATAGTGAAGTAATGAATCCATCTTAACTTAGAGCTAATTTTCTGAGATTTTTATTATTTTTGCAATGGTTAGTTATCTCAGCCAAAATTGGTACAGCCATTTTAGAAAAGTTTGACATCTGATATAGGGAGATACACATATTCTGTGTCTCAATATTCCACCTTAGATATATACCTAGAGAAATACAAATAAATATGGAATATTACATTGTTTCCAATGCCTATCTGTTATAGAATGCTTGGATTTATGGAATATTTATACTGGTAATTAGAAAACTGTGTCTATCTGTAGTGATTTGGAGGAATCACACAAACATATGCTAGACAGAAAGGGAGACATAAGATGCATGTATAATTTTAGCATGATATATTAAAGTAGGAAAGAAAAATATTTAGGTGATAAAACATACTAGGGAATTGTTATCACTGAAGTCAGGCTAGGGGTTACCTTTGAAGAAGAGGATATGGGAAACGGACCTTTGGTAGTGTTCAAGCTGTTTCTTTACCTGGGTGATGGTTACATTAATGTCTTTTGGTTAAACTGTTAACTATTGTGTTTTGTGCTCTTAATGTATGTATTGGGTAAAACCATATGAACTTGCCATTTTTGTAAATAGATACTTACAATTTATACAGTTGAAACAAATTATTTAATTTCATAATGAGATCACACAAATGAAATAAATTAATGAATTTGTTAAATCGCATATAACAAATAGATGCTGAATGTGGAGATAAAGAGACAGTAAGACAATTAAGAGAATCAAAATGCAGTACACAGGTAAGTCAAATGTTAGATTTTTAGTTTCTAAGCAGAGCATTCTAATTTAAAAAATACTCAAGTGTTCATTTAAATTTTAGATTTATTACAATGAAGATTTCTTATATAAGATGTTATTAGCTTGAAACTCAGGTTATAGGAAGTTAGAAATATTTTTTCAGATTAAAAAGAAACTAAAAAAGCTTATATGAACAAATGTCAACAGTTGTCACTCATGAGTGATGATACATCTTAAGAGCAGAATCTCATGATTGAAGAAGATAAATTTGTTCAACAAGATTTAATGATTTTTGTGGCAATTCAAGACCAGTGGATATGAAAGTATCTTGATAATAGTTTTGTATAGTAGAATGCTTTAATGATAACAGATGCAAACTAAGCTACCAAGAGTTAAAATGAGAAGTGACTAAGTATAATACTACAAAGGAAATACAGGTAGGTAATGAGCACATTATAATTCTTTTACACAGACCCAAATTATTTCTGTAATAGGATTTGATATAATCATACATGAAAAATTTTTCTCCCTCCCTCTCTCTTTTCCTCCCTCCCTCCCTTTTCCCCTCCTTCCCTCCTTCTCTGTCTCTCCCCTTCCCTTTCTCTCTCTGTTTCTCCCTCCCTCGCTCCCTTTATCTCTCCCTCCCCCCCCTGTGGTGTGCATTGAGTATGTGTGTAGAAATAAGATAAAGGAAAAGTTATTCAGGTTCTCAATCTTTAGAAATAAACTAGTATAAAATTTATAATGGCAAAAATTTTTAAAGACAAAATAGGCAATTGTTATTATTCACCTTAAACAAAGTTACCTGAAGTAACTTAATGAAGAAAGATTCATAGTCTGAAAGTTCTTAGTTAGTCCCATTGCTTTGGGCCAGTAGTAGCACACATCATAAAAGAAGTTCATAATAGAGTCAAACACCTCTGTAAGCTTAGATTTTTTTCAAAGTCTACTTTATTTAGGGTTCTTTAACCCTCTAACCTCCCCTCCCCTCCCATTGACCAAATGTATGGAAGAAAAATGGTTAATAGGACAAGGGGTTGTGGACCTGTTTAGAAGTAGTTATTTGGGAAGACTCCCCCACTCATTATCAGGATACCAGCAATCCAGTCCAATAGCAAACACCAAACACAGATCAGTAGTGGTGGCACAATCCAGCAGAAACGGTGAGGCTCTGCCTTATTGGCACAAGTCAGCAGAAATGGCAAGAAACAGCTGGAATACCATGAGAAGTTCTTCAGTGCATTTCTCTTTACGAAGTCACGACAAGCAAAGATCAGCAAAGACCAGCGAAGCATTACAAGGCATTACAATGCAAGAGCATCCTCACATGCCTGTTGGGTTCCATTTATACTCTCTCCAAGTATCAGGACCCCACTCAAGAGTCTGCCTCAGCAAAACATCTCTCACAAGACAGCTTCCAGAGAAACATCACATGACACAACTGAGAACCAGAAATTTCTACTTCATTGCTCATCTATGGCCAGGATAAGTTTTTTAAAAGAAGAGATCCTACAGTCCCTTTCAGAGCATGCTACTTACCATGATTTAAAGGACTCTCATACCCTACCTCCTGAAATTTTACTACCTCCTAGTAATGACAAGCTGGGGATTAAGCCTGTACCACAGATCCAGATTATAGCATAAAGCAATAAACAAAATTGCTTAATTTCCTTTTCAAGAAGTTAACCGAGTATACTGTGAAAGTTTTAAAAGAAAAAACCTCTCCTCAGTGTTTTCCTTCAATTTCAGTAATTTTGGTTATCATTTAATTTTTTTCATGTAGAGTTAAGCAAAATGGAGCTGAGAATAAGAGAAGAATTTAGATACAAAATAACCACTTTTCTGTTTATTTGAGTATATATATATATATATATATATATCACATATATATATAAAGTGATATGTATATATCACTATCATTTCTAATTTTACTTCTCTGTGAAGTGATAACAGAATAATGTGCATTCTACCTTATGCAGTATATGTGTGTTCTTTTAACTAACAGTCATAGTTAAAATTTTCTGTAATTTCCATTTGCAGGCCCTATACTTAGAACACTTTGGAAAGTCAATAGAAAATAATAGTGTCGAAGAGGAAAGTGCTGAGAATTTTCCACAAACTCCTGAAACTCCTTTATTTCTAAGAACTCCTGAAGCACTGAAGACACCTGAATCTGTGGAGAAAATGCAGTTTCCTAAAAGCCCCTTCTTTGAAATGTATGATTTTTATTAATAATTCTAATTTATTGATTTATATACTGAGTTATATAAGTAATTTGTAGTAATAATTACTAAAGACTCTACTCCCTGTTGTTTGTTTGTTTGTTTGTTTGTCTTTTTGATGGCTGGGATTTGTTGTTAAAGTGAAGATGATAACAAACCTGAATATCCAGTGTGACAATATGGAGGCTTAAGATTTTACAAAGGATAAAGGATGTGGAAAAATTAAAGTCAAGCTCAAGAACTACTGTCACGTATAGTAGTTATAGACTCCTGATAGAGTAATGTTTCAGTGGTCAGTTTCCATATGTGTAGTGTCTGAAGCTAGAGTTGCCATTTTCTTAAAACTAAATGTCTCCAATACAACATTGAAAACCACTGATTTAGGGTTTGTAGCCAGGAAAGTAGTGCTGCATTTAACCTTTGGGTTCCATTCAGTCTGTTTTTTAACACCGAGCCCTAAGTTCTTCTAAGACATAAATCAGATTTTGCTTCATCAGGTATCTCTCACCTTTGTTCTACTCCTGTATTTTAAATTGTTAGTAAAATTTTATGTTTAAATGTCATGCATTTGCCGGGCAGTGGTGGTGCACACCTTTAATCCCAGCACTTGGGAGGCAGAGGCAGGCGGATTTCTGAGTCCAAGGCCAGCCTGGTCTACTGAGTGAGTTCCAGGGCAGCCAAGGCTACACAGAGAAACCCTGTCTTGAAAAACAAAACAAAACAAAACAAAACAAAACAAAAAGTCATGCATTTGACTCAAGAAGAAAAAGTATTCAAAATAGAATTTATCATCAAATCTTAAAATTGGATGAATGTTGATATTCTCTGGATGATAACATGATCTGTAAAAGTATATTATTCATTTATGATTATAGAGATAGCTGTGGCAGTATTGTCAGGCTGACATTACTATATAGCTATACATGTTTATCTATGGGTGGGTGAGGCTAGGGAATGAATATAAGGTCTCACTCTGTGTACACTCTGCTCAGTGTACACTCTGGCCTAAGCTACAGTCCATCCATAGAAAACAAAAAGAAAAGCAAAAAAACCCACTTTATAGAGCCCTTTTGGGCACTTTATGCTGTGATCTTTTTATATTAATATCTACTTTATGAATCATTGTTAGACTATAATTTTTATCTTATAGATGACAAAACAGAACCATGGGTAATACAGTCAGTGTTAAAGTTCAATTGTTTGGTTGGTTGGTTGGTTATGGAAGTACCTAGAGTAGTGCCTGACAATGTATTCTTAGTAAGTATTCACAATTATTATCCCCAACTTTGTATTTATATTCTTCACCCAAATGTCCTTTCTTTGTAAATTTGTCACCTTAAAACCTACCTTTGCAAATGTCTACCTGTACTCCATTGCTTTTGGTGCTTCCCAGTCTGCATTGTTTACATTTATGACATTTTGATGACTTTTAAATCTTTCTGTAACAGAACTAAAAATGCAACATCTGAAGGACAGAAACAAAAGGATTCTCCTGGATTTTCATTTCTTATGAGTTATACCTCTAGATCACCTGGACTAAATTTATTTGATTCTTCTGTATCTGATTCAGAAATCTCATCGGATCAGGTAAAGCGAGAAACAAATTTTTATTTCTAAAAATTGTACATTGGAGTTTTAGGCAATTTTAGTTTAGTACCAAATTTTCTTGGGACAGATTATTTACAAGGGCAACTTTGAAAAAAAAAAAAACTATGGATGTAACTCTGTGGTATATATAGTGCTTGACTAGTGTCCTTGTGGAAAAAAAAAGTTCTGAGTATTGATAATATAGCAGAGTTCCCTGTGACCTTCTCACTTTTAACTTCACATGACCAAGATTCATATTTTTTATTAAAAGAAAAAAATCTTGAGACCAGAAAGATGGTTCAGCAACTAGGATCATTTACTGCCTTTCAGATCTAAATTGTGGTTAAAGGTAAATTAAAATGAATTTGGTTATAAATTCATTTTATAAAATTGATTGTATAAAATGTGTTATACATTTTTAATATAAAAATAAACTACATATTCTTACTTAGTTCATAATGTTATCAAGTTATATTAGTATTTTCAGGTATATATATGTACATGGTAATACTTTCAATAGTTAATTTTAAAAGTTCTGAGGAATTTCCACTGATGTTTCTACTCTTCAGTAATGCAAATCGTTATAAATTGTTTACTTCTTAGTTAAGCAGGTAAACCCAATATTAAGTTATATGTTAGTGGGATTGTGCAATAAAGTATAATATTTAAAACTAGACACAGAATCCTATTCAATACTCAGAAATGTAGAGTGCATGGAAATTGGTGAAAATAATTCAATTCCTTCTCTGCAAAATAGAAATAATGACAGTGGCTGCCATAGAGTTTATAAATATTAAATGAGTTTATACACATAAAGCATTGCAAAAGTATCACTTACTAATGCTATATAGTACAATATAAATATTTCCTTGTTATTGTTCATTTAAATATCTACACCTAAGAATATTATGTGGCTTAATTTTTTGTTATGTTACATTGGAAAAATATGAATTTATTAAGAGAAGATATGGTATTATACATTTTATAATTTTTAATGTGTTTAGCTTTGTTACTTATTCATTTATTTTACAAGCAAGTAATTTCTAAAAGGAATGTGCTAGACTTGAAAATTAGACCAAAAGACCTCAATTCTCTTTTATAATAGTAACATGAACTTAAATATGTATAACTTTGGCAGGAAGCACATACATTTTGAATAAAGAAAACTATAAAATCACTGAAAATTATTAAAAACATAAATACATGAAGTATTTACATAGGAAGAAAATATGAAGGTAGATTTCAGTACAATTTGTAAATGTAATCTAATTTTAATCTAATTGAAATCCTGGAAAATTAGGCAGGCTGTGTTGGCACAAACTTCTAATTCCAGCATATAGGAGGCAGAGGCAGGCTGATCTTTGAGTTCAGGGCCAGCCTGGTCTACACTTTGAGTTCCAGGACAGTCAGGGCCAAACAGAGAAATCTATTTCAAAAACAAAGAAACACAAATCCTAGAAGATTGTTTCTTTTTAATTCTTGTTTCATTCTGTTTTGTTATAGTGAGTTGGGGAAGGAGACTACCCCATTAATAAAATTCCTAGGATAAAAATGATTATTCAAGAAAATGCTCAAAAGTAATAGAATGAAATCCGAAACAAGTATTTAACCAGAAGGTGATAATAAAGAAGAAATTGAATAAGAAAACATAATAGAAAAACATAAATATAAACAGCATAAATTAATAAGTTAATGTTAAATACTCCACTAAATAAGTGAGTTAAATACTCCACTAAAAGGCAGAGATTGTCCAATTGGGTAAGAAAGAAAGATCCAAGTATAAGCTAACACATTTCATTATAAAGCTGATGATAGGTTGAATGTTAAAGATGTAAAATTATATTTTATAAAAGTTCTAATAAGACAAAAGTGGCTATTTTATCACTTGGGAGTACCCTTCAGGATAAAGACATGTTAGAAATGAGAGATAATGTATAAAAATTAAAAGTTCAACTCATAAAGAAGATATGACACTCACAAGTATGGTTTATGTCCAGCAACAGCTTTAAAACGTATAACATAAAGCTATATATTGAGTTTAGTGGTGGAATGCTTGCCTAGTGTTCACAGTGCCTTGGGTCCAATTCCAAGTAATAAAACTAATGAGTTAATTAATTAAATTTGCATGAAAGGATAAATAGAGACTCAGCTATAGAGATTTTATACTCTTTTCTCAACAGTTGGTAAAATTAAACAACACAAGAAATATGCCCTGTAAGATATGAATGATAATCAATTTCTTTGGTCAAATTGACCATATCCAACAACTGCAAGTTTTCAAGTGCTTATGATATAATTACAAGATAGGCCATGTCTTTTTTTTTTTTTTCCAGACAGGGTTTGTCTGCGTAGCTGGCTATCCTGGAATTTGTGTAGACTAGGCTGGCCTTGAACTCAGAGATCTACCTGCCTCTGCTTCCCAAGTGATGGGATTAAAGGCATGCACCACCACTACACAACTCATTAATGAATCTTAATGAATACAAAAGTTTTAGAGGGCTGGTGAGATGGCTCAGCGGTTAAGAGCAATGACTGCTCTTCCGGAGGTCATGAGTTCAAATCCCAGCAACCACATGGTGGCTCACAACCACCCATAATGAGAAACAAATTAAAAAAACAAAACAAACAAACAAAAGTTTTAGAATCAGAATGTCGGGCTGGAGAAATGGCTCAGTGGTTAAGAGCACTGACTGCTCTTCCAGAGGTCCTGAGTTCAATTCCCAGCAATCACATGGTGGCTCACAACCATCTGTAATGGGATCTGATGCCCTCTTTTGGTGTGTCTGAAGACACCTACAGTGTACTCATAAATAAAAGCAAATGAATAAATCTAAAAAGAAAAAAAATCAGAATGTGTTCTCTGACAATAATACAGTTCAATTAAAAGTTAATAAAGTATCTAGGGAAATCCTAAGCATTTAGGCTGTGAGCCAAGGGAATAGTCATGAGAGAAATCAGGAAAGATTTTGAAATTACTTATTATGAAAATTCAGCTTATCAAAATTGAAGAATAATAACACAGCCAGAGCAAAGGTAGTAGTTAGATATTTAGTTAATAAGATAATTAATAGAAAAGAATGCTCTAAAATTAAGACCTTCTTTATGAAAAGAATAACAAAGCAAATCCAAAGTGAATGAAGAAATAATAAAGACTAAAAAATCAATAAACTGGAAAAATAACAAAGAAAATGTACAAAGCCAAAGTTGATTCTTCGAAAATATTTGACAAGGCTTACCAACTCCTAGCTAGATGACCTAACTCTACTAAAAATTAAGAGGACATAATTATAAATTCTAAATGTTATAAAGTATTTTGGCGAGAGACACTCATTGTTCACATTAAAATAGTGTGGATGAAATGACTCAATGCTGGTCCAGACCTAGGACTCACATGGTGGATGGAGACAACCACCCCACAAAGTTGTCCTGTGATCTCCACATGCACACCATGGCACATTTGCACCTGCATGTACACTCACATTGATAACTAATTTCATAAAACTGTATAAATTAAAGTGTAATCAAAATGGTATGAGAAAGGTATAAATATTGATCAAATAATCAGTGGTATAGACTAGAAAGTCTTGAAATAAAAGAAATTAGAAAACAATAAATTTGGGACTATTAATTGTAAGAATAAATTATGAATTTATACATTATACCAATAAAACTTAATAGATAAATTAAATTAAAATATTAACCACCAAATATTCAGAAGAAATATAAATGGATGATTCTCTAAGTGCAGATATATATTGCTGTAATCAAGTTAATAGGCTTTATTTATTTATTTATTTATTTATTTATTGCAGTGCTAGAAATTTAACCCTAGGCCTTAGGAGTACAATAGACAAGCACTCTACCACTCACTCACACCCTCCAGATCAATCCTTGGTTTATAAGTAAATGACAAATTTATTCATCTAATGTTAGAGAGATTGAACCAAGAACCTCATGTATCCTAAACAAGGATTCTACCACTGAGTTACATCCTGAGTCCAAAGAGATTTTTTTTAAAGTCTTGTAATATGCTATGTAGAAAGTTACTGTTATGTCTACCCTAATATTATATGCTAAAAGTACAGGCTCTAGTGTTAAATATAATGGTATATAAACTGTTCTTTTGATTTCACAAGTAATAGTTAATGGAAATTATTTTCCAGTTTAATGAACATTACTCTGCAGTAAATCTAAATCCTCCATCACAACAAGGAATTGGTAAGTGTTTTTGATCTTTTCTACATGTAAAACATGTTAACTTTCCTCTGAGGTAGGAAAGTTTGTTTGAAAGAAATGTAGGTTGGTTTATTTCTATTTGATTTTTTTTGGGGGGGACACTATTTAAAAACATTTGCTTGTAGTCACTGTTACTTCAGTAGACAGTATTGCAGTCTCATCACACAGAAAAAGTAGTAACTGCTCTCTTCTGTTCTCCTCTGCCTTCCTCCTGCTCTCTTTCTTCTTTATTCTTTTAGCACTTGACCATCTTTCACAACTCTGCCAATACTTGTTTTCGTCAATATAACTGACTTCTCAATTATCAAACGTTATGGGTATCTTACATTTGTTATCATATCCTATTTAGTAATTTAACAATTATTCCAATTCTTTTGGAAATCATTTTATTTTAGTGCATACTTTTTTATTGGGTAGCCTATCTCCTTTTATTCTTTGGTTAGTTAACTCAGTCAATATTTGTATATGTGTATGTATTTCATTCGTACTGCTTTTGTCTTTGGTGACAGAACAATGGAAAGAATTCAGAATCATTATAGGGCTTGTAGTCTGTTGGAAGAGACATATGATAAACAAATAAATGTATATAATATTAATTATGTATATGATATTAATACACTAAATAGTTTATGGACTTGAAGAGGTAGTAGGATTCATATTATAATTTTAATATATTTACCTTGTAGAAGGATGCAAAGTAAGAAATAACAGTGTGTACAGTGTCTTTTGTCTCACTGAGAACCTGTCAGTTACCCAAATAATAAGATTTCTTTTGCTACCTCATCCACATTGAACATGCTATGCCTGCTATGGACAAGACACATGGAGCATGTACGTCACCTTAACACACAAAAGCTACACTTTCAGTGTCCCATCAGTCATTCTATTTTAGTCATGCGTGTATGTGAATTCATAGCTTCTCTAATCAGGTGTATTCTTACACAGCACAGTTGGGAGGAACAACATTCGACACTTACCCCTAATCCTATGTTTTCTAAGAAAATAGTATTATGAGAAGTGAAACTCAGAAGTCATCATTCCATGTTGGTCTGACTCAGCTCTGGCTTGAGTTAACCTTTAAATACTGAGAAGGAAAATAAACCAGAATAAGAAGACTAGGAAATACTTAGTTTAGGAAAATGGTTGCTGTGCTACAGGGCATTGGGGAACACATCAGTCAAAGACATTTGAACAGGCATGAGGAGATGGACATAGTAGCTACTGGAAAAAGTTTTCTAGGCAAAGACTGAAAAGGTCTTACATGGTAGCATGCATGGTATGATCAGTGAAAAGCAGGTAAATTGTATGATTTAAATGGAGAGCAAGGAGAATAGTGTAGAAAAAATAAGTCGTAAGTATAAGAAGGAGCAAATTATGTTGGATCCTTTGACCATTAAAATCTCTGGACTTTTTTTTTTCCTAAATGAAGTAGGAAGCCATTGGAGACTTGTGAGCAAATGACTGAAATGATCTGACAGATTTTTTTTTTTTGAGAAATAACATACTATTTTATTTTTTATGAAACCGGCTCAAATGTATTAATATGATTATCTGTAGTTGCATCATTTTCTGCTAATGATACAATTTTGTTCTTTTCTATGGCTAAATTCCATTATGTGTATGTGTCACATTTCCTATCCAGTATCCTTTTGTAGCAAACCTGCATTGGTTCCATAACTTAGCTATAACATGCTAGATCTGCAGTGAACACTGATAATCTTTTATAATTGATTTAAGTTTATTGCATTATGAGAAAAGATCCGAATTTGTTAACATTTAAAAACATATTTTAAGTAAATAGAATTACATCACATTTTTCTTCCCCATTTGTACCCCAACTCTTCCCACAGACCCCCCTTCAATACCTGCCATACCTTCTGATTTTTTATTTTACCATATTCTTTAAAATTTATAAAATATTGTAACAATAAAAATGAGTATTATAAAAGTTATTTGATATAAAACAACAATCAATTGAACATTTATGTAGATGCTATCAATTATGCAAATAATTGATCATTTATGTAGATGCTTATCTACAGCAATACTGAAAATACATACATTTTTCTCAATATAAATTTTAAATAATTCCAAACATATTAACTGTGTGATATTAGGGTTTTTTTAATGAACATAAATAGGTAAAGTCTTTGTTTGTTTGTTTGTTTTGTTTTTAGTAGAAATTAAAATCTTGGCTCTTACTGTGGTACAAACCCAAAATAAGAACAATTTTTAGATATTGGAGTTCATTGTAATAAGGCTGTACTTCAATGACCCTCATAACACCAAAGGATTTTACCTCCATTGTAGCTAAGCTGAGAGTTGACAGTTCTGCTGTGCCAAGGAATGAATTGTAGGCAGGATTTTGGACATAGATTTCCTGCTATGGTCAGAGCTATTTGACTGGAGTGATTGTTTTCATTCTCAGCCCACAGGTAACAGGTTACATTCATTTGAGAAATGGTATGTGTATTAAGATGATCTATCCATGAAATCATTCACCAACTGTTTCAGTAAACAATGGTTCTGCTTAGAGAGTGGCACAGACATTAGGTGAGGGTAAGAATCTGGTTCATTGGCTGTGATGATTTTGAAAAGCATTCATCTCAGAGAAAGAGTAAAAGAGTAACTTATAAAGTCCTCTTCTTCAAAATTGATACAATAATTATAAATATCAAGCAAAGCATTCAGTCTCACTCTTTGTTGCTCCCTTACAAGCCACCTTCCAAATTAATTGTCTACGTTTCTTTTGGCTGTATTAATACTTTTGAAATATGTAAGCTGCTCTGAAAACTATAGTATAGTGTAAAAACATCAAATAAACAATACTACTAATAGAGAGACTGAGATAAGAGAAGCATGATTTCAAGACCATTATGTTGTACACAGCAAGACACTGTCACATACAAACAAGCAAAAAGTGTATATGGATTGTACAATATTGGACCTATTTCTCCAATTACCAAATTAGAGAGACCACTGGATGACAGCCAACAAATATCTATTTCTCATATTTTTGGATTTCAATCGATTAGCATATGTTGGTAATATTAATTTTCATATTAAGAGATAGTAAGGAAAGGTGATTGTTAATTCCTGTTATTTTGTTGTTAGAGGTGAAATTAGGTTTGTGTGGGTTTGTTGAAAGATTACTTTCTTGCTTCTTCTAGGGTATAGTGTTGCTCCTTATGTTGATGTTTTCCACCTATTATCCTTTCTATGGCTGGATTTGTGGAAAGATATTGTGTAAATTTTGTTTTGTCATGGAATATCTTGTTTTCTCCATCTATGGTAATTGAGAGTTTTGCTGGTATAGTAGCCTGGGCTGGCATTTGTGTTCTCATAGGATCTGTATGACATCTGCCCAGGATCTTCTAGCTTTTATAGTCTCTGGTGAGAAGTCTGGTGTAATTCTGAACTGCCTTTGTACGTTACTTGACCTTTTTCCCTTACTGAATTTAAAATTCTTTCTTTGTTTAGTGCATTTGGTGTTTTGATTATTATGTGACAAGAGGAATTTCTTTTCTGGTCCGATCTATTTGGAGTTCTGTACACTTCTTGTATGTTCATGGACATCTCTTTCTTTAGGTTAGGGAAGTTTTCTTCTATAATTTTGTTGAAGATATTTACTGGCCCATTACCTTGGGAGTCTTCACTTTCTTCTGTACCTATTATCCTTAGGTTTGGTCTTCTCATTGTGTCCTGGATTTCCTGGATGTTTTGGGTTAGGAGCTTTTTGCTTTTTGCATTTTCTTTGACTGTTGTGTCAATGTTTTCTAAGGTATCTTCTGCCCCTGAGATTCTCTCTTCTCTCTCTTGTATTCTGTTGGTGATGCTTGCATCTATATAACTCCTGATTTCTTTCCTAGGTTTTCTAACTCCAGGACTCCCTTTGTGATTTCTTTATTGTTTCTATTTCCATTTTTAGATTCTGAATGGATTTGCTCATTTCCTTCACCTGTTTGATTGTGTTTTCCTGTAGTTCTTTAAGGAATTTTTGTGTTTCCTCTAGAAGGGCTTCTAGCTGTTTACCTGTGTTCTCCTGTATTTCTTTAAGGGAGTTATTTATGTCCTTCTTAAAGTCCTGTATCATCATCATAAGTGATTTTATATCTGAATCTTGCTTTTCTGGTGTAATGGTGTTTCCAGGATTTGCTATGGTGGAAGAATTGGGTTCTGATGATGCCAAGTAATCTTGGTTTCTGTTGCTTATGTTCTTAGGCTTGCCTCCTGCCATTTGGTAGCATCTCTAGTGCTACCTGCCCTGACTATATCTGATTGGAGCCTGTCCTTTCTGTGATCCTGGTTGTGTCAGAACTCAGTCAAGTTGTCTCTGTGATCCTGGGATCCTAGGATCCTGGGTATATTAGAGTGTCTGGGAGCGGAGCTTCCTCTGGGTTTTGTGGGACTGGCTGAAGAGTTTGCACCCAAGATCTGCTCAGGGAACCGGCCCAGGCAGACCAGAAGGGACCTGTTCTACTGGTCTGGTAGAGTTACTCCTGTGTGCCTGGGTCTCGATGGTCCCAGTTGCTTCCAGTGTTGGGGCACATGTTGTGTCCTCCTCACCTCTGATCCTATAATCCTGGTGTGTTAGAGCGCCTGCTAGTGGAGCTTGCTTTGTATTTACCTTTGAATTTCTCAGAGCACTTAAAATAGTATTATACAACAATATACTTTTGTTTATAGAGTGATTAGTAATTTTAAGAATACTTCATAGGAACTCTTAAAAAGAAAATAAAACTCATTTATGCAAAGGGAAATTCAAGATTTTATTTATTTCAGAATCTATGTGTTTTTGTCTGTTTAAGTCTTATAGTTAGGAAAGTTGGTAAAGAAAAAAACATTTAAAAAGGAATGAGAGAACGCAAACATTTGTAATCAGTTCATCCTGCTGGCCAGTGTCTGATTATTGCTTGACTGCCCTTACTCTTTTCACAGCTTAGCCAAAAGTTTTGAACACTGTTGTAACCATATTTTGTAATTATGCAATAAAAAATAGCTGGATAAATTTGACCTATGCAGCATCTCAGATGCAGCATTTCCCTCTGCATGTCCACTGCTGTGGTAATAGGTACAGGACATTCTCTCTCTTACTGCTGGATGATATATTTTTCCATTGGTGTTCATGGCTTGTAGATGCTCCTTCTCATCCATTCTGTACATGTTTTCCAAAGTAACCTTATAAAGCAGTTTAAGTCATGTTATATCTGTATGTGACAATACTTAATGGTTTTCTCTTATTTAAGTCTACCTTCTATAGTGAGACATTAAATAGTCTTTGCAAGCTCCTTTTCATGAACTCTTAATATATCTTTGTTATTTTTCAGTGCCCCAAATAACTTGAATGGATTTATGTTACCCTACTGTTTGCTATGCAGATCTGTCTCTGAACATGCATGCTATTCTCTTTATTTGAGATGTTTTATCCTAGTTTCTGTTCTGTACACTTGAGTTCAAATTATTTATAAGCATGGCTCAAGTTAGAGTTTACATTCCATAGTACCAAGGACAATGCCTTATGTGTATGAAGAATATATTTAAATATCTACTAAATACATAAGATTTAATGTTAATTTATTGTGTGCAGTATATTGTAATCTAGTAGATTAATTTATGTATTTTAATATTTATATTAAATGATATAATATTTTAATATTATATTAAATGATATTTTAATATTTATATTATTCAGGAAACTTATTTGGGAAATCAGAAGAAGATGCCTTCACATTTTCTTTTTCATCAGACTCTTCTCACACATTTGGAGCTGGAAAAGATGACTTTAGTTTTCCATTTTCTTTTGAACAAGATCAAAGCACAATGCCTTCCACTTCCTCAAAAGATTTTTCATCCTCACAAAATAAAACTCAATTTATGTTTTTTTGAATTATTTTTGAGCTATTTAATGCTGTTTAACTATTTGAACTATTTAATAACTGTAAAAATCTGTATTATCACTGAATGCAAGATACAGTTTTGTCAATTAAAGTAGTAATTGTTACTACAATTGAATTATTTGAAGTTATTTAAATATTGAATATTACATTTTTATTTGTGATACTAGCTGATCATTATTTACTTTGATTTTGGCTTTGTAGGCCCTATCAAGCAATCTTTTTATCTCAGAGATGTCAATACTTCTTCCATAAATTTTTTTAATAATATCAAGTCTATTTCTCCCTGGAATTTGAATTTTAGTCTAGTAGTACTTTAGTTATTTTGATAATAACAATAGTGCCTTCATTCTATCAGAAGACCTTTTAATGATAACTGTGCAGAATTCATACTTTAGCCATTAAAAATTTTGAAATCACTATGTTTTTGTTATGCTTCTTTTGGCAGGATACAGAATGGTATTCTGATTATAATTTTAAAAAATTCTCGTTAATGACAGTAAAATACAAATACAAAATAAATGTATTCTTTTGAATACAAAAATAAAATTCCACTTTTGTCAATTATGTTAGTATGTCTTTAAGGAAGTAAAAAGTGAAAGATTAATATTTGAAGATTGTATTGTTTTTTTGTATGGGGCTTTTTTTGCATATTTTCATTGCTTTATATGAGAAAAGTTACATGATTTCAATTTATCTGAATTTGTTAACATTTAAAAACATATTTTAAATAAATAGAATTAAATCACATTCTTGTTTTCCTTTTGTACCGCAACTCCTCCAAGAAACCCCTCCTTCAATACCTACATTATCTTTTTTTGTCATATTCTTTAAATTTTATAAAATATTATAACACTAAAAATGAGTATTATAAAAGTTGTTTGATATAAAACAACAATCAATTTAACAGTCTTATGTAGATGCTTGTCTACGGCAATACTGAAAATACATATGTTTTTCTCAATATAAATTTTAAGTAACTCTAAATGTATTAACTGTATATTTCAAAATAATACATAACTACTAATATTTTCTTAAATGTACATAAATATATAAAGTGTTTTTGTTTGTTTGTTTGTTTTATATTTAGTAGAGCTTAAAATCTTGGCTCTTACTGTGGTAACCTGATACAAGAGTTACAAACGTAAAGCAAAGCATTCAGTCTTACTCTTTGTTGTTCTCTTACAAACCCCCTCCCAATTTAATTGTCTACATTTGTTTTGGGTATATAAATTCTTTTAAAATATGTAAGCTGTTCTGAAAACCATACTATAGTGTAAAAACATCAAATAAACAATACTGCTAATAGACTGAGATAGGAGAAGCAAGATCTCAAGACCATTATGTTGTACAGACACTGTCACAAACAAACAAGCTGAAAGTGTATATTGATTGTACAATGTTGAACCTATTTCTCCAATTACCAAATTAGAGAGATCATTGGATAACAATCAACAAATTTCTAATTTCTCATATTATTGGATTTTGATCGATTAGGATATGTTGGTAATATTAATTTTCAAATTAATATGTTAAGAAAAAGTAATTGTCACTTCCTGTTGTTTTTGTTGTAAGAGGTGGAATTAGGTTTGGTGGGTTTGTTGAAAGATTACTTTCTTGCTTCTTCTAGGGTATAGTGTTGCTCCTTATGTTGATATTTACCATCTACTATACTTTCTCTTTCTTTAGGTTTAGGTTAGGGTCTGAGGCCAGCCCTAGTCTACAGAGTGAGTTCTGGGACAGCCAGGGCTACACAGAGAAACCCTGTCTTGAAAAAAAAAAAACCAAGGGACTAGTGGGACCAGGCACACATAAACTCCCAAAAGCTTAGTGGCTCAGGTTCCTTCCAGTCCCACAACACCCAGAGGAAGCTCCACTCCCAGGCACTCTAACACTCCCAAGATCAGAGGTGAGGAGGACACAACATCTGTCCCAATGCCAAGAGTAACTGGGACCAGTGGGACCAGGCACACAGTAGAACTCTGCCAGCCCAGTGGCTCGGGTTCCTTCTGGTCTCTCTGGGCTGGTGCCCTGAGCAGATCTTGGGCACAAGCTCCACAGCCAGTCTCAAAACACCCAGAGGAAGCTCCACTCTCAGGTGCTTTAACAAGCCCAGGATCCCAGGATCCCAGAATCACAGGATCACAGAGACAGCTTGATTTTGAGGAGTTTTGACACAACCAGGATCACAGGAAGGACAGGCTCCAGTCAGATTAGCAAGGGCAGGTAGCACTAGAGATAACCAGATGGCAGGAGGCAAGCGTAAGAATATAAGCAACACAAACCAAGGTTACTTGGCATCATCAGAACCCAATACTCCCACATAGCAAATCCTGGACACACCATCACACCAGAAAAGCAAGATTCAGATATAAAATCACTTCTCATGATGATGATACAGGACCTTAAGAAAGACATAAATAGCACCCTCAAAGAAATACAGGAGAACACAGGTAAACAGCTAGAAGTCCTTCAAGAGGAAACACAAAAATCCCTTAAAGAACTACAGGAAAACACAAGCAAACAGGTGAAGGAAATGAGCAAATCCATACAGAATCTAAAAATGGAAATAGAAACAATAAAGAAATCAGAAAGAGAGACAACCCTAGAGATAGAAAACCTAGGAAAGAAATCAAGCATCACCAACAGAATACAAGAGAGAGAAGAAAGAATCACAGGGGCAGAAGACACCATAGAAAACATTGACACAACAGTTAAAGATAATGCAAAAAACAAAAAGCTCCTAACCCAAAACATCCAGGAAATCCAGGATGCAATGAAAAGACCAAACCTAAGGATAATAGGTATAGAAGAGAGTGAAGACTCCCAAGGTAATGGGCCAGTAAATATCTTCAACAAAATTATAGAAGAAAACTTCCCTAACGTAAAGAAAGAGATGCCCATGAACATACAAGAAGCCTATAGAACTCCAAATAGACTGGACCAGAAAAGAAATTCCTCCCATCACATAATTATAAAAACACCAAATGCACTAAACAAAGAAAGAATTTTAAAAGCAGTAAGGAAAAAAGTTCAAGTAACATATAAAGGCAGGCTTGTCAGAATTACACCAGACTTCTCACCAGAGACTATGAAAGCTAGAAGATCCTGGGCAGATGTCATACAGACCCTACAAGAACAAAAATGCCAGCCCAGGCTACTATACCCAGCAAAACTCTCAATTACCATAGATGGAGAAAACAAGATATTCCATGACAAAACAAAATTTACACAATATCTTTCTACAAATCCAGCCCTACAATGTATAATAGATGGTAAACATCAACATAAGGAGCAAAACTACACCATAGAAGAAGGAAGAAAGTAATCTTTCAAGAAACCCACCAAACCTAATTTCACCTCTTACAACAAAAACAACAGGAAGTAACAATTACTTTTTAAAAATATCTTAATATGAAAATTAATATTACCAACATATCCTAATCGATCGAAATCCAATAATATGAGGAATTAGAAATTCGTTGATTGTCATCCAATGATCTCTCTAATTTGGTAATTGGAGAAATAGGTCCAACATTGTACAATCTATATACACTGTCAGCTTGTTTGTGACAGTGCCTTGCTGTGTACAACATAAGGGTCTTGAAATCTTGCTTCTCCTATCTCAGCCTCTCTATTAGTAGTATTGTTTTATACACTATACTATGGTTTTCAGAACAGCTTATATATTTCAAAAGCATTTATATACCCAAAAGAAACATAGATGATTAACTAGGGAGGGGCTTGTAAGAGAACAACAAAGAGTGAGACTGAATGCTTTGCTTGATATTTGTAATTCTTATATCAAGTTTGAAGAAGAGGACTTTATAGGTTACTTTTTCTCTGAGATGAATGTTTTTCCAAATTATCATAGCCAATGAACCAAATTCTTACCCTCACCTAATGTCTGTGCCACCCTCTAAGCAGAACCATTGTTCATTAAAACAGTTGGTGAATGACTTATGGATAGACCATCTTAATACACACACCATTTCTTAAATGAATGTAACCTGTTCTCTGTGGGCTGAGAATAAATCCACTCACTCAAGACAAATAGCTTTGACCATAGCAGGAAGTCTGTACCCATAAATCGTGCCTACAATTCATTCCTTGGCACAGCAGAACTGTCAACTCTCAGCTTAGCTACGATGGAGGTAAAATCCTTTGGTGATGTGAGGGTCATTGAAGTACAGCCTTATTATTACAATGAAATCCAGTGTCTAAAAATTGTTATTTTGGGCTTGTACCACAGTAAGAGCCAAGATTTTAAGCTCTACCAAATACAAAACAAACAAGCAAAAAGACTTTATATATTTATGTTCATTAAAGAAAATATTAGTAGTGATGTATTATTTTGAAATAGACAGTTAATATGTTTGGACTTATTTAAAATTTATATTGAGAAAAATTTATGTATTTTCAGTATTACCGTAAACAAGCATCTACATAAGACTGTTAAATTGATTGTTGTTTTATATCAAGCAACTTTTATAATACTCATTTTTATTGTTATAATATTTTATAAATTTTAAAGAATACGACAAAAAAGATATTGTAGGTATTGAAGGAGGGGCCTCTGGGACGAGTTGGGATACAAAAGGGAAACAAGAATGTGATGCAATTCTATTTACTTAAAATATGTTTTTAAATGTTAACAAATTCAGATAAATTAGGGGAACCAGAATGTGATTCAATTCTATTTAATTAAAATATGTTTTTAAATGTTAACAAATTCAGATAAATTGAAATCATGTAACTTTTCTGATAATGCAACAAAAGTTAAAAAAAGAATGAGATCAAAATAAAATACAGTAACAAAAAAATTCAGATAAATTGAAATCATGTAACTTTTCTCATCATAATTCAATAAAAGTTAAAAAATAAAATTAAAAAAAAGAGAGAGACTCAAAGTCAGGCAGTGGTGGTACTACATATCTTTAATTCCAGCAGTTAGGAGGCAGAGACAGACACATCTCTGTGAGTTCAAGGCCAGCCTGGTCTACAGCCTGGGTTTTAGGACAGCCAGGACTGCACAGAGAAACCCCGTCTCGAAAACAAAAAATACTCAAAATTTGTTTTTTATTTTAATAATATGTAAACCATTTGTATGGTTAGATTTATTATATTTAAATATATGAAGCAAAACAAAATGATGTTTTTAAAATATCTAGTGCATGTATGTGCACATGCCATTTTGAGAATGTATGAATAGTCTTGCACTCAGGAACATATAACATGATTGAGAAGACAAAGCTCAGGAACTAACAAGATAATATTACAATGAAATAGTTAAATTTTTTCATAGACTATACTGATGTGTTGTAGGAAAGACACTGTTTTTTTGTTTTTGTTTTTTTTTTTTTAAATTTGTTTAAGGTATGAACTGAAAAGCCTAAGGAATGATTCAGAGAAGAAGTGTTTGTAATTAGGGCTTTAAAAGTATGTAGATTATAAATGTTCAAGAGTAAGTTAACACTGTTAAGTGTACATTTTTGTTAATAAATCAGCTAATTAATTGAGCACTAGGGATTGGTAGATCACGACTGATGAAGGTGACCTGGAAATAAAGTAGACAGGCATCTCCCGAAGCATAATTTTTCTTTTATCAGAAACTGAGGGCTGCATCTTCTGCAGGAATAAAGATCATATGCACTTAGTACCAAGTGCTTGGGGTCTTATAGACTGGGAAAGGGGGAACTTTGAGGATGCAAATGTCCATCCGCAGGTCAGTTCCTCTACAGTCTTGCAATGGTAGATCCCAGTGGGGTTTGGTATTCTGATCTACTTACTGATCAGAAGCTTCCACAAGAGTTATCAGTCAAGTCAACTTTTCTATCTATAGTCCCTCAGTCCATCTGAGGCCTTTATTCAGTTCAGGTATTAAATCCAGAGCCTTGCTCATGTACACGCTACCAGTAAATTACCTACAACTTTGAATTGATTTACTTGCTTCTTTGTTTTGTTATATGGGTAGTATGTGTGATACATTCATGCCAGTGTTCAGGGATGTATGCCCATGCATGTGCCTTTATCTTTCTACTGAATTGTCTTGAGACAGGGTCCGTCACTGAACCTGTAGCTCTTGTTTTGGGCTAGCCTGGCTGGCTGGCCACTGAGATCCCAGGATTCTTGGGCATATGCAGTCACACCTAGTTTTTTGGCTTGGATGCTGGCAGGATATTTGAGTTTACATCCATTTCCATGCTTGCATAGCAAATACTCTTAGCCACTGAGTCATCCCCAGGCCCCAATTGATGGCATTTTGGCATTGCATTTTTTTAACCAACTCTAATGGCTAATGTTTATCAGGGTTTCAATAAACACTTAATAGAGTTGAATTGAATTGGTAAAGGAGACAGGGAAAGCTTTCCATGTAAAGGAAAAACCATAGAAAAATAAATACTATGTATGAAAAGAAGTAGTCTTACTGGACTAAAGAAAAACAGGAAATTGAATTTAATAAATATTGTAGAACCCTTATTAGGTAGATCATGATGTATTTGAACTTGTATTCTGAGAACAATAAGGACAGTAAAAATTTATATTTTAGATACCAGAAAACAAGTGTCTAGAGCTAAAGACAGTAGCCCACCAGTAAAGTGTTTGCCATGCAAGCATAAAGAACTGAATTTGATCTTCTGATTCCATATAAAACAGTTGGTGCTTGTAGTCCTAGCACCAGGGATGCAGAGACAGGAAAATCTCTGAGATTCATTGGCCAGCCAGCATTGCATAATGGACAAGTTCTAGAGAAGGAATAGATTTTTTCTCAAAACAAAACAATTAAAAACAAAACCCAAAGTGAATGACATCTGAGAAACAATACCCAAGGTTGGTCTCTTACCTGCATACACATACATTCACAAAATGGAATAGCCAAAGAAATTAAACTGACAGTATAGTCTATCAAGAGTTAAGAGAACCTAAAGATAAACTACTTAGAAGGTAGTTGCAATTGTCTAGGTGTATGTGTATGGGTATCATAACTAATTGACCTGTGGTTTGATTCCACTAGCACTGAAAATTAGGAAAAAGATGTATCTTATTTAAAATAAATTCATTTGACTAAATACCATCTTTATATAAGGTAAAAAGAAGAGAATTACCTTTTACAGGTTGTGTTCTGTTTAATCATTAAGTCATCCAATAGCAGGAGCTTGTGCAGTGTTTCTAACTTCAAAATAATTTTGTGCATGCCAGTGTACATTCACATATATGCATATACCTGTGGCGGCTAGAGCTTAGTGCTGGGTATCTTCCCTAATCACTGTCCTCTTAGGATAAATTTCAGAGGGGAAAGAATTCCTTTAAAGATAATCTGCTGCTGTCTTAAAATTATTACCTTGCTTTCAATTTTGAGATTGAGTTTACATAGCCCAGGTTGGCCTTGAATTTGGTAGGTAGCCAAGGATGATCTTGAACTCAGGATCTTCCTATTTCTATCTCCTAAGTACTGGGAATATAGGCGTATGTCACCACTTCCAATGAAGTGGTCCCCATTTTTAGTCAGTAAAATTTCAGAAACATAGGTGTGAATTCCAGAGTCCACTAATACATTTGGAAGAAAAATAATCACTGTATATCTAGCTTTGTTTAAGAAAAAAAGCTATTTTAATGGAAGTAGGATAATCTTGTCTCTAGTTAGGAAAGATTTTATGAGAATATAATACTTCCTAAAAGTAGTCAAGACTCTCATTTTCAAAGTACATGTACATCTAATCATATACTAGCTTCTAGAATATCACTGCTGAAGGAACACACGCACACCTCCACCTATGTGTGTAATGTCCGTGTCTGATAAAAATGAAACATGAATTTATACAAGTAAGTCAGCAATATGTTCATCCTATGTGTATGCTTTGGATGCTGAGAGTTTGTAAGTTAAATCCCGGGGATCCATATGCTAAATCCATATGATATTAGTCCCCAGAGGAGACAAATATCAGGTGATGGGAGTTTTAAGAGTAAGAAGCTATTGAGTCATTGTGGCATTAGGGATATGGGACCCTGCTGCCTTATCTCTGCACTTTTGATCAAAATGTTTTCATTTGCATCTGCATGTGCTCGTGCATGCTGTATCCATCTGCCTCCCTCACCAGAGAATGAAACAGTTTTCCTACATGCCTGAGCTTGCACTTAGAACTTTCAAACTGAATTCAATAACCCCCTTCTTCTGAGTTAGCCTTTCATAATTCTGAGTAGCCTTCTGTTATTTGTAACTGCTGGATGTCATTATCTACAATGTATAAATATTTTCCTCTTCAATCTTAATATTTAATGTAGTTTCATGTATAAAATATTGTTAATGAATTTGTCAGCTAGAGCATATTAGTTTCCTGTGGCTTTTGTAGTAAATTATCGCAGCAGTTTTTAATTAAACAACATTCTGAGGTCTATAGTACAAACATTATAGTACAAACATTGATTTTAGTGGGCTGGAATCAAGATTTAGTCAGCAGGATTTGCTTTTTCTTGAGGCTCTGAAGGAGAATCTGCTCTGTGCCTCCTCTATCCTCTGATTGCTGCTGACATTCAGCTTGTGGTGCATCACTCTGTAGAAACAGGACCGGTGGTGTGCATCCTTCCACATGTCCATCTGGATTTATGTTAAAGAGTCAGAGGTCAGGATTGTGGAGATGGAAGATTAATACTGCAGGGTGAGTCGGTAGGCTGAATATTCAGGTAAAATTTGATACTGGAATCAAGTTTAAAATCTACATGACGGGACAGGCAGGAAACTCAAGCCGAGTTTCTATACTGAGTTCTTGAAGCTAAAATCTCTTTCCTCTGGGAAACGACAATTTTTGCTCTTAAGGTCTTCAATTGACTGGATAAAGCCCACTCATGTAGTAGATGATAATTTGATTTATGTGAAATCTATTGATCAACATTTATCGCTAACCAGCTTGGTGGTTCACACTTGCAGTCCCAACTTCTTAGGAGGCTATGACTAGATTACTTTAGAAACTAGTTTGGAGGAGCCTGGGAAACATCACAAGACATGATCTCTTAAAAGTTGGGAGAAGGGGCTGTGCATGCTGGTATACATCTTTAATCTCAGTACTCTAGACATTACAGAAACAGAGGTAGGGATATCTCTTTGGATATCTGAGTTCAGGGCCAGCCTGTCTTACATAGTGAGTTCTAGCCATCCAAGGCTATAAAATAAGACTGCCTCGAAAAAAGAAAAAAAGTTAATCCTATTTTTTTAAAAAAATATATCTTCACAACAAATTAGAGAGATGTTTGGCCATTGGTTATCATATTCAGTTAATAAAATTACCTATCACAGCTAGCATCTTCAGATTTCTCTCTTCTTCCTTGCTGTGTCCTTCCTGTATATGACATCTTTGCTGCCCTTTTATAAGGATGTGTGCAATGCCTTTAGGATCTGTTTGACAATGATTCAAACTATCACCCCAGCACAGATCCAAAGCTTAATGATGCTGCCATATGAAGTAACATTCATGGATTCCAGGAAATAGGTTGTGTATATCTCAGGGAGGGACCCTCTTGTCAGCCTAGGGCACAGTAATTTTTGGTCCTTAGTCTTGTCAAAAATAAACGTTTTCCACCGCTTAAGTTAACTCCTGTCTCCACAACACTCTAAGTAAGCATGATTATGTCACTGACTTATGTATGGATAGATTAATTGGTGCTTCTCTACATCCCACTTTTGTCTTCCCAACTTCCTGCTTGACTTTAGATTTTTATGTATTTTTGTCATTTTGGTTGTGAGCATTAGCCTTTAATGAATGAGCTATCTCTCCTATTTTTAAACATTTATTTTTATTTTATTCTTATGAATGCTTTACCTGTATGTATGTGTACCACATGTGTACCAGTGTAGGCCAGAGATCCCATGGAACTGGAAGTACAGATAGTAGTGAGCTACCATGAGAGTACTGTCAACCCAACCCAGTCCTCTCAAAGAGCAGCAACTGCTCTTAACCACTGAACAGTCTGGCCAGCTCCAGTTTGGGGTTCTTTATGTGCAGTCATGCCTTTTTCTTTGTGGGATGTAGTTTTTTGAATTTTGATAAAGAATCCTTTATCCACTCCCACAGAAAACAGTTCCATCACACCAACCCCTCTCCCTCCAGACCCTTTTAATATTTCTATCTAGAATCTTCTTTCTATGCCAATGCCTAGAAACCATATATCTGTCTTCTGTCTCTTTAGTTTTGTTTTTTTTCCAGAATGTCATATAATAGGATTGTAGAATATGCATCTTTCAGGATCTGGCTTCTTTCACGTAGCAAAATGCATTTATGCTTTACCTACAGCATTAGCATATGCATAGAAAGGTGGTCATTTTTATTGCTAGGTGTAGTCCACTGTATATTTACAGTAGATCTTATCTGTCAGCCTGTTGATAGGGAAGAGGGGGCTCCTTTCACAGCTCTTGTGACTTTTGATAATTATAAATAAAGTTCCATAAATACCCATGCTCAGGAATTCAGTGGATATCCTGGTCTATGTGTGCTAGGAACTGATCAGCTGGGCAACATGGGAGCAGATGCTTGTTTCTAGAAGCTTGCCACCACTAGCTTAGAGACATGCGTCTCACAGTCTCGGAGTCTGGGGAGACCACATCCAACACTCTGGGAGACGTGGTGTCTGGTGCAGGTTGGCCCTCTAATCATGTCTGATTTATTGTAGCTCTGCCATTACATGGCGGGAGAGTCTGTCTCCTTCAGGACTCTGATCTGATGGGAGCCCCCATGCCCTGCCACCTCTGGGGCTAAGATATCAGTATATGGAATTTACAGGGATAGAAGGCTTCTGACGAGAGCAGGATGTGTTTATTTCACATGCGTAAGTGCGCAGGGGTGTTCTCTGAAGTGATTGTATCATTTTATATTGCCACCAGCAGTCCGAGCATTTCAGCCTTGACAGCACTTAGTCTTATCAGCTTTAAATTTTTTTCAACGCTGTTTGGCTAGATGCGGTGATGCATGTAGTGCTTGAAAGCCAGAAGCAGCAGGCCGCGTGCTCTGGGACAGCCTGCGTTACATACAGAGTTCAGGACATAGTTTGCTGAGTGTTTTTATTGTGACTGGCTTTGAATTTCCTTTTTCTGTATGAATCCAATCCTTTTGCTTTTCTTTTTAGTATATTATGAGTGACATTGTTTTTTTTTTATTTTTATTTTTATTTTTTGAGGCAGGGTCCCTCTATGAAGTCTTGTCAGTGCTGAAATATATGTAGACCAGGCTGGCCTTGAATTCAGAGATCCACCTGCCTCTGCCTTCCAAGCTCAGCTAACATTTTTTTTTTTAATGTTGAGGGCCTTTCAAGTTTACTATTGTTACTCTACGAAAATTTAGCTTCTGATTTTATTTTTAATTTTATAAATTTATTCTCATCATTTCCTACCTTCTGTTTGTTTTAGCTTTAATTTTCTCTCTCTTGCTTTAGTTTCTTATACTTTTTGTTTTAGAGAGAGGGTTTTACTAGGTAGCTCTGGCTAACCTCAGACTTGTTATGTACACTGGGCTCTCCTGGAACTCACAAAGATGGCCTGCGTCTTATAATCTTTTCTTCTGTCTTTGTCCAGTTAAACTACGTTTATTTATTTATTTTGTTAGTTAGTTAGTTAGTTAGTTAGTTGCATCCCAAATGCTGTTCTGACTCCTTCCTCCCCCATCTCCCTTTTCTTTTGCCTCTAAGAGAGCTTCACCTCCCACCCCTGGTTATTTCCCACCCTGGTACATCAAGTCTCTGAAGGATTAGGCTCATCCTCTCCCACTGAGGCCAGACAAGACAGTCCTCTGCTATATGTGTGCAGGGAGTTGAAGAGAAGTTCAATGTGTGTTCTTTGGTTGGTGGCTCAATCTCTAGGAGCTCCCAGGGGTCCAGGTTACTTAACACTGTTGGTCTTCTTGTGGGGGTGTACCCCCTATTCTCCTCACAAAGGAGAAAATTTACTGAACAGAACACCAATGGCTCAGACACCAAGATCAAGAATTAATAATGGGACCCCATGAAACTGAAAAGCTTCTGTAAGGCAAAGAACACTGTCAGTAGGACAAAATGGCAGCCTACAGATTAGAAAAGATCTTCACTAATCCTTCATTGGACAGAGAGCTAATATCCAAAACATATAAATAACTCAAGAAGTTAGACTTCAAAAAACCAAATAACCCAATCAAAACACTGGGTACAGAACTAAACAGAGGAATCTCAAATGGCTGAGAAGTACTTAAATGTTCAGCATCCTTAGTCATTCCGGAAATTCAAATCAAAACAACCCTGAGATTCTACCCTACACCAATCAGAATGGCTAAGATCAAAAACTCAGGCAATAGCACATGCTGGCAAGAATGTGGAGAAAGGGGAACATTCCTCCATTGCTGGTGGAATTGCAAACTGCTACAACCACTCTGGAAACAAGTCTAGTGATTTCCCAGAAAACTGGAAATAATTCTACCTAAAGACCTAACTTATACTGCTCCTGATCATATACCCAAAAGATGCCCTACCATAGCCCAAGGACACGAGCCCCACTATGTTCAAAGCAGCATTATTTGTGATAGCCAGAAAATGGAAGCAGCCCAGATGTTCCTCAGCCAAAGAATGGATACAGAAACAGTGTCTTATAATCTTAAAGGAAGTCAGTTGTTTGAGAGCATTCTCTTATTCTAGTAATTGTTGAATGCATTCTCTACTACATAGTGGTATAGATTTTCCTCTTGGTATTGCTTTAGCTCTATCTATCATCTGTCTGTATATCTAATCATTCTCTTTATATTTTTAAGTACTACTTTATCCAAGTTTAGTGTTCTTATTTTCATGTAAAAATACATTTAAGGACTGGAGAGATGAGTAGCCGCTAAGAGCACAAGCTACTCTTCCAGAAGACCTAGGTGGCAGTTTGTCACCATCTGTAACTCCAGTTTCAGGGGCTCTAATGTCCTCTTCAGTCATCTCTGAGGACCGGGCATGTATATGGACATATATGCAGGCAAAACACCCATACACATAAAATAAAAATAATTGTTAAAGTATATTTATATTTTCTTTGGAACCACCCGTGACTCTTGAATTCTGTAAGGCTTATTGTTTATTTTCATGTGATTGAGGTTTCAGAGATCCTTTTGTCATTGGCTTCAAGTTTCTTTTTATATTTGCTAGGAACTGTGTTATGACCTGGAATATAGTGTATCTTGATAAATGTGTCACTGGTATGTTTAGAAAGTCCTTGGGCATGGCAGCACAAGCCTTTAATCCTAGCACTCAGGAGGCAGAGGCAGATGGATCTCTGTGAGACTAAGGCCAGTCTGTTCTATACAGTGAGTACCAGGCCTGCCAGGATTACAAAGTGAGATCCTCTATTCAAAATGAATGAGTGAATGAATGGATGGATGAATGAATATTTTCAAAAGAAAGAAAAAGTATTTTCCTCTTTGTTACCGTGTTCCACCCTTCCTAACACTTTCCTTATTCTTTCTAAAAGTTTCTCTTTCTTTTCTGAAATAATTAACTTGATCTTGTATGTTGTCTAAATTTTATTTATTTTTTCCCTTAATTTATTTACTTATTCACTTTACATCCTGCCTGAAGCTCCCCCTCCTCCCAGTCCCATCCTCACATCTTGCCTCCCCCATTTCCCTTTCCCCTTCTCCTTAGAGAAGGGACCACACACACACACACCCATAGCTTTCAACCCACACTGGCACATAAAGTCACATCCTCCCCCACCAGGCCAGACAAGGTAGCCCAGCTAGGGGAAAGAAATCCAAAGAGAGGAACCAGTCAGGGTCAGCCCCACTCCACTTGTGAGGGGATCCACGTAGACCATGCTGCGCTTCTGCGAAGAGGCACCAGTCAGCCCCACTCCACTTGTGAGGGGATCCACGTAGACCATGCTGCGCGTCAGCGGAGAGGCTCAAGTCAGAGTCAGCCCCACTCTACTTGTTAGGGGCCCATGTAGACCATGCAGCGCTTCTGCGAAGAGGCTCCAGTCAGAGTCAGCCCCACTCCACTTGTGAGGGGATCCACGTAGACCATGCGGCGCGTCTGTGGAGAGGCTCCAGTCAGAGTCAGCCCACTCCACTTGTGAGGGGATCCACGTAGACCATGCTGCGCTTCTGTGGAGAGGTACCAGTCAGAGTCAGCCCCACTCCACTTGTTAGGGGCCCATGTAGACCATGCAGCGCTTCTGCGAAGAGGCACCAGTCAGAGTCAGCCCCACTCCACTTGTTAGGGGATCCATGCAGACCATGCAGCGCATCTGCGGAGAGGCTCCAGTCAGAGTCAGCCCCACTCCACTTGTGAGGGGATCCACGTAGACCATGCTGTGCTTCTGTGGAGAGGCTCTAGGTGCTGCATTTGTTATCTATATTTTAAATGAGAGTCCTAGCATACTAATCATTGCACCCTAAGTTTTCTTAACATTGCCAACGTCTGTGTCATAACTGATTCTGATGATTGCTTGTTAGGTGTTTAGCAAGATCTCTCTTTTCAGCAATTTCCAATAAGTAGCAAAGTATTATTAACTATGGCTAGACGCTTCCTCCTATTGAACTGAAACTTGGTATCCTTTATCCAACATCTCTTCGTCCTCTCCCCCCTTCTTCCTTCCTGGCAAACACTTCATTTAGCCTTTATGACTTTAATCCTTTACTTCTATGAAAAAGCAAAAAATTCTCCAGCTGTTTTGCCTCTGTATGCCTAGATCATTTTCCTTAGCATACTGTCTTCCAGTTGACACAAATGGAAGAATTCCCTTCTTTCAAACATTCCACGGTGTGCATCATGCTTGATTACATCAGCCATTCGAATCACTGAACACTTAGTGTCCATGTCTTGCCTATTATTGTGTGTGCTGCAATGAAGGCTGTGTGCTGATATATTTTCAATACTGATTTCGTTTTCTTTGCACATATATAAGTGACATTTCTAGTGGGTAGTTCTATTTTTAATTTTTTTTCGAGACAGTGTTTCTCTGTGTAGCCTTATTTTTAATTTTTAAAAGCACTTTCTTGCTGTTTAAAATAACATCCCTACTACCCTCCATTCACACTAACAGTGGACACGACCTCTCCTTTCTCCACAGTTTTGCTAACATCTTGCCTTTTGGTAATAGTGAGGTTGGAGCAGCCTTGGATGACCTGGAGCCTGGGACTGTGGGCACTGGCCTGGTGCTAGGGAGAATGTTCAGACTGGATCCAAAAGAATAGGCTTTCGATGCTGCCTGGCTTGGCAGGTGTGGGAGTAGATCCGTAGATTTCTGGAATTTGTAATGGAGCATGGGCTTGCCAAATCATCCCGGAACCAGGGTTCACTGAAGTGGACTTAGAGCTGTGCTCTGTAGCAAAGCTGAATGTTCACTATGGCCTCGTTCTGCTGTGCTCTCCTGGATTCTTTATCTCTGGAAATATTTATCTTTGACATTAACACTTAGTGTCACATTGAAGCTCTTAGACTGAAGTATGTCCACTTAAATTGGATTAACTTTCTTTAGCGTTCCCTAACCATATGGTCGCTATGCAGAAACCACTTGACTTGATTATAGTTAAGCACTTGATTCAGTATAGGTAGTAAGGCAGTTTATTGTTTAGCTGATCCTCCGCCAGTATCCCAATACATCTTAAACAGTGTAATTTATATCAGACAAAGCTCGGGAAATAAGGTCTGCTCATATACTGTAGCGTCGGTGCACTTCCGCTCATTTGAGGAATGACACGAAAATCCTTGGATTGTGTGGATCCCCATCGCCAAAAGCAGTAAGCCTTCCCTGCTCTGCTGATTTGGGGTTGTGGATCCTCTTGATGAGTGGAGAATATAAAGGTTAATTTGGGGGGGGGGGAGATTTGGTTTTGGTTTTTTGAGACAGGGTTTCTCTGTGTAGCCCTGACTGTCCTGGAACTCACTCTGTAGACCAGGCTGGCCTCGAACTCAGAAATCTGCCTGCCTCTTCCTCCCAAGTGCTGGGATTAAAGGCCTGCGCCAGCCACCACTGCCTGTTTAAGGTCTCCCTATGTATTCCAAGCTGCCTCGAACTTACAGCCTTCCGGCTCTGCTTTCCGAGCAAGGATTTCAGACATGTGCCACTACCACTCCCAAGAAAATGCTCTGACCTTCTGAAGGAATGAATGAACAAGAGGCGTATACCTGAAAGAGGAAGGCTGGCATGACGATGCCTTCCCTTCGGATTTCAGCTGCTGTCATGTGACCTGCCTCAGAGGCTCAATGGCTCATTTAGAAACCTTTCTGTCACCTCACTTTACATTTTGCTCTTGATTTCTCCAAAGTTGACACAAGTCACATGTAATCAAATCTGTAGTCTGGTAAACAAATCTTGTCCTAACAACCGATGACTCACACCCACGTTGTCTGCAGCTCAGCGGTTCCGTCTAGAACATCACCGTTTTCTAAGCTGATAGAATTATTAGACCCTATTATCTAAACAACTAAAAATGATAACCCTAAACAGTTAATAGCTTACATATAACTCACGTTCAACTATGTCTAGACATAAATACATACAAAGACCAAAATGAAACGTTTTAACAGTAAATTTGCTCTCTGCTGTGCTGTTACTGCTGTTACTTATTTGATGTAATTACTCATTTGCAAACACTGTCTCTGAGTTCTCTATCATTTTTGGTTTTAATTTTAAAATATAAATTAAACATTAGTGTTGTGTGTTCATACTACATTTCTAATGGTATTATGATTACATAAAAGTGTTTTCAATAGAAAATACAATTACTTTTAAAAAGCTTTAATTCCATCCAATAATGCTTTAGCATGCTAAAACATACACAAAGTAAAATGTACCATCTTAATCACTTTGATGCCCTCTTCTCAGTTGGTTTCCTTTTTTTCCCATTTTCAGTTAACTACAGTCAGTCATAGCTAAAAACGTTAAATGTAAATTCCATAAATAAACAGCTTTAGATGGCGGTGCCCTGTTCCGAGCAGCTTGGAATATCGTTTCACCTTGTTCTGCCTCACCAGAAAGTGAATAATTCTTAGATAGCAGAGTGGCAGCCACATAATACTGCAATTTACAGTTACAATTTGTCTACTTTGTTGCCACTGCTGTTAATCTCTTCTTGTGTCTAATTTATGAATTAAATTATATCTTGATGTATGTACGGGGGCGGGGACCATGGCTCAAGCATTATATCCAGGGTTTGGGGGAAATAATTCCCAGGAATTTTTCCTATTTGAAGTAAACAGTTCATTAAGAATGAACTATATGTAAAATCTTTAACAATACTGTATGAACTTCTCTTTATACTATGCAACTGAAACTTTATCCCCATAAATAACTCTCCATTTCATCTTTCTCGAGCCCCTGCAAATACCATTTCTGTTTTCAGTTTCTATAAAATTTGCCTACTTCAAGCTCCTTTGTAAGCAGGATGTCAATTTTGTCTTTTTGTGACCAAAAAGGTTATTTCACTTAGCTGGTCTCGCTGTCCTTGAAGTGCATTGTTATAGTGTTTGCAGTAATGTTCTCCTATTTGGGGCCCAAATGACACTCTGCTGTGCGTATCACATTTCATCAATCCATGCTTCTGTTGATACATTTAACTCCTCTTGGCTCTTTGTGGCTTGCCTCCTGTAATTTTGTAGCAAATTTTGAACTCAGGTAGGATGAATCTTCCAGCTTTGTTCTCTTTCCAGTGTGTTTTGACTCTTGGAATCCATTGCTCTTTTGGAAATCTATGATATATTTTTCTGTTTATGCACAAAATTCTCACTGATACTTAATGGGGATTGTTGCTGAGTCTGTACATGGCTTTGGATAGTACTGAGACCTTGTTGTTCAGCCTTTCAGTTGTGGCTGTGGGATTGGTTCCCATTGCTTTACATCTTTAATTCCTTTCAGCAATGTTTTGCAGTTTTGGTATACACATTTTCTGTGGACCCTTTTTGATTAAGTGTATCCTTAAGCATTTTCTTTTTAGTTGCCATTGTAAGTGAAATTGTTTTCTTAATTTCCTTTTGGAGTGTTCTTTCATTGTATATAGGAATACAGCTGATCTTTGCTTGTTGAATTTATATTCTATGTCACTGAATTCATTTAAGAGCCCTTATTATTTGTGTGCACAAGTGTGCATACCTGTGCATGTATGTGTGTGCAAGTGTATATGTGTACTGTGTAAATATGTGTGCAAGTGTATATGTGCACTGTGTGAACGTGTATGCATGTGTGGAAGCATGTGTATGTTCATGGGTGTGAGTGGAGTGTGAATGTGTAAATGCATGTGCATATGTGTGTGTTCATGTGTGTGCATGTGTGTGCATGATGTGTTCATGTGCATGTGTGTGTCTCTTCTCTTCCATTGCTTGGCCAATCTTGAAAAACTATTGGCTCGTTCTTTAAATGCTCTGTATAACTCACCAGGGAGGTCACTAAACCTTGGACTGTACTTTTTTGGGAGACTGACTACCAGTTCATTCTTCTCACTAGTTCCAAGTCTGTCCAGGTTACCTATCTCTTTATCATTCAGTCCTGGTAAGGTTGATGTTTCTAGGAATTTCTTCTAGGTTATACAATTTGTTAGCACAAAAATGTTCATAACACAGCCTCATAACATCTTATTGTCTTCAATGATTTTTTTTGTATTATAACCAAACTTCTTGTGTTTAACAGCAGCACCTCACTTTCATTTCGGATCTTGGTAATGGAGTCTTTTCTCTTCTCAGGAGACCAGGCTGCTTGTTGGTTTGAACTACCTTTGGTGTAATTGATTTTGCCAACTGCTTGCCTTCCCTATTTCATTTATTCTTTCTCCATCTTCATTATTTCCTTCTACCAGCTTTGGATTTTTATTTCTTCTTTTTCTAGAATCTTACATTACAAAAACAAGGTGACATCTTTTCACTATTTTATGCGTATGGGCATCTGTGATCACATGCATGCTTTAGAAGCCGGAAGAGAGTGTGGGATCCTCTGGGAATGGAATCACAGACAGTTATGGGCTGCGATATGGGTACTGGAAATTGATCTCAGGTCCTCTGGAAGAGCAACAGTGCTTTCACCACTGAGCAATCTCTCCAGCCCTCATCTTTCTTTCTTTCTTTTTTAAAAGTTTATTTATTATTATATGTAAATACACTGTAGCTGTCTTCAGACACACCAGAAGAGGTAATTAGATCTCATTACATATGGTTGTGAGCCACCATGTGGTTGCTGGGATTTGAACTCAGAACCTTCAGAAGAGCAGTCAGTGCTCTTACCCGCTGAGCCATCTCACCAGCCCTCAACTTTCTATCTTAGCGGAAGCATTTTTAGCTATGAATTTTCCTTCTTGCACTGTCTTCTTCTCTGGTTCATAACTTTTGCTGTGGTCTTTTTATTTTCATTTTCTCTACGTATTTTTAAAATGTCACCTGTGATTTTCTTTTTCATTCGTTTTTAAGAATACATAAAATTTCCAGGTCCTGATTTCTAGCTTCATCTACTAGTAAGGGAAAATACTTTGAATGATGTCTGTACTTTTAAATATATTGAGACTTCATTTGTGTAGTAATATCTGGTCTATCCTGAAAAATATCCCATGTACACTTGAGAAGAACATATATGCTGTTTTTACTAGATGGAGTATTTGTATATGAGATGCTAAATGCTCTGTTTATGTGTGGGGGTGCATGTATGTTTGTGTGTGTGAAATTGCAAATGTGTGTGCAGATGCACGTGTGTACAAGTAGTGGCCAGAAGTCAACCTCATGAGCCATCCGCCTTTGTTCCTTGTTTTGTTTTGCTTTTTTATGAGACACACCTGGGTCTCATCAATGAGGCTAAGTTGGCTTCTTGTGAGCCCCAGGGATGGCTCTTTGTCTCCCCAATCCTGGAGGTGCAAGTGCATGCCTCCACAGCTGGCTCTTTATGTGGGGAAATGGCGATTGAGCCCAGGACCTCATGCTCACGTGACCAGCACTTTACCAACTGAGCCATCCCTTTGTCCCTTGATCCTCTGTCTCTTTAGTCATCATCCGTCTCATAGTTTTATTTATTACTGAGAGTGAGGTGTTTTCAGTGATTGCAGAATTCTGGGCTTTATCCTCTGGTTCTGTCAAGTTTGTTCAATGTATTTTGAGGCTTGCTTTGGAAGTGTTTACAATTGTTCTATCTTCCTTTTGTGAATATACATCTTTCTCTGTTTCTTGCAATGTTTTATGTAAAAGGAGTTTTTGTCTGATATTACTACGACTTGGGTTCAGTAGCTTCTCCTCACGTCTCTAGATTTCTCACTGAGGTATTCTGACACATGTCCTGTCAGTCTGGAGATTCTGGAAGAGGAGAGACTGGGACTTCTGAGTCATCAGCTGCTGCTTTTGCTTCATGACCTTCATAGTTCTTTTGAAGATTTGATCATGGAAGCAGTATTTTAAGTCTATTGGTCCTTCTGAATATACATAGATTGAAGGCTAGCAAGATGGCTCAGCAGATAAAACCACTCACTGCCAAGCCTGATGGACTTGAGTTTAGTGCCTGGAACCCACATGGGGGGAAAGAACCACCTTCTACACATTAATTAATAAATCCTTAATATTTAAATATGAATATATATACATATATACATGTATATGCATATGCCTTAGTTAGGGTTTCTATTGCTGTAATGAAACACCATGACCAAAAGCAACTTGGGGAGGAGATAATTTATTTCAGCTTACAAGTCCCAGGTAACACTCCATTACTGAGAGAAGTCAGGACAGGAAGTCAATGTGGGAATCTTGAGACAGGAGCTGATGCAGATGACACTACTTACTGGCTTGCTCAGTCTACTTTCTTATAGCACCCAGGACCACTAGCTCAGAGTTGTTACCATCCACAATGGCTAGGGCCTCCCATATCAGTCACGAATTAAAAATATTCCCTAAAGACTTGCCTACAGCCCAATCTTATGGAACATTTTCTCAATTGAGAGTCACTCTTCTCAAATGACCTAGCATGTGTCAAGTTAACATAAACTAGTCAGGACAGTATTACTGAGCATTTAATCACTAATTTTAAAAATTCAGTAACAAATAGCTTTGAAAAACTATGTAATCCTACATAATATCTTTAGCTCCACTCTTCAGATTCCTTAGAAAATGCATGTATATATTAAGTGAACTAACATATGCAGAACACTTAGAACAACACCTAATGCATGGTAAGCAAATATAAATGTTTCTAGAATCAATATCAATATCAGTTCCAGAGTGAATATCAGCTCTCTTTGCTCTCTATGACAATAGCTGACATAAAAGGTAGAAATGAAATCCATATAATAGAATCATGGTAGTTTGTTTTTTTGTTTGTTTGGTTTTGGTTTTTCGAAACAGGGTTTCTCTGTATAGCCCTAGCTGTCCTGGAACTCATTCTGTAGACCAAGCTGGCCTCCAACTCAGAAATCTGCCTGCCTCTGCCTTCCAAGTGCTAGGATTAAAGGCATGTGCCACCACCACCTGGTGGTAGATTTTCCATGTATAATTTCTATCTATAGAGAAAAGGATATGGTCTTTTAATTCTAAAAACTCTATACTGTAGTTACTGAATTCAACAAACATTTGTTCCTAAAGCTCGTTATGTAAAGTGAGGTGGAGTGGTCAATGGTATTTTTAGGATCCAGACAAGAGGCAAGTCAGTCGAGGGCACAGCTTCCTCAAATATTGTAGACTATCTTTTGGTGGTTTACAATGTTTGCATGTCTATGCAAGGCATCAGTAGATGTCAGGATGGTTTTTACTGTGCTCCTGGGGCTGATGGTACATGCTCAGCCAGCAAACCTATGTGAGCACCTATGTGAGCCAGAAAGTGCAAGGCCAGAGTCCTCAGAACCATATGCATCTGTCCTTTGTGCACTGACCAGCAGCTTACACTCAGTTCCTAGGTGCTGCTGTCCCCTTGAGTGTGGGTGGAACTGAAGCACACTTCCAAATGAATGGTGACAGGATGTCTCTTCTGTAACTAGGTATAGCAACTTCCTCTTGTTTCCTGTTCCCTCTTACTGAAGCAAGCTGCCTTATTATAAGATACTCTATGGAGAGTACTAGGTTGAACGGAGCTTTAAAAAAAACCAATTTATTGGCATATGCTCATTGTATATAGTGCTGGATTTCATAAGAACACTTTTATACAGTCTCTCTCTTTGTGTGTGTGTGTGTGTGTGTGTGTGTGTGTGTATGTACATGGCATATGCATGTGTTCATACGTGCATATGTACAGGTGGAGGTCAAAGGTTGACAATGAGCTCTTTCTCAATCATTCTCCAGTTTTTTTAGTTAGGGTCTCTCACTAAACAGTGATTTGTCTAGACTGACCAGCAAGCCCCAAGGATCTGTCTCATTTATGAAACTAGTGTTCAGTACAGTTAAATAATGACCTAACTTGTCTGGCTTCAGTGAGGGAGGATATGCCTAGTCCTGCAGTGAGTTGATATGTGTTTGTGGGGTACTAGGGAGATGATACCCAGAGCGGAGCTCCCCCTTCTCAGAGGAGAAGGGGAGGGAAGAATAAGGGGAGGATCTTTGTGAGGGAATGCTGGGAAGAGGAGGTCTTTACATTGGGATGTAAAGTGAATAAATAAGTAAAGTTTTAAACACAGCAAACAAAACATAAGATTAAATAGCAGGAGATAGACAGATTGATAGATAGATAGACAGACAGACAGACAGACAGACAGACAGACAGACAGACAGATAGATAGATAGATAGATAGATAGATAGATGGATTTGAAAAAACAAAGAAACCATCAACTCAGACACCTAAAACATCCAGGAGGAACTGACTGTGGAAGTTACTTTATGACAACCAATTGTGATTACCAATATGCTGAGTCTTACAATTCCCACCCCTTGAGCTAGCAGGGCATGGGCCTCCACGAGTGCTGACAGTTTCTGTATGCATGGGGCTGGTCTGTATAATAATGTACATAATTTACTTTATGTTCCTTCATCGGGAAATATTCTCCCTGCCAAGGTCATTGGGGAATGTTCTCCCTGTCAAAGTTAATGACTGCATGCTAATTAGAAACAGCCCAGGTCCGGAAGGCCAGGGTGTGCCTACTGTTCCTCAGCAAAATGGTACATGCTAAGACCCTCAGGACAGTCTTGAAGGCTGTGGGAAAGAACTCTGAAAACATGAGTTGAAAATATATCATTTCTCAACTGTGCAAAGTATAAGGATGCAATATGAATTATATGAGGAGCTTCACAGACCTAAAGGAACAGAGGCAGCTGCACTGTGAGCCAGCTTGTCAGAAAGCTACTAAGGAAGGGGATAAAGAGATTTGGGGAATGGTGATTGCAAGGGAAGATACCACACAGCTAAATTTATTGTTTGTACTTACAAAGGTAGGCAGATTGCTGAGTTCAAGGTCAGAGCTAGTTTGGGCCCAGGCAGGGTGGAAATGGTGATCTCAGAGCCAGATCCCATCCAGGTAGCTTATTGTCTGTGCTTACAAAGACAGGCAGATCTCTGAATTCATTGCTATGTTAAAGAAAATGTACTTGCTGTCTTTTCTAAGAATCTAAGGTCATAAAATGCTGATCCATGGGGTAATCACAAAGGAACCTGCGGGGGAGGATTGAATTGATATACAAATAAAAAACTTGGCTTTATTCTGCAAGAGCTGAGCTGTCTGAAGACTTCTGGAGAGCTGTCCTAAGAACACAAAACTGGAGCGTCCTTCCCTGCCCCTTCCCTGCAAGTGGAGGGCCTACCTCCAGGGAACACTTTAAGCCAGAGACTCAGGAGTCGCCATTCTCTCTCTGGTGAGTTTCTAAGACCAGAGCAGCCAGCTTGGAGGATCAGGCCCCATGAGTCGCAGGAGACTAGCAGGGCAGCAAGGACAGGACAAGCTCTAGCCAGAGACACTAAGAACATCTAACACCAAAAAGCAAAAGATGGCGAAAAGCAAATGCAAGAATCCTATCAACAGAAACCAAGACTACTTGGCTTCATCAGAACCTAGTACTCCCACTGCAGCAAGTCCTGGATATCCCAAAACACCAGAAAAGCAAGAATTGGGTCTTAAATCATATCTCACAATGCTGATAGACGAACTTAAGAAGGACATAAATAACTCCCTTAAAGAAATACAGGAGAATACAGGTAAAGAGAGGTACAAGCCCTTAAAGAGGAAACAAAAAAATCCCATAAAGAATTACAGGAGATCACAAGTAA
>NW_022196912.1:87830563-87838137 GCF_008632895.1 Mastomys coucha | reverse complement strand
TAGGGGAATGCCAGGGCCAATAAGTGGGAGAGGGTGGGGTGGCAGGCATGGGGAGGAGGGAAGCAACAAGGGTTTGTTTTTGTTGTTTTTGTTTGTTTCTTTGTTTTTTGGTGGGGAAAGTGGGAATGGAGAAATTTATATGTAAATAAAGAAAATATCTAATAAAAAAAAAAAAGAACACAAGACTGTCATTCTTTCATTGCTCCAAAACACCCCTTCCTCAGAACCCATCTCCAAGCTGAGGCTGGCCCTTGGCATAATAGAATAAAATAACTTTCCAAAAGAGACCTATCTGGCAAAGGAAACTGATCTTGAACAAGAGCCAGCATTACATATTAAGGATGTTGAGCAAACAAACCTACCAATGTATTTGTTAAATAGCTGCACAAGATTGCTTAAGGCTGCAAGCATTCTTTTGAATTGGAACACTACTTGTTTAATCCAATTTGTTCAATACCAAACATTACTTTCAAATATGTTCAGAACTATATTGCATTTTACTGAGATCCTAGTGACTGATGTTCATATGACAGGGCAAGATGAATAAGCTTATAGGATATATTCCTTCACACAAATGACCATTGTAGTAAATCATCCTCCCTTCTATTTGTATTTGTTGATTCTAAATAATCTTTACCTATTATAATGACTTTATACTACTAATAAAAAGTTAGCAATATGCAACAGACATAAATATGACCAAAATAGCAAAACAGAAACTTTTATCCAAATAAATATCCACTAACTTCTGAAAAAAGTTGAAAAAGATTATTATAGAAAAATTATCAGTAATTAATGTTATGTTTTTAGTGAGTACAAAAGGAATATAAATATAATACTATTCATGCATAGCTCTCATTATACATACTTATGTCAATTAGTAGAACTTATTAACTAAAAGGTGGGGTTTTTATAAATAAATGAAAATTATACTTTCTGCCATAAAAGACAATGAACCACCAATTATCAGTATTTATTTTTTGTTTTTGTTTTTTGGGAGGGAGGGGTTCGAGACAGGGTTTCTCTGTATAGCCCTGGTTGTCCTGAACTCACTCTTTAGACCAGGCTGACCTCAAACTCAGAAATCTACCTGCCTCTGCCTACCAAGTGCTGGGATTAAAGGCATGTGCCATTACTACCTGGCTTATCAGTGTTTATTAATGAGCTTTATTTGATGCTAATTTCTCAAATTATATTAGAATGAAAAAACTGGTTTAATAGAGTGTCTTAGAACATAAATATAACTGCTTGTTACATTTCCTTTAAAAGATACATTAGACTAGAAATGATATATAGTTGCTGAACTGTCAAGCTTAAATGTAATTTTTTATTTTTAATTATTACACTCACTTAAATATTAGAGAATGAAATTAATTGTGTGTGTGTGTGTGTGTGTGTGTGTGTGTGTGTGTGTGTGTGTGTGCATGTGCCTGTGCATGTCATGAACATGTTTAAAATGTTAGAGCTGGGTGTGATTCATGGGCACATGCCTTTACCCTCGCACTTGAAGGCAGGCCATCTCTGAATTCCAGGCCAGCCTCATCTACAGATTGAGTTTCGGGACAGCCAGGGCTATCCAGAGAAACCCTGTCTCAGAAAGAAAAAGACCTTTTGAGTTACTTTTCTTCAAGAAGAAGTGAGATGCAAAGCACTCACATTCCCTACCTTAATATTGTTCATCCCATTGGAGGTACAGAGAAATCCACCTGAGAAGAAGGCAGTGTTCCCCTCTCATTACTCCATGATGATAAGCCAACATCCACGGTTCTGCACAGTACCCAGGGGAAGCTAGGAACTCACTAAAAAGTAGAACTGGTAAGATATGAGAAAATTAAAACCAAGGTTCTAGTATTCTTCAAATTTGAGATTACCTTTTGATCACTTTTTACAAACTACTGAAAATGGGACAATCTATACATTACTCCCTCCAAGACTCACAGAACTCAGTGAAACAGGAGGCAGGGCATGTAAGAGCTGGAGGATGGGGAGGGAGGATGGGGAAGAGGTTAGGAGGAGGGAGAGAAGGAGGGTAGAGAGGAGTGCTGTGAAATGTTTCCCTCTGAACATGACCTGCAGTCACTCCCAGGAACTCGCAGAAGCTATGATTACCTAAACAAGACCTACACAAGTTAGAGCCCACCAATATTCCAGCATTCCTCAGTCATGTAGTAGTTGACAAATTTCACTTACCTAAGTACATAACCCTTCATCCATGCCTGTATAAGCAACCCTAACTAAATGCAGTGGAACATGTATGTCCATACAAACACATACACACAAGACATGAATGTTGGAGACAGATAACAAAAGATAACCAGTGGGATGTGACAGAAATGTGTGTGTTTGTGTGTGTGTGTGTGTAAGCTTGTGAAAAAATAAATGGAAATGAATTAATGTTAGGAAACTAAGATGGACAGCTTCTCCTTTTAAACACATTACATAATGAATTCATTCACCAAGTGACTATCCAATAGCACAGTATAAACACTCACAGATACCATGCTAACTGGGTCTACTGGTAGACCCCTGAGCTCATGGAACTTTAGTCTCATGAGATCTTTTTCTAGGAACCAAGAAACATGGTGCAGGGCTTCACAAACTGACTGACCTTCTGAGTATTCTGTTATTGAGATTTAGAGACAAACTCCTTTGCAAATGTCCAAAATAGAATTCCTCAGCCACCTCACATGGGAAGAAGTGACCAGGACATTGTAGTTCATGGGATTCTTGGGAGGAGCTCTGGGCAGCAGGGGGCATAACCTGAAGGAAACACATTGTGTTCCACTCATCCTTACCTTGGACTCAGGACTGCACACTTCAGGCAACAAGAACCGCTGGGTGTCAATTGGCTCACTTGTAAACGAGAAGTTTTTTTTTATCCTGGAATACCTTTAAAACAAGTGGGATCACATATGAGTCCCCAGTTGAACCATTTGCTTCAAGCACAGATAGATGCTGTATTTGCTTGTTGCCGATCAGTACTAAAACAATATCCTGATATAAAATCAAAGCCAATCCCCATGCAGTGTAGGTTCAGGTCATCATGCATAACATAGCTTTGGCTTCATCTCGGAGCAGCGTGAGGATGCTTTCCACCTGCCCCATTGTGTGTGACAGTGACAAAGAATGGGCCCTTACCTCCCCAACAATGTGATCTCACCTCCATCAACACACAGGAGCAGACTTGCTGCACATTCACAGTCATGTATTCAAGAGTCAAAGGCAAAGAATTAACACCTGCAGAAAGGCTGCAAGCCAGGCCATCACATTACAGAGTATAAATTGATGAAATGAGAATGTAGTAAATGACATCCTAATGGTTCTTATTCTGGCTTCCTAATTCTCTGTGTGCACGAAGCTTTTATGCACCGCTGAAGTACAGCCATCGCAACCTCCAACTAGCCCCAGTTAGTTTAATTATAGCCTAATGCTCTCCAAATATGCCTGGCATAAAAGCCCATAGAACTGCCTTGCCTTAATTTGAAAGGATGAGATTGAGCACTTTTTAAAACAAAACTTTAATATAACCCTACAGAGCACACAAAATACTCTGGGCATGGGGGTGGGGGTGGGGGTGGCAGGGGAGTGGCCTTACCCTGTCTTTGGCAAAGTAAACCAGACAGAATCTGCAAAACTAAAGAAGTTCCAGGATGGAAAGGCTACGGAGTTACAAACCCCTGTGGGCACACAGGTTGGCTTTAGCATGCAGCAGTGACAACTTCATTGTGCTATCAATAGAACAGCTGAGAAAGACTAATTGTAAGTGCTCTGCATATGTTAGGTCATTTAATCTTACAGGAGGCCCCAAACCACAACAAGACAGATACCATTATCTCTGTTTTAATGATGAAGAGGCCAAAGGGAGATGAAATTACCTCAGGTCAAGCGGCCCATAAGTGGTATGGATGGGATTTGAATGCATCCAATGTGAGTTTGCCTCCAGATCACGTCTTTTAACCACATAACCGGGTGTATGGATATTGAACTGTTAATACGGGTCCTTAAATTATGCCTCAGCACACACAATGTCCAGGAAGGTCAGATAACCAGATATGGAGCCATTTAGTCAGGGGTAGTGTTGGAAGTGAGCACAGACCAGATCCTGGAAGCCACATTTAGCTCTCCCTATGAACTAGTATCCACTAAGACATGCTGACCGACCTGCCCTGGAAGCAGACGGACCTGCCCTGGCTGCAGACCGACCTGCCCTGGAAGCAGACCGACCTGCCCTGGCTGCAGACCGACCTGCCCTGGAAGCAGACCGACCTGCCCTGGAAGCGACTTGAATCGGTTTTTTGCATGCTCTCTACTCATCTGCACCCAAGTTCAGCTTCCACAGCTAAAGATGATCACAGAGGGTATGCCTCTCACAGATACTGTAAGCGATGCATTTGTTCTAGGCTAAACAAGTGCATGAGCCTCTAAGGAGGGGGAAAAAGCATTTTTTAAAATGTTGATATATGCCGCTAAGAGGAATTTAAAGTCATCAAGAACACTTCAATTAATTCAGCACATGCAAACAGCAGAGTTAATGAAAAGCAAGAGTATCTCCCCAGGATCTGTTTTTTGGGGTTTTTTTTTTTCAGATTAGCAAAAGAATCCCTGAAACCCTCACAGGAAGTGAGGCAATAGCCACTGAGCCGGCTACATCTCCCTGTGGCACAGCAGAATGTTTCGCCTCGCGTGACGCTAATGGAGGAAAAATAGTTTTGTTATTTGAGTGTAAAGACTAAATAATGATAAATTGGTTGCCTGAAGTGCAGAAACAAATGGGTGTGTGGCATTAACAGAGTTAATTGTAGATGCAGATTAAAAGGCAAGATTAAGTAGTGGAAGAAAAGCAGAGTCACCTCGGCCCAGCCCCACCAAGCAGCGGCGGTGAGTCACCTAGCAACAAGTTTCCTATCCCCGCTGCGCTCTTTAATTCGGCAAATCTGCTCAGGGTGGCGGGCTGTTCTCCTGACAAGACGCATTATGTAGGAGACGGAGGGATACAAAAATCCAGTGAACACAGCACTCTGCTCCCTATTGACCACTGATCCTTTCTCTCGATCCACAAAAGAGGCTCACATAATGCCCTGAAAGGAGAAGAGTCTCCACAGAGAAAACATTTGCTTGTAATTGAGATTGACTACATAATGAAAATGATGTTCTTTTTTAAAATTCTGCTTGTTGAGGCCACACTTTTTGTCTCCTGGCACTCAAAACATATCCCTGCTGGGAAAAGGGGCAAACATTGTAAAAACTCGAAACTGTGATTTCTTTCCCTCCCCCCTTTGCATTGAAAGCACCCATTCTGTAACAAAATGGCCAGGTCTCTCTCCTTAGAACTTAAACAAGTGCTGAGAAGGTAAACAGGAAAACTTCTATTCAGAGTTTCATCGAGTGTGCTGGCTTTGCTGACGGGCTTTGCATCCTCATTGATTTGCACAACAACTGGACGAAACTGGATGGGAAATTCAATTTCTTGATTGTGTCCTCTGTGGGGAGACTGTACATTGCTGGACAAAACTCAGCCGGCATTTAAAATGCGTGGCTTTTAAACACCCGTTAAATTTTTCACCTGACTGAGAAGAAGCAAGAACCACAAGAAAATAAAAGTAGTCTCAGACTGGAAGCCGCGAAGCTGAGGGACAATTTCTCATCCAAAGGATGGGTTAGGCAGGCTCTTTGTGAAGGCTGGCACAGCACGGGAGCAGCTTGGTTGTAGCCATATCAATGGACTTACTAATTTTGAAATAACGTGGAAATTATGCTTAAATTGGGAGACAGTAATATATTTCTGGGTTTCTCTTATCTTTCAAGGATTTTATTGTGCAAAGTGACTTTCATAAACACATGAGCATTCTGAAGGGCGCCTGCATTCAACACTCAGCCGCCCGCCGCCAGGTCCCTTTCTAGAGGCTGAGGATGCAAGCATGGAATATAGATGGTCCTTCAAAGACAAACAGAAGAACAGAAGTGGCGTGTTAGTCTAGAATCTGCTGTGGGGACTGAAAGAATAGCCACCTAGAGCAGCGGTTCTCAACCTCCCTCACCCTGAGACCCTTTAATACCGTTCCTCAAGTCAGAGTGTCCTCCAGCCTTAACACTATTCTCATTGTTGCTTCATAACTGAAATGTCACTACTGTTATGAGTCATAATGTAAACATATGATATGCAGGGCATCTGGGAGGATCACGACCCACATGCTGAGAACTGCTGGCCTAGAGTCCCAAGCAGCCTGACAGGAGAAGTGTTTGTTCCATATTTCTGCAGAAAGAAGACAACAGGCCAGCCCCTACCTAAAGAAACCGTGGTTAGTGACTGTCTCTGCGAGAGGAAAGCCTCAGCTGAGAGGACTCTACAGGGTTCTTAAAAGAGAAAGTCATGGTGCTTCAAGTGGCAGCCAGCCGTCTCAGACCTTGCGAATTGGGTTCTGGAGAGGTATTTAAGCCTTAACAGGAGTGTGGAAATGCTACAGACCTTACTGTGGAACAATTGAGTTTGCAATGGCATTAGCCATTGATAACTTTTATCTTCTCTATCTAAGGAAAAGCCATGGGAAATGAGGAGATGCCAATTCTCTATTGTGAGTTACCATTTTAAATAGATGATTGAAATCAGGTTGTTAACACAGCAACAACCACCAAAAAAAAAAAAAAAAAAAAAAAAAAAAAAAAAAAAAAAAAATCCCTGATCGGGAAAGACTAAGCCTACCAGAGGATACAGAGAAGATTATGAATGAGTTACATAAGACACTGTGGAAAAGCAAGGAGCAGAGGTCTCACATGAACAGTCTCTTTCAGAGAAGACACAATAATTTTACAAACATTATCTTCTCACATTTATGTTCAGTCACTTAAGCCACATTAACTATCCTCTTAGCTTTCTCACCAAGACTCTCTGACATAAAGCATTCAGCAGTTTTTCCAAAAAGGTTAATAGTTCACCAGGCAAAGTTAGAATGAAGCAGAATTGGTCATTCCTAAAACTCTTGGTTGAAACATGAGGACTTTGTGTTGACAACCTAGGGGTCGTAATGAGTCTCTAGTACATTCTTAAGGCTTGTTTCTTTTACCCTGTGAATGGGGGAAGTAAAATTATAGTCTCTAGGTGTTTTGCACGGTTCTTTCACGGGCAGGCTTTCCGACACCAATTAAAGAGATTATGTCATCAAGCGAAAGAAAAGCAGTAACTTGCAAGTTGGCGCTGTGATTGCTTGAGACAGGGTCACAGGGCCCAATAGCCTAGCAGCTGACCTTCAAAAAATTAACTCTGAGCTCAATTCCTAATTAACCTTTTTCAATACAAGAAAGTATAATTTCAGGCCACTAGTCCCTCCCAAATACCCACTTTTTCTTCTACAAGGAATGTGTTACCAAAATCAATTAGCAATTTTCAAAAAGAAAAGAAAGAGAGAAAGAAAAGAAAAACCCTTTTCTTTAATGATGTGTCTTAGGGGATGATTTCTCTTTCCAAACAAAGTCTCCCTCCCATGTTTACAAAACTCAAAGTAAACTTAGCCCTGCATACATTTTAGCATTAAACTAAGTTTTTGCTAATGCCTAAAAATGTCAATGAAGAACTGGGC
>NW_022196912.1:87827099-87830553 GCF_008632895.1 Mastomys coucha | reverse complement strand
GAAAAAGAGAAAGAGAAAGAGAAGAAAGAAGAAAAAGTGAAAAGAAATAGAAGTCACGGTGGGAACTCTTGTAGGAGATTGATCCCTGTACTTCTCTCCATCACAGATACAAAAAACCTTGGATACTCAAGTTTCATATTACTCATACATCCCAATGTATGCTTTGAAATCTCTCTAGCTTCCTTATAATGGTGCACACACACCTTTAAAGATTAGGTTGGAATTCATTTTTTTCATAGCTTAGGAGTCATGTTCTCTGTCATTCATAAAACCTCCCTCTGCTGTGCAATGTATATTTTTTTCCCAGATATTGCTCTCTGGTGAGAGTGCACCAATTATCCTAGCTTTATTTAGCTGGGCCTGGTGTTAAATAGCTGGCGGACTTCACACTTCTCCCTCTCTCTGGTCTCCAACTGAACAAAAGAGCAGGTTACTCTCAAGGTTGCCCTGAATGATGGGCGAGGCAGGCAAGTCCTCTTTGTAACTGATTTTCATCCCAGTAATCACTGTCTTTTGACCTCCATATTAAAGTGGTGTTCATCAAATTTAAAATCAGAATTAGCATTGCACATGAATGTAGAAAATTCTTTAGATGTGACCAGAATGAATACCTCGTTAGCTCCGTCTTTCCTTGGCTGCTTCCAGTCTAAGTTGTGAATAGCACAAGCCAAATTGACAATTATTCAGAAACTAGCCTAGCTAACATCTCTATTTTTCTATTTTAATTTTCTCCAGTTCTTCTTTAAATAGCACCTTTAAATTCCACCAGTGCTGGATGGTGAAACAAAATCCTGTAATCATTAACAAAGCTGATTCTTAACAATTGCCCACATAAATATTCAGGACTGAGGTGACACTTCAGTGGAAAAAGAGCAACAGGCTTTTTAAAGAGCCCCACAGGAGGCCCTGAAATGCACCATAAATAGGTACCCCTTTCCCCACGAATAACGGCGTATAGACACGTCTCTGCTGTTTCGTTGCGGCCGTGTTTCTCTAAACGAACCCATACATACGGGCGTTGAAAAGAAGCACCAGGGCTAGCACTGAGACCCAATTAATGTACTGCACAGAATTCACACAAAACAGAAAATGACACCAAATTCATAGCAGAGAATACAACAGAAACCAGTGAGGACAGGCTGGAAACGTGCCAGATCTGTTAGTGTGCACCCAGCACCTAGAACCCGGCACCTGGCACTGGCCGTTGGGCTTTACAGGTGAAACAAAAAAACTTTCAATCCTCATTTCAAAAAAATGAACAATCGCATCATGTTGGAAAAAGAAAACAGAAAGTACACACGTACAATGCAAGTTTTAAGTCTATCTGTTGTCTATACCCAACTACACACATAAACCTTTGGCCCCACCAATGACCCTGGAGAAGATTGTGTAAGGGGTGTGTATGTGTGTGTCCTTGTCCATAGGGAGACTGAGCACTGAGATGGAAATGACAAAGTCAAGGGAAGGTAAATGACTTCTTTTTAAAAGATTTGTTTATGGGCTGGTGAGATGGCTCAGTGATTAAGAGCACTGACTGCTCTTCCTAAAGGTCCTGAGTTCAAATCCCAGCAACCACATGGTGGCTCACAACCACCCATAATGATATCTGATGCCCCCTCTTCTGGTGTGTCTGAAGACAGCTATAGTGTACTTACATATAACAATAAATAAATCTTTAAAAAAAAAAGATTTGTTTATTTTTATTGTATAAGTGTTTTGCCTGCATGTATGTAAATGTACTACATGGGTACCTGGTGTTCACAGAGGCCAGAAGAAAGTATGGGACCCCAGTTATAGCTGATTATGAACCACTGTGTGGATGCTGGGAACTGAACCTGGATCCTCTGCAAGAGCAATAAAGGCTCTTAACTCCTGAGCCTTCTCTCCTGCCTGATAAATGACTTCTAAAACTACCATGTTTGTTATGTTCCTGGTAGATGTGCATGCACTGTTTGGTTCTCTTGAGTTCTCTTGAGTTCACTTAAAAGGGAACTTTGTTCTAACAGGATTTGAGATGCTAAATAAGCCCAATTCTTGAACTGAAAAGGGCACACACAAACAGCTAATTTTACTCTACCTTTGCCAGATTTAGTTGGTCAGTTTGCCAAAGATATTATGTAATTCTAGAAGTGTCAACTATTGATACATTGTTTAACGAAGCTTTGGGAGATAAGCTGTTTAAAATACTTGTAACTTTGTGAAGTATTTGTAGCTTGTAGCCTGCAGGTCTTTTTGAAGTCTCTTTCTGAAAAGAGGTAAATCATCTCTAAGTACATAGTAACACAAGCTTTCAGTGTGCTTTTACGTTAATGAATATATGAATACCTAAAGCATATGGTAAGTCTCATATCATAATTTCAAGTTAAAAAAAAAATCCTTAGTTTCAAAGGTCCAAGTGATAGGAAATAGATGATACATTTAGGTCTTACATCTTATAACCCGGCTCTTTTTGAAGCAGTAGAATTCTAAAATAACAGAGTTGAGTAATGCAATGAAATTCATTGTGATAAGGTTTGACCCTCATACAGATGTATAAGCAGAGACTATGCATGTATATATGGTCATGAGAATATGTATGAGTATAGCATTCACATGTAAAATTAAACAGTTCTGCAAATGCTTGACTAGGAAACCTTTTAATAATTTGTGGTGCCTGCCACGATACAGGAAAGTATAAAGGCAGATGAAGAAAACACCAAGACTAAAGAATTTGAGAACACCAAGGTTTAAGAGCCATCACATCAGGGCATCATAATGAAAGCCGCATGGGCCACGGCTCTGAAGGAGGAGCCTTCTCTGTTTACCTTCCGGGCTCCTTGCTGGCTAGACCTGGGAGAAGCTTAGCTCCCCAGGGCACCAGGTTAGGAGGATCCAGGAAACCCCATTTCCCAATCAGCATCATTACTATAGATGCTCCTGGACCTCCTTGGCCACATCCAGCTCTCAGAAACAGACCTGCTTAATGCAAAATGAATCACAGTACATTATGGGTCAGCATTCCTTTCCAACCAACTAGCACAATGAGAAGAAAATGGAATTAGAAAAAAAAAGGAAATCCCAAATCTTTGCAGCTGTATTGGATTCCTAAGGGAGAGAAAAGGCCAGTTATGCTACAGACAGAATTGAGTTGACGTCATATTAACTATTATGATTGCAGATATTTTAATGAAACATTGGCTACTAAATTTATCAGGCCTAACTGATAACAGCAGTTACTTTTAAAGTAACTTGAAAAACCTGCCTGAGGATTTGGGAACAAGGTTGCTCTGCCACCTGCTGGCTGATTAGGAATAATGCAGTTCTTAGAAGTTCTCCCCGTTTTCAAAGGTATCAGACCTGAACTGGGTTTGTAGTAAGGCGGTGCAGGAGGCAACCTATGTGGTTCAGGGTCATGGAAATAGCACTAGGCCTGGCATCAGCAAACTGAAGAGGAAGGGTGTGTGTGTGTGTGTGT
>NW_022196912.1:87819011-87827089 GCF_008632895.1 Mastomys coucha | reverse complement strand
GTGTGTGTGTGTGTGTGTCTGTGCATACGCGCTCGTGACCATGCATGCACATATGAAGAGACCCAATGCAACCCTTTCTTAAATGCTGACACACTGAGAGGTTTCCTCTATCCTCACCATGGAACTACTAACTGCAGCCACCTCTATGCATAATTTAGTGGCCTTATCTCTAGGACACTTGTTAAGAAATCTGTCCTACCTCAAGTGGAACGACACCTTTTACACCATCTAACACTATGAGGAACTCCTTGGTCAGATTTACAGGTAAAACTAACAGGGTGCAATAGTCAGTTTGTTGGCCTCCTCAGTCTGTATTTTAGAGGACATTGCCACAGAGCTTTTATGCAAGTTCAGAGTCTAATTGGACTAGTGACTTTAAATTAGCTTTATAAAAGAAAATAGAGGGCTGGAGAGATGGCTCAGAGGTTAAGAGCACCGACTGCTCGGCCAGAGGTCCTGAGTTCAATTCCCAACAACCACATAGGATCCGATGCACTCTTCTAGTGTGTGTCTGAAGACAACTGCAGTGCACTCATATAAGTAAAAAATAAATAAATCTTAAAAAAAGAAAAGGAAGAGGAAAGGAAAGAGAGAAAGGAAGGAAGGAAGAAAGAAAGAAAGAGAGAGAAAGGGAGAGATGTGGGCTGTGGGGACAGTTCAGTAGGTAAAGCTGCCCAAGCCTGCAGGCTTGAGTTCTGATCCCCAGGACCCATGAAAAAGCTGGGACGGTTGGTATGTCTGTTTCCCCAATGCTGGTGGTTGAGGAGGTGGCAAGCAAGTGTCAGGGGCTGCCTGGGCAGCCAGTGTAATCTAAACGGTGCGTGCCTTCTGGCCTCGGGGAGATTCTGCCTCAAAAGATGAGGTAAAGACCAATAGAGGAAGACGCCTGAAGTTGAACCTTTTTCTTACATGGGTACTCACATACACCACCACATGTGCAGGCACACACGCATACATGCGCACACTCTCAAACACACTTGCCCATTAACACATGCAGAGACGGGGAGGGGGTTGATGCTTGCTTATTTGCTTAAATGAGAACCCATTTCCTACCTTCTGCAGTCTCAGGCCTGTGCCAACCTTACATCTTTCAAAACACATGTTCCAACTAAACAACGTGGAGATTTCTACCTTTGTGCTTTGGGGGGAGAGGGCCCGGGCCAGTTAAGACAAAGACTAAGTCTCCTCCCTGCCTTTCTTCTGGGTAGTGCCAGCGGGGGCTTCCTCGGCACCTAGAGAAACAAGCATGCCACAGAAAGATGGAAAGTCATCGGACTAACACCTGAAAAAAGTTTAAAACAATTTCTCAATTTCTAGCTATAATTTAGCCCATTTTCTTTTTCAAATTTCTCCCACAATATCCTTATGAGGGATCTCGCTATTGGGATTAAAGGAAAATTTCAAGCATTCACAAAAGGCAGGTCCAACAAAATCACATCCTTCTCAAATGCTTTGTTTGTTAACAGAAATATCCCTAAAATGTGGGTTTTCACACCCCTGAGCAATCGCTGTCACAAAGGGAACAATTCTGAACTTAAGCTGGCTGTGCATTCCCTAGCAGGGGACAATGCCTCCCCTGCCTTTTTTTAAAAGAAAACTCTCCCCCTGACCTGTGTGTAGACCACCCATGAAGCAGGTTTTCTCACTTAATCTGAGGAAGAGAAAAGGAGACTTGTTGCCTTTAGCAGTCCTGGGCTTTTCTCCTAATAGGGTAAGTTAATTATTTTCATCAACAGATGAGGGGTGGCCGGGGCAGACCGGCAGGGGCCAAGAGGGAAGCAGGTGTTTCCCACACCTGCACTGCCAGGCTTAATTGCTCTGAAATCTGGAGGCTTCGGTGGCATTTGCCTTTCTTTGCTGAGTCTCGGGAGGAGAGCCCCATTGGTAGGGTTTGTAACGTAATTGCAGTATAAATATGCAACCACTTTTGAGTGAACAAATTATTTTCTTTAAGATGAACTCCAGGTAAATTTAATTAGGAAGAAAATGTGATTGACAAGTACTAAACTGAGTGCCTGGGATTAAAAGTCCTACTTCTGCTCAAAGATGAAAAGAACGAGGAGGAGGAGGAGGAGGAGGAGGAAGACAAGGAGGAGGAAGACGAGGAGGAGGAAGACGAGGAGGAGGAGGAGAAAAGAAAGAATAAACGAACTAAAAAGCAATGATTGAAACCAACCTTATTCTGTTTGTTTTCTTCTGCAGGCAGTGAGTTAGGGTAGAGAAAACTGTTGGATTGAGATTTCCACAATTAAACCCAAAAAGGTATCTTTTGTTTTGTTTTTAGTACAATGCAAGAAAAATCAGCTTGAAAGGGAAGTAACCTGCATAGCAAGACAATATTTATTGTGGTACTCTGTGCTATTTGTATTTATGTGTGTGCATGTGTGTGTATGAATGGCGGCCTATGCGCTTTGGCACACGTGTGGTGGTCAGAGGATAACCTGGGGGGGCGGGGGGGGGGAGGCCCCTGCTTCCCACTTTCTTCCTGGGATTCTCCCATGTCAGTCTTGCCATTCTCCAGGGGAGCAATGAGATTACAGGCACATGCTTCCCCTCTGACTTTTCTGTGGCTGAACTCATGTCCTCACACTTGCAAGACAAGAGCTTGGCCCACTATGCCATCTCCTCACCCCTTACATTCAATCTAAATGTGTTTATAAACATGGTTTGTAAGAGCCGACTGCTTACCATGCGCCTAACGCTTCCTTGCCTCATTTAACCCTCACATCAGCCTTGAGAGGCAGTTTCCAGGGTTACCCTGATGCTACAGGTGTGGAAGCTGAGACAGAAAGAGGCCGAACAAAGTTCCAACATCAGTCGCATATGGCAGACTGTGCATCTGCCTTTGGGGTTGCATGATCACCAGAAGTCAGTTGCTATTAAGTCTCCCCAATATTTTTCAGGAGTGTTTCCTCTTGATTCCTAAGAGCAGATGGATGAACGAGGCAAGACAGATATTAAAATTTGAGTGCTTTGAGAAAAAAGCTAGAAGGAGTTCCACGCTCTTACCTGGAGGCCAGGGATTAGCACGCTGTTATTTAACACATGGTACGGGAATATTCTAAAAGAAACTCCAGGCGTGGGGCCTCCAGTAAGGAGATCTCTCTCCACTGTGACTGTGGCTTAGAAAATTGTCCCTCTTAGAAGTAATCCTCCCGCCCAAGGGAAAAGCAATCTCAAGTCCAGAAAAAAAAAAAATAGAGGAAATTTGGCCAAACTTTTACAATGGAGTCAGTCCGGTGCAAGATTATAACAGAAATATTACTCCAAGGCCGCAGACAGGGCCTGTTTATACCCAGTAACCATTACCACTTCCTCTGATAGCAACAATCGCATGACCTTGTCACGTGACTGCTTCTGTCCTGATGAAAGACCGAAAAGGAAGCACAAGGCTGTGACTGGCCAGGGCGTTTCTCATTGGATAGCTGCTAGCACGTGCTCATGTGATACAGAAAATACGAGAAGCTGACTCTGTAGTGTAAACATTCTAGCCTCAGACAAAGGAACCTCAGTTTCAACTTCCACTTCCCTTCCTTGCTTCGCCCTTTGGGGGCGTGGAGGCGAGGAATGGGAAGCTGGGGAGTCCCCTCTGGGGACTGCCCGGAACCCTCAGCTTCCTGGAGGATCCCAGGCACCGCCTTCTGTAAGGCCTGCCTCTAGCAGGGTTTGCCCTGCTGCTGCCTAACGCCAGCTTTTACAACCATAAAGTCACCGTGCTGAGACACATTAGAATTGTGACAGGCAGGGACAGGCGTGTAGCTCAGCGATGGCACTGCTTAGCATATTTGAGACCCCTAGATCTAACCCCAACTCCCTCTAAAAAGTACAGAGAATAGGGTGTGGCTTGGTAGAGTACTGTGTTCAGACTTCCCCTGGGATCCACCAGGTCTTAATGTAGGAATTTGGTAATGCATGGGGATTTTTTTTTTCTTTTCAGAGAAGTTAAAGGAAAAGAAATATGTTTTGGTGTCTCATCTGAAAGCCTGGACTGGCGAGATCTGAGATAGCCCTCACCCAGCAGCTCCTGTGCTGGCCTCTGAAGGCCGGCCCCTGGGTTTGGGTTTGACTGACAGCCTGAGTTGTCACACTTACAATTAGAGATGTGCTGACGTGCTTTCTGGGGAACTTGATAAAACTAAAAATTCTTATGTAGGAGGCCTTAGCTGGGCCTGCAGGTCTACTTTTCTAATAAATTCTTAGGTACATTTCTCCCTCAGGTAATTTCGAGGCTACTGATCTATGGAACCTATTCTGGCAGTCACTTCAGTTGGTTTTAAAAGATTGGCGCATACCTTTAATCCCAGCACTTGGGAGGCAGAGGCAGGCAGATTTCTGAGTTCAAGGCCAGCCTGGTCTACCGAGTGAGTTCCAGGACAGCCAAGGCTACACAGAGAAATCCTGTCTCGAAAAACAAAACAAAACAAAACAAAAAAAACAAAAAGATAACTCCCCTCTATTTATTTTCGTAATTAAATTTGCAGCCTTAGTGTTTTTAGAATAATAAAATACAGGGCAGGAGAGATAAGTCAGCAGTTAAGAGCACTTGCTGATCCAGCAGAAGACTGGGGATTAGTTCCCAACACCCACGCTGGGTCGCTCACAACCACCAGGTCCAAGAGACCAAGTGCCCTCTTCTGGCCGCCTCTGGTACTGCATGCACACAGGCAGAGAAACAGTAAACATAAAACTAAAAATAAATCTTTAGAAGAAAATAATTATACTTTTATAGTCTGAATTCTGGTATTTTAGGTGTTGGAAGTTTTAAAGTATCAGATGTGGATTGGGATGTGCAAGAGAAGTAAAATAATTTTATAGATGGTATAAAAATGTGGAGAAATGTAATAATTTAAACCAATTTAAGTATTATTAACTTATTAATTCAATTTTATTAATTGAATATTAATAAAAGAAGACAATAAGGAACACTTAAACAGAACATTTGAAATTATAATAAAATGGAAAATGCTAATAATGTGATAACAACTACATGTCAGAACTTATGAAAGAACTGATGGGGCGGACAGCTCAGCAGTAACGGCACTCGCTAAGCAAGCCTATGAGCCAAGTTTACAGAATGTACATAAAGGACAAAGCAGAAAACTGCGCATGCACACACACACACACACACCACTTTTTAAGTTGTGGGATAATTTTGATAAAAGTTTCATATTAGTACGTATTAGGTATATACATTTTGTCAGGCACAGTAAGTCCATTTAGCAAAACAACAGCCGTAATTTCCCCACTAGGGTTTATGATCTCCACAGTCATGGCTCTTAATCAGATTTACAGTACCACAAGGGAATTCCTTCCTGTGGAGAGCCTCAAATCCAATCCGAAAGCAGTTAAGTACCATCCTAACAACTTCTCCTCCTTCTCCTCCTCCTCCTCCTCCTCCTCCTCTTCCTTCCTCCTGATGGGAGCACACTTTGCCTAGTGGGTCAGTAGAGTAGCATTCTTCTCCAGCAGCCATGCGTAGTACTTTGAAAGGAAAAGAGCAGGAAGGTGGCTTCCATCTGGATTCCTGCTTGCTTTGCCTAGCTCACAGCCAGAGCACGTGCTGTCTCCAGCACCAGGGCTTTCACATCTAGTTCCAGTGTGCAGCAGCTGTGATGGCAATTGCCTACATTGTTTTTGGGGTGTCAGAGGGTTCCCTGACCAACAACTCAGAGGGAGGTAGCTCACCTGGCACTGGGATTTTCATTTAATAACCTACAGCTTCTTGGAGTACCTTTATACACCCAGACAGTGCCTCTGTTAAAATTTTCTTTTAATTTTAGTAACTTGCCAACTATAAGGGTTATAGCTTTTTCATAATTCTTAGTTTTATAATTCATACTTTTTAATACACTCCTTTTAAATGGGTAGGATGCTGCAGATGCTGCACTTTTAAATAGGAACTATGGCTTTCTTTTTCTTTATTTTCTTTATTTTTAAAACAGGATCTCACTATGTAGCTCTAGATGTCCTGGCATTCACTGTGTAGACCAGATTGGCCTCAAACTCACAGAGCCTCAACCACCTCTGCCTCCTAGTGCTGAAATTAAAGGTGTGTCCCACCACACCCAGCTGGAACTATAAATAACTAAAAGGCTGAAGTCAGAAAAGGGGCACAAAGATGGCTCAACAGTTAAGATCTGGGTTTGGGTCCCAGCACCCACCCGGGGCGGCTCACAGGTGTGTAACTTCAGTTCCAGGGGATCCAATGCCCTCTTCCGGCCTCTGTGAGCATTGCATGCATGGCCAGTGAACACCCAGGATCCTCTTGTCTTTGGCTATAGACCCAGCTTTTCACACAGTCCCTGGGGATCCTGACTCAGGTTCTCATGTTCAAGGTGATGAGTATTACCTACTGAATCATCTCCCCAGCCCCTGAGTTTTCACTTTTAACTGTTTGCCAAATGTGAAAACAGCCCCAAATATACATCTAAATGAAAAGTCTAGGGGAATTATAAACTTAAAGGTGAGCAGTGAAACCATGATGCTTTTAGAGGGCCGATGTCTTACAGTGGGGACTGAGGCTTGGACTACTAAAAGCACAGGCTGGAGAGGAAAAGGCTAACAATGAGAAGAATATAGTATCTCAAAATAACAGGACAAAAAGGAAAATTTGTGATAATGTATTACTCTCTCCAAGTTGGCAAAAACTTCTTATGTCTGTCCAAACCAAGTTTTGTGAAGAACACAATGGAACAAGCCAAACTCCAGAAGAGTAGATGGAAAGAAATAATGAAGACCGGGGTGAAAATTAATAAAATGGACATTAAACAAAAAACCAATGAGAGTCAATTGAGGGAAAAAATTGGCTCTATGGAAACAAAAACAAAAACAAATAAAATTTACAAACATTTGGGCTGGAGAGATGGCTCAGCGGTTAAGAGCACTGACTGCTCTTCTGAAGGTCCTGAGTTCAAATCCCAGCAACCACATGGTGGTTCACAACCATCTGTAATGGGATCTGACACCCTCTTCTGGTGTGTCTGCAGACAGCTACAGTGTACTTATATAAATAAATAAATCTTTAAAAAAATTACAAACATTTAACCAAAAGAGAAGACCCAAATTTTAAAATTAAAGCTGTTTAACAGATTCTAGTAAAATCCAGAGGGTGGTTAGGGAGTATTTCAAAAATTGGAGCATCTGGAAGAAACATATACATTTCTAGATACATCTGACCTACCAAAATTAAACCAAAAGATATTAGCAACTTAAAAAGATTCATAACCGGGCAGTGGTGGTGCACGCCTTTAATTCCAGCACTTGGAAGGCAGAGGCAGGCAGATTTCTGAGTTTGAGGCCAACCTGGTCTACAGAGTGAGTTCCAGGACAGCCAGGGCTACACAGAGAAACCCTGTCTCAAAAAAAAAAATCATAATCATAATGTGGTGTTTTGAATAGGTATGACCCCCATAGACTCATGAGTTTGAATGCTTGACCCATGGGAGTGTTTCTGTCTACATTCATCAGGGAAATTCTTCTATAGTTTTCTTTGTTATGTCTTACCTGGATTTAGTATCAGAGTAATGCTGGCTTTGTCGAGTAAGTTTAGCAATGTGCCTCTGTTTCTATTTTGTGGAACATTCTGAAGAATGTTGGTGTCCTAACTTAGAGGTTTGGTAGCATTCAGCTGAATTCGCCTTGATAGGCTTTCCTTTGTAGGATGTTTTTTATTGCTGCTTCAGTCTTCTTGTTTGCTCTGAGTTTTAGTTTGGGGTTTATTGCTGTGAAGAGACACCATGACCACAACAACTCTTGTCAAGGAAAACATTGAATTGGGGCTGGCTTATAGTTTCAGAGGTTTAGTTCGTTATCATCATGACAAGAAACATGGCAGCATGCAGACAGACATGGTGCTGGAAAAGGATCTGAGAAGTCTACATCTTGATCCACAGGCAGCGAGGAGAGATTGCCACCCTGGGCATCAACTGAGCACAAGAGATCTCAAAGCCAGGCCCCACAGTGACACATTTCCTTCAACAAGGCCACACTTCCTAATACTGCCTAATACATACTAGTAAGAAACTTTTATCGCCGGGCAGTGGTGGCGCACGCCTTTAGTCCCAGCACTTGGGAGGCAG
>NW_022196912.1:87817979-87819001 GCF_008632895.1 Mastomys coucha | reverse complement strand
TTATCAAAATTACAGTTTAATTTCATCCCACAATTTTAAAAAAGTGTGTGTGTGTGTGTGTGTGTGTGTGTGTGTGTGTGTGTACAGTTTTCTCCTTTGTCCTTCATGTACATTCCATAAACTTGGGTCATAGACTTGTGTGGCAAACGCCTTTACTGCTGAGCCATCCCGGAAGTTCTTCCATAAATTCTGATATGTAAAATTGTGTTGGCATCACATTCATAAGTCAAGGGCCCCAGTGCCTCAGACCCATTGCAATGGTAAGACCCTCTTGGCAGGATCTGAAGAAAGGCAAGGCTTTCCTCTGGTGGACTACAGATGGTAACACTGTACGCAAAGAGTATCAACTATAGCTTTCTTCTCCTGGGTGAGCACAGCCTGAGACTGCTGCTCCCTGTAGGGAGGGGCTGCTGAGATTAGCTAACGCTTCTCCTCACGGGACTCCATGTAACAAGTGTACTGAGCTTCCGGGCCATTGGTGGGTCTCCATCTGAGCACAGAGGTCATCTCAGCTCTTCTGTATGTGCATCTGTCATTCCTCCATCCCTCTCTCCCCAGCCAGGTCAGTCTCAAAACCATGCAGGTCATGACACTTTTCCCCATTTCTCTAAACTGATGACTTCCCCCCACCCACCCCCAGCAGTTCTTAAGGGGAGACAGTTTTTTCACTCAGTTTACAAGTCACTAAACATAGAAAGTGAACTGTAGTTAAACCCACTTGTAAATAATCATAACATATTCTATACTTCTCTAGACAGCTGAAAACTGTTAGTAATCCCTTCGGAGGTAGGACTTCCAACATCGATGGTAGCTGGCATGTGTTTGAAAAGAACAGCTTGACAGAGCCACAACGTGCAGCTCTATATTACTCCAGGATAACTAGAATGACCCCAACTCAAAATTCTAAGCTTACAGAGAGATATTGTTTTGTTTTGTTCTTAAAAAATCTGGATGGCACTCCTGGGCATATACCCAAAAAATACTGCAACATGTAACAAGGACACATGCTCCACCATGTTCAT
>NW_022196912.1:87759744-87817027 GCF_008632895.1 Mastomys coucha | reverse complement strand
TGTTTCTTTGTTTTTTGGAGGGGAAACTTGGAATGGAGAAATTCGCATGTAAATAAAGAAAATATCTAGAATAAAAAAAATAAAAAAAAATCTGGATGGCAAGATATTGAGCATGAATATAGATGCTATATTCTAGACAGAAACATCGTGTTACATTGTCAGAAGACTGGACTCACCAGCTAGACAATTTGAAGACAGAACCGGGCTGCCCTGTCAAAAGGGCTTTGTTACTGTTTGTTACTCTAGTCTAAACAACAAGCACACATTCAGAGAAAATACATTGTGATTCCTGATCAGCCACTCAACCCAAACAGCAAATGTTTACTGAGAACCCGTCAGCATCTGTCATATCCTTATGCTTTATGTGTAAAACTTTAACACGTTCAGTTATGGCAGCCATGAGGAAGCTGTCAGCCTCACCTGAATGCTACAGATGAAAAACACAAGGTTTATGTAAGGGAACTGTCCGATGTCACAAGTGAGTGAAAAGCACAGTTGGAACCTCATCAACTGCACCACATAGAAGTGACTGATGGCGCTGTTACATGCTGGCTTGGCTGGCTGCACACGCTCACCCAGGGAGACGATGGATAGATATGTGTGAAGGCAGAGCAGCTTGGGCTCATCCATCCTGCCCCTTCCTAGAGACAGTGGGGGGACATCTGTTCCGTTCTCTTCTACTCTCTGTTGGACACTACAGCTCCATGCCATTTATAAAGCTGACTTCTCCCTCAGTGGCTCTAACCATTTTATGTTGGGAGACAGGAGTCCTCCCTCTTAGTTCAAGTTGCCATCCGAGGCCTTTGTCAGTGCACCATGCTGTAGGTTAGCAGCTAATCAGAAGCTGCATCAGCACAGCCGTGACTCAGTAGCTGACATTCCAGCTGTCTGGAGGACACAATTCTCAACCAATGGCATTGGTGGATGCAAAGTAGCTCAGAGCTGTTGTGTCACAGTGCAGTCGCTCTGCTGGTCAGAAAGGACTTAGGTCAACAGGAAATCCCCTGCCCGTGTGGCTATTTCTGCCTGTCTCTATGACAGAGTGTCTGGGAAGTGGAACTAAGCCATATTCACTCCCCTCAACCCCCAGTGTTGGATCCAGCCAGCAAACTCTGCAACGGAATCAGCAAATGCTGTTCAGTTTTGTTTGATTGGTTTGGTTTGGTTTGGTTTGGTTTGGTTTGGTTTTCATATAGTACCTTCCCCTTATGGGATTATATCTTCCAAAAGGAACAGACCACTGATCAAGGACGTACCCTAAAGTACTACAGGGAAAGTTAGGGAGTTTGTGAGAAAGAAGCTATCACATGGGGTTCAAGAAGTTTCCTCAGTGGGAAGATATGAGATGTGAAAAAAGAATAGGATGCATTCAGAGTGGGGCTGAGCCATTCAATGGCTCGGTGGTATGGTGCTTGTCTAGCACATGTAAGGCCCCAGGTTCAATTCCTGGTAACACACACACACACACACACACACACACACACACACACACACACACACCTCTACCTAAAAGGACTCAAGCTGGGTGAATGGTCCGAGGAAGAGGAGTGGGAATTGGATAGCACAGGCTGAGGGGTGAGTGTGAAGAGGTTCCCAGAGCTATCTATGTTTACTGATCCACATAAGGGCAGAGAAATTTCCTGTGCAAAAGATGTTATCCTGCCCACCTGGAGTTTGGAAGTAGCCAGCCAGGAAGTAGCCAGCCATACATAAGACCAAATTGTAGGGAGTACTGTGGAAGCTCCGAAGTGACCCCCTGACCCCTGAGCAATGTGGGATCTATACAGACCACCGAATTGGTGTGGTTAGATAGAACTAGCATTGACAGTGAAGTGAAATCCTGTGCTGGTCCACCACCAGTCAAAGGCAGCTTTCGAAATACTTGACAGTATGAACAGCTGGGTGGGTTTTTGGTTTGGGGTTTGTTGTTTGTTTGTTTGTTGTGTTTTGTGTTTTGTTTTCAAGTCAGCATGCAAACAAAGCAATGGATTTCCTTACAGCATTTTCGTTCATGTTGATTACGTTGTCCTTTCTTACCTCCTGCAGCCTGCCTCCTGCAGTGCCCCATTCTTCTTTCATATCACATATATTTTAATGCCCTCTTCTTCCTTCTCCTTTCCCACCCTTTTTTCTAGAGGTCTACCTTCTAGTTTTATGACCCAGAGTCACATCCATCCATACACACACACACACACACACACACACACACACAAACTAAGATCTAGGGTCCATAGGAGAGAAAGCAGCCAGTGTATGCTTTTCCAGTCGGTCTTCCTGGAAGGGAGCTACAACCAGGAAGGCTTCCAAGCAGGGCCACATGGAACAGGGTCCATTTTCCTTCAGGTGTGTGCTAAGAGAGAAACATGGACTGTTCTGTTGACATAGGAAATTCTCTTAAATATTTTTGGATCAAAACTAAGCATGTGGGTTGTTTCATGGTTTGAAATATGTATTTTGGACCTAATAAGACTATTTTATGGCAATGTCATATTAAAAGCTGTGTAATCTATTCAGTGCAGGAATCAGTTCTGTCCTTTGTCCTTTCTCTGTCGTTTCTCTGTCCACCCCGCTGCTCCCCCCCCTCCCCAGGGAATCGAACTTAGATCATCAGGCTTGGAAGAAAGCACCTCAGTCAACTTGAGCCATCTGATGGTCAATGGCTGCTAAGTGCTTTGAAATACTTTCTCATTGGATGGCCTTTCTGTATTATTAGTATGATTCTCAAATCAGAAACTGAAGCAAAGAGCTGACACTTCACAAAGGTCTATGTGTAGAGATGGCTCTCAAACTCAGATCCTCTGACTTCAAGCCCCACCCTGAGACGGTTGAGTCTCAAGATGCCAGGAAGCTATACTGCCCCCTACTGGGGAAATAAGCCATTGGCTCTCATGCAAAGCACCCTTGGACTGCCCCAGCCTGTCTGTACTTTCCCCAGGAGTTGAGTGTAAGACAATCAAAGGCTACATGAACAGAAGTGACAAGAAAGGGCACTGAAGGAAGCAAAGCAGAAAGTAAAGTGGCCAGAAGATAGCCACACCCCATGTCAGTGAGCCCCTGGACTACCGGACATTGTGTCTAACTCCCCAAGCAGTCCTGTGCGATTGTGAGGCTTGCAGTATGAGATTCCTACAGGATACAGGTAGACCAGAAAAGGCAACTGCTGGCAGTCCTACAGAAAATGTCTTCAAAAAGTCCCTGTCAAACATTCTAATATCGTCCACTAGCAGACTAAGGGAACCAGGCACATGGACACAAGGAAAAGACATGTACCTTCCCAGCACTCAGAAAATGCCACAGTACATTTTAGCAACAGAATACTTTCTGGGTCACAGGGCATCTGTGTTTAGTGCGATCATGGCTTTGACCTTCCAAGTTCATGGCCATCAAAAGCATGCCAGGTACCCTTCAGTTATAACTTTTGTAGAAAATCTCAGAATTGAAAACTCTGTGTGAAGCACTCCATATAAACCATTAGGAAGCTTGTCACTCACCCTGTGACGACCATAATGTTCTACTCCAACAATCCCACTGAGCGGAATATCAAAGGCCCATTGGTATGGTACCACATCCTACATGGCTTGATCCTGGAGACCTGACCTAGGTGACTCAGGAATGAATGACAGACACACACACAGAGAAGAAGTGGGCTGGGATCATTCTGATCAATCACACACACTCACACCCATCATGCAAGCCAGCATATGTACGATGTACAGCACCAGAAGGGAGGTATGGGAGGTCCCTTCAGAGGAGCAGTCTCAGGCTAACACAGGAAGAGGAAGCTGTAATCTACATTTTCTATGCACAGATCTTTTCCAAAGGTCAATGGTTCCTTTCAACCCTTCTACTTGGGCCAAGAGAAGGCTTTGCCCTTCCTCTGAGCCCGACCTAGGAACGCTTTTGCGACTCCCATGGCTTGGAGACATCGGGTCCTTGATGTGGCCATGCTTGTGTTGGTAATACACTTTCACTCAAGGCTTCCTCTGCCTCCCACAGTTGGGCAGCCCCTGAGATGGTCTCTGGGTTCTGCCTCTCTACACTATCTTGGAACTTTTAATAAGTCCTCAGTATCTGAGCATCTAGAGTGATCAGGGAGCTATGCTGCCCCCTACTGGAGAAGCAAGCCATTGACCCTCATCCAAAGCACCTTTTGACTGCCTCAGATGTTCTAACACAGGCAGTGCCTGTGTGGGTGGGTCTGAGGTGAGTACCCGCTGCCTTTCTCCTTCCTGGGTCTCCTTAGTAAGTGAGGCAGTTGTGGCTCCTGAATGAGGGAGTGTTATACAGACGGGGAAGAGGGATTGACAAAGACGGGGGTAGGGGAGAACCTGGCATTGCTCACCCAGGGCAAGCAACAGCACCCACTTTGCCAAAGCCATTGGAAGCCCTCCTGAGAAACAGTAGATAATTATTTTGTTCCTTTTTTCAAAAGTATATTAATACATCTGCTATAAAATTTGAGGGTCTGGGGTCAATAGCATGGCTCATGCTTCACAAGGCTGTGGCCAGAGTTGGATCCCTGGGGCCCACGTAAAAGCAGGAGGAGAATGTTCTCTCCACAAGGGCGTTCTCTCGCTCCCATACACACACACACACACACACACACACACTCACACACTCACACACATACTCCACAACAACACACACACTCACACACATACATCAATATTTTTTAAAACTTTGATATTCCGCTCAGTGGGATTGTTGGAGTAGAACATTATGGTCGTCACAGGGTGAGTGACAAGCTTCCTAATGGTTTATATGGAGTACTTCACACAGAGCTTTCAATTCTGGGATTTTCTACAAAAGTTATAACTGAAGGGTACCTGGCATGCTTTTGATGGCCATGAACTTGGAAGGTCAAAGCCATGATCGCATTAAACACAAATGCCCTGTAACCCAGAAAGTATTCTGTTGCTAAAATGCAATGCGGCATTTTCTGAGTGCTGGGAAGGTACATGTCTTTTCCTTGTGTCCATGTGCCTGGTTCCCTTAGTCTGCTCGTGGACGCTATTAGAATGTTTGATAGGGGCTTTTTGAAGTTTTCTGTAGACTTCCAGCAGTTGCCTTTTCTGGTCTACCTATATCCTGTAGGAATCTCTGACTTAAACTTTAGTCTTTTACCACTTACGTTAATTTTACTGTATCTGGATGCAATAATGTCAACTCTACTTTTTTTTTTTCAATATAATCACTTTTTCAAAATGTGTTTGAGTCTGGCATGGTGGCACACATGTATAATCCCAACATTTGGGAGATAGAGGCAGAAAGATCAAAAGTTCAAGGCAGTCATCAGCCATGCAGTGAGTTGGCCAGCATGTGCTACATGAGACTCTGTCACAGAAAAAAAATAAGTACATAAATAAAAATTTAAAACTTGTTTGTATCCTGTTATGTAATCAACACTAGTTTGATAAACTATATTTTGCATACCCTTAAAAATATGCTTAAGTATTGAAATATTTGAAGTTCACCTGCATACTCCTGAATAATTGCAAGCATAACCTTAACAATGGTAAAAAGGATTTTTAAAAGTCAGTATTTTTTATGCATAACAAAGATTAGAGAAACATATAAATATAGGATTCTAAAGTGTATATTTATTTTATATTCTATCATATCATACATATTATATTCTAAAGCATACAGGTTCATGACTGAGTTGCCTCAAATATGATTTGTGTCACAGGCCTTTAATTTCAGTACTGAGAAGGTAGAGACAGCCAGAGCTCTGAGTTTGAGGCTAGACTGGTCTACATAGTGATTTTCAGTACAGCCAGAGCTTCATAGTGAGACACTGTCTGGAAAGAAACAAACAACAGTTTGGCTTATGAGAGTGTGCCTGAGCGAGGACAACTTTATCTGTTATTCATTGTGGCTCTTTCCCAAACACCCTTCAACAAGTACCTGGTGAAATGCTTAGCCAGTGTGCCTCAGTGCACTGCTCTCAAACCCAAAGCAAGGAAATGTGATGTGCAGAATTTTATACTATGAGAATCATTGGGCAAGGTTCTCAGATCCTATGGCAAAGTCAAAGAAATCATTTCAATATGTCATTGGGAGTCAAAGATGGTAAGGAGGTAGGAAGGACTTAGTGAAGGGGGCGGGGTGTTACAACAGGGCAGGATGCATAGACTGTTGGCCCCATCATTCTTCAGGAGATGATGAGGAAGTGAGAGAGGAGACTCTCCCCTGCCCTCAGTTATGCCACCAGCAGGGAGTGTGTGTGCCACACACCTAGAACCTTTGCACACTGATAGCAACAGTCTCTGTTCCTCTCCTTGGACAGCACCCATCATTTGCAGATAGCAGTGTGGCACCTTGATGCCTGTCGTATGTCTCTGATGCTCTTTGCTGCTAGATAATGGCAGCGACATATTGGTAGATCCAGCTCTGGAGCCTTCAAATTTTTTGGCTCACCTGCCAAGCCAAACCCAACAGCCCAATATTGGCCTGTCTGCCAAGAGGCTGCCCAGTATTATATACTTGTATGATTTTTCAACAGGAATGTTTAAAATGAATAACTCTGACAGTGACTTCCATTATACTTTGTAAGATTTCCCTATCTGAAAGAATCTCAGAATCCTAGAAAAAACAAGCCTTGGAACAGATATTGATTCTTGATTTGGGTCTTGAAAAATTCCAGAAATGGTGGGAAATTCATTCATTTCACACAGAACCAGCGAGCAGGCTTCCTCCAGGGTGGCTATGACCTGGGCACTTTACCAACCACGCCCTCCTGTAGTGGATGCCTATTTGCCTAGGGACATCACCTGTCCCCAGGAGCCCACGGCCATCCGGCCAGATCAGGGCGCAGGTGCAGCGGGGCGGTGACCTTGGAAAGACCGCGCCCTTCCCTTTTTGGGTTTGGCAGTCACCGCTGCCCTGCGCCCCGCAGGCGACACCCACGCCGGGCAGCCCCGCGCCGCGCCGCCGTCCAGGAGGATTTGTCAGCGCGCCCTATATAGCTGCAGACAGCTGCCATCTGTTATGTTTAGTAACACCACCCCGCGCCCCCTCCTCTGTGAACAAGCCGGCCTTGGTCATTCTGCCAAGAAGACAGTTTTAAAGGACGCTCAGTTGCAAGCAGGCTTCCCGCAGCGTCCATTCTCTCTCGGCCTCCTGGGTGCTCCCAGTGCGGGGCTGCGCCCCGGCCTACAAGCAGGTGCTTACAGGAACAGACACAAAGCTCCTCCCTTCCCTCCGTGGGTTCACTGGAGAGAAAAATCTGTGATGTGTGCACCATTTTAATGCATCGCATTTCAGTTCTGCAAATGCAAAGTGTAAATTGGGCTACAATACGATAGTGAATCAGACCGGCCGTCATGATTAATTTATCACCGTGCTCCAGATACATCAGCTAAAATAATGTGAATTTAAAGCATCGCTTCCTCCTGCCTTTGTGCTTGCTGGCAAACGTGAAGGGCAGATCACTAGAGGAAAAAAATAAGATAAAAATTTCACTCTCTCCTTGTATGTAGCTTGGCAAAGCATGGACACAATGGAACACTTGAAAGCAGGCTCCTTCCACCATTTCAAATTGAATTTGCCAACTTGGGTTTGTTTTGTTTCTAATTAAATGTAAATGTGCCATTTCTCTCTTCTTCAGCACTCATCCACACACCCTGAACTTCTGATTAACATTGATGTGAACAAATAAGCATTTTCTCTACCTGAGGGAACTTCTGGTTTCAAACTGCCTGATCTTACCCAGGACCGTGCCACTCAGGGTGACCCATGAAGACATTGCACAAGCATCGATTCTGAGACCTTAGGAAACGTAGGCTCGCAGCCCTATACAGCTCAGACATAGTAAATGGATCAGATGCTCATTCAAGACACCCCCCCCAGCCCCTGCTTTTTAAATTTTTAAATTGTTTTTAAATTTTGTTCTGGCTTTAGAGAGAGGGTCTCATTCTCTAACCTAGACTGGTCTCCTGGAACTCAGTAGGTAGCTCAGGCTGTTTGGCCCTGAACCCAAGGCATTGCTCCCACCTCAGCCTTCCAGGCACAGGGATTGCAGGTATGAGCCACCACTCCCGGGTGAAACAGTTTAAAGTTTGAAAGGAATCCATCTAGGTTTCAAAGCCACAGTCCTCTAGCCAGACCCCTATGAGTGCTTCGTAAGCAGTCCAGGTAATTCTTGCGAGTGGGGCAGTCAATCTCTAAAGCGTGAGGCTCAGATGATTTATATGTTCATGATATCACCCGAATCTATTGAATCAGCTGAACTGTCTCAAAGTATAGGAGAGGCTTATCTGTTTAGTCATCCACGAGTTACAGATGCAAGAAAGCTTATTAATCGCAGTGTCTGCTTACATAACAGCGCATCTTAGTGCTCCAATTAGGAAGCTCAGCACAGAGGAAGATTCCCTCCTTATGTAACTGGCACATCCATCCTCGGATTACAGGCACAAGCAAACCTCTTTCTGGCCATCAGAGCATTCAAGTGACTTTATGAAGACAGTACCTTTCATTCAGAAGGATACAAAAGGCCTTTATGAAGATGTTCGGCGTTGTTGAGGGTTATTCTAGAGGACATTGTCTGGCACTAGGCTTGTCAATGAGAGGAAGGTGGAAACCTTGACAGAGTTCTGAAGAAACTCTAAGCAGTCACTTGAAAATTCAAAACTGCATCTTCAAATTGGGCAGCATAGTCCAGAAACTGGTTACCTGTCACCATATATGGTGATGGTAGCTTGAGAATTTGAAAAACAAAACAAAACAAACAGACAAACAAACAAACAAACAAACAAACAAAAACAGAAGAAGTGAGATAGGGGACGTAGCTCAGTGGAGTGCTCACCTAACTGTATGAGGCCCCAGTCCAATCCTCAGTATGGCATAAACCAGCGGTGGCAGGTGGAGGCCTTGAAGGGTGGAAGCTGGAGGACCAGAAACCCAAGGTCATCCTCAGCTACATAAGGAGTTCAAGGTCAGCCTGGGCTACCTGATGACAAGGGTGGAGGTGGGGGTGAGGAACAGTAGCTGTAAGTAGAAGAAGAGTAAAGAACATTCCAGCAATGTCAGCTCTCACTGCCTGACTGGACATCTCAGCCACCTTGGAGAGATTTTAAACATCCTAGCACCTACCCAATCAGGGACATTGCCAGGCTACCCAGGTGACTTGTTCCATGTGCACCTCCCTGTAGGTCAACTCCCACCTGAATGTCATTGGCACCCACCACCTGGGGGTGAGGTGATAAGATACTGGTGTCTGAATCAGCAGTCTAGGGCCAGGTCAAAGTCTCTACAGGTCTGAGAAACTCCCTTGTGATATGAAAGCTGTGGTCCAGGAGCAGGGGCTTAAAGTCAAGCAGAACTGTGTTTCAGAAAGAGTCTATGATCTGATTTTCAGGCCACCTCAAGTCCATATGGCTTTGTGCCATTTGCCAACACACAAAAGAGATTCCAACCATCTCACAAACCAATGAAGAGAAGAGCCGTCCCGGGGTGTGGCTCAGCAGCAGAGCATTTGCCTAGCTTGTGGAGAGTCCCTTATTTCCATTCCCCATACTGCAAAGAAGAAAGGAAAGGAGATAAAATCAAACCCAGTAAGGAATAGTCTTTGGGAGGAAAGCGTTTAGCAGTAAGAAGTCTCTCCAGCCAGATGGTGGCATATGCCTATAATTCCAGCACTCGGGAGGCAGAGACATGTGGACCTCTATGGGTTTGAGGCCAGCCTTGTCTACAGAGTTCTTGGACATTCAGGGCTACACTGAGAAACCCTGTTTCCAAACAGAACAGAGCAAGACCAAAAAAGAAATCTAACTTTGAGTTGAAAGCCTTTGGAGGAGACGCTAAGGGTAGAAACCTTTCTGGATAAGCTGTCATTCACCCCTGCTCTCAAGTCACAGCTTCTTAGACAGTTTTAGTAGGAGCAGAGTTGTCATCATGTGCACTTGGGGCAGATGGTCCAGGGCTGGCAGTAACACTTGGTCCAAAGCTGAGCTATCTCAGGACCTAGAGGTTCTGTAAGCCACAGAGAGGAAGATGCCTGAAGGGGAAATTACTATAAGGCACCTCCAGAGTGGTCTTTCCTACTGTGGGCTAAGAAACTCATTGTTGAAGCTTTCAGATAATTGGTAAAGGTCATCAAGCCTTTAGGCACATCCATTAGACAACATAACCTTTGACCCTGTGCTCTAGGACCCTGAGCTGAGAGTGCTCAGAAATGTGTCTGCCATCTTTCCTTTTTGAACTGTGTTCAGGAATGCGTCTGTTCCAAAAGCGGGCTCCTATGTGAGTATTGTGTTGCTTAGTGTTCTTGTGGCTGTCACAAAATACCAGTCACAAGCAACCTAAAGTAGTCATGACTTGTTCTGCATCCCAGCTCCAGGAGGTACCAGCCCCTCACTGCAGGAACCCGTGGTTGGCTGGGGTAGCTATGTCCATGGTAGTTGGAGCATGCAGTGCAGCCTCTCCATAGCTTCATAGATCAGGAAGCCAAGGGCTCCAGCTAGACTAAGAACTGGATTTACTCTCTAAGGCCCACCCAGGCCCAGTGGCCCCGTAAGGCCCCACATCCCAAAGTTCTACATCTTCCCAAAAGAGCACCATCCGGCTCTTCAAACACATGATCTTGGGTGGAGCATTACACGTTTATTTTAAAACGAGTATATATAAATTTCAGAAATAAAAGGATAGTGTTTCCTGGTTCAAGAAGGAGTGTCTTGACTCCAGGTTTACCCTGATCTGCTGCAAGTAATGCATCCTTAGTTATTGTATCTTCTGACTGTGCTCCAGGGAGCACTCGGCAAACACAAACACATCTCCTTGTATTGCTGTTTCTCTGAATTGTAGACATAGGGAGAGCAAACTTCATGCTCAAGAGAATCCATTCTACTATCAACAAGACAGAGTATGTGGATAAGACAAAACAAACAAATAAAATTAAACTTAAAAGTGTCCACAGTTGCATGACATAAATTTGAGATGCCATGAACTTGAAGCACCATGGTTATCTGTACAAGATTGGGTCGTCACAATGTCATCATCAGTGGAGGAGGGCCCACAGGGCTAATAAGATGCTCTCTGTACAGTAAATAACCTCCTGCCACCTCCTGGCAGGAAACTATTAAATTCAAAGGGACACACACGAGGACACAAACATAGGAGAAAGACTGGGGAAGAAGGGCTTTAGCAAGAGAGGAAGTGAGAGGAGAGTGGAGCACTAAAGAACTAAACCTCATTATGTAAGTGTCGGGAGATGTACCTCAGTGGGTGATGCTCTTGCCTTACTTTCAGGAAGCCATGGGTTTGATCCCCAGCATTGTATAAAACTGTGGTGTAGTGTTATGTGTCGGTAATCGCAGTACTAGGGAAGTGGAGGCAGGAGGATCAGAAGTTCAAAGTCACCTTCTGCTACATAGTGAGTCTGAAGCTAACCTGGGATATATAAAACTATCAGGAAGAAAGAAAGAAAGAAAGAAAGAAAGAAAGAAAGAAAGAAAGAAAGAAAGAAAGAACAAGAGAGAGAGAGAGAGAGAAAGAAAGAAAGAAAGAAAGAAAGAAAGAAAGAAAGGAAAAGAGAAAGAAAGAAAGAGAGAAAGAAGGAGAGAAAGAAAGGACAAAAGAAAGAGAGGAAGGAGGGGAGGAGGAGGAGGGAGGGAGGGAGGAAGGAAGGAAGGAAGGAAGGAAGGAAGAAAGGAAGGAAGGAAGGAAGGAAGGAAGAAAGGAAGGAAGAAGTTCCACAGTAGGAACCAGCTGTACTCAGTGGTAAAATGCTGGTCTAGCATATATGAAGCCCTGTGTTTCATGCCCAGAACTAAAGGAAACAACCCACGTGCGCGCGCGCACACACACACACACACACACACACACACACACCTAGAGTGACAAGACTTAACAAGTAGTATCTCCAGTGCTCTTCTCAACAATCTTACAAGTGATTACTGTGCTCCCTATTTTACAAAGAAGATAACAGAGTCCAGAGTCCCAGGCCTGCCCAGTAGAAAGTGGCAGAATCAGGAATCGACTCTGCTTCATTTAATCCCAGAATCCCTCCTCTTTAACTTGCAGACATGTGATAACAGATCTGGCTCACCATTTGGCATTTCTGTGTCTATTTCTGCTGCCACAGCAGCACGAACATGCTTTCCTTGGGCTTTGGTCTAAATATTTTTTTTAAAAAAAGCAACCGTTTAATTTTAAAATTAGCTTGGTTCCCTAGAGATAAACTCTTTAAAGGTCAGATGTTAACTTAATCCTCTTTGGGTTATCATCGAAAAAGATCACCGGAATTGAGCTTGACCGAGCTGCCCTGTGGGCTTGGGGACCCACAGTCTTTTCCGAACCTCTGAGCACAGGCACTGCTGTTATGGGAAGGGGTACTTTCTATGCCTTTGATACCAGGCACATTTGTTTTTCTTGACAGAGCCCATGTCAAAAGACTTAATATCCATCTTCAATGTGAATGGAATTGTGCCCCGCTGACATTAGATCCTCAGCCCCAGGGAACACTAGGCTGGAGCAGCAGCCGGGTCAGAAAGGGTGGGCTCCAGGCACCCTTTCAGGCTTGTCTACACTTCAAGGAGCTTCTCTAGGAAAAACCTGGCAGAGATCCGGGTCCACCCCACACTCTGGATTTCCAGGATATTAACCTAGCAGACAGTTTGCCAGAGAAGAGCAAAACTGTCAGCCCCAAGTTAACACAGAAGAAACACATGATACAAGTCAGGCGTACCAAGTCGCTGCTGTCTCCTCGGAGAAAGATGGGGTAGGCTGGGTCCCTGAGAATGCTCAGGATGAAGTCTGAGCCTGCGTCCCTCAGCTACCCGGCTGCTGTTCCCACAGCGCCTGGGACCCACCTCCAGACTTCCTCCGATTGGCTGGGAGGATAATGCACCCAGTAGGGCCAACCAGGATCCTTTCCTGGAAATTTTAAACTAGAAGAGAAGAAAAAAGAATGTGTGTATCCGAGGTCCTGTGAAAGAGACAGAAGCTAAGATTGTAGCCAGCCTCTTTTAGTTCCATGCTGAGGGATGTAGGGAACTAACTTGGCTAACAGAGGGACCAGACCCAGGAAAGTTATGGGGGCGGGGGACGGGGTGCTCCAGAGCCTGTCTCTTTTGCCTCTGAAGTCTGGCTGGGTTTCCTCCCGATCAGCCCAAACTCTTACCAAACAAGTGTCTGTCCCTTGTAACCAAGAAAGCCCTCCTCACATGGAGGCAATGAATGAATTTGAGGTAGCTGGTCTCTTGTTTTATTTTTATATCCTCTCCTCTAAGTGGATAAGCACATCTTTTTAACTAGGGACATTCTTCTCCTGTTTTAAAGTCTGCAGAATGATCCCAGGCACACCCTTAATTCCAGGACTTGGGAGGCAGAGGCAGGTGGATTTCTGAGTTCAAGGCCAGCCAGAGTGAGTCCCAGGACTGTCAGGGCTAGAGGGGAGGGATCTATTTAACATTAAGCACAAGATTAACGATTTGTGAAGTGTATCTTATTAATGGTCTCTCTATGCTTAATCCTGACAATTGCTGTTGGGGAAGAACGGTCCGTCTTGTCAGTGCAGTTCAGCTATGAGAACAGCTGCTCCATCTTGTCAGTGCAGTTCAGATATACGGTCTTAATGATTTTCTAATCCTTGTGTCCCATCCTTCCTTTCTCTCACCCTTTGACATCTGAAGGAATTTCTATGTGCCTTCTTTATAAGTATCACTAGTTTGTGTAGAAGAAAGAAAAAAAATTCTTGGTGTTTGAATTCAGACTCAGCTCACTTTCATGGGCAAGATATCCCAACCATTTTTTTTTAATGTAAATATTTGTTCTAAAATTAAGAGCATGTGTCTGGAGAGGTGACTCTGTGACTAAGAACACTGGCTGCCCCTGTTTAGTTCCCTGTACCTACATGGTGGCTTACAGCAGTCTGTAACCTCACCCCCAGAGGATTTAATGCTCTTCTACATTCCACAAACACTAAGCATGAAAGTGGTGTGTATACAGACATGCAGGCAAACACTTATAAAACAAAAATAAAACTTTTTTAAAAAATTAAAGAGCAAAAGAAAAGGAAAACCTTAGAGGCCAGGCTCTATCACAATTCAGGAGCCAACAAACTACAACAAGCAAGGTTAAAATTTGTAAAATAAAGTTTTATTGAGACACAGTCATGCCCAAGTGGTTCTGTGCATTGTACTTAGAACAAGCAAAGTTGAGTTGGGAGAAACTGATCTGCAAAGTCTCAGACATTTGCTGTTGGCTTCTTCAGTAGGTTTCTTAATTCTTGCCTAGTGAAGTTCTATAGAGGAAGAAGAAAATAAGGAAGGGGAACGGGAGAGATAAATCATACATACATACATACATACATACATACATACATACATACATACACAGATACACAGATACATAGGTAGGTAGGTAGGTAGATAGATAGATAGATAGATAGGTAGATAGATAGATAGATAGTCCTTGCACCCTGGAGAACAGGTAGAGCCCATCCTGAACTAAGCCCAAGGGAGTTGAGATAGAATCACAGATCTCAAGGTGTCCTCTGGCAGATCACTATCTTATTTCTGTTTCCTCAAGGTAATGTGAAGAAGTCTTTAGTGTGTGTGTGTGTGTGTGTGTGTGTGTGTGTGTGTGTGTGTTGTGTCGATGTCCTGCTGCTGGTCCTGGAGAGTCATCGTGTGTGTATGAATGTGGGGGGTGCCCATGTGAGTTGACATCTGGTGTTTTCCTTCGTCTGGATGGCTTTCAACCTGTCTTTGTAAAGCTAGTGCTCACCAGTGGCTGGCCAGCAGGCCCTCCTTCAGTGTGTTCTCCCCCTCCCCGACTCCTGCATCTTCTGCGTTACAGATGCATGCATGACCACCACTCTCAGCTGTTTGGTTTTGTTTGTTTGTTTGTCTGTCTGTCCGTCTGTTTGTTTTGTTTTGCTTTGGAGGCAGGGTTTCTTTGTATAACAGCTCTAGCTATCCTAGAACTCACTTTATAGACCAGGGTAGCCCCAGACTCAGAGAACTGCCTGCCTCTGCTTCATGAGTGCTAGGATTAAAGGCACGTGCTATGGTATCCAGCTATTCTCAGCGTTTTTACATATGTGCTGGGCATCTGAACTCAGGTCTTCAAGCTTGTACAACAGGCACTTTACCAACTGAGCCATCGTCTCCCCAGGCCAGAGGCCTTGTGCGTAGAGGGGACTGTTTCCCATCAGCTAATTGTTCTTGGAGTTTGGGAATTAAGTTCACCTGTTTCTAAGATCTAGGTGACATCGATTTAGGACAGTGGCTGGAGGTCTTCTGATGCCTTTTTGGAGTCTGGTCCAGAACACTGTAGAAGATGCGGAGCAAATGCCTCCATACTCTTTGTGCCTTCAATCTTGAAGGGGACTGAGGCAGTTTAGATATTGCCAGTTGCTCCTCAAGTGACTGGTTATGTCTACATCTTCATGGAGTTAAGCAAGAGTGTGGCCTCAAGTAAAAGAGACAGATATCAAATAAAGGCAGAGATGGCCTTTCCCCCCCGACTTAGTTACCTGCAGGAATAAGAGAGGAGTCAGTCCGTGCTTTTCGGCCACGGCCTTTCCTAAGTGCCTTTATGCAGCCGGTGGGAATAGAAACAGTATCTGAATGCCAGCGAAGACAAAAGATATCATATGGCCCAGATAGCCCACTCTTAATGCCAGGACAATTTTTGGAGCCCCTATTTCAGAACACAGAGAAGCAGAATCAGAAGACAGATCTTTGGCTAAGTGGTTCCCCCAAAGTGTAGAGTGGGCTGCTGGGAGCGTGTCAGCTTATCGGACAGCAAACCCAGCCTTTGAGCTTGTTCTTTGGAAATTCTGCCTAGCAAAGAGTCATCAGCCTTAGGACAATAATGCCGGGGCCTGAGGTCTTGCTGCTGTGATCTAAACCCAGCCTCTGTACTGTCCAGCCGCCAGCTAGACAGAGCTACTAAGCCCTTAAATTGTTGATGCAACCTGAAGTTTCATTTTCCTCTTTAATATGTACAAAGCTGTTTCAGAGCTTGCAGGACTGTTTGTTTGCCTTTGGCTTGCTAGAACATTGTGGTTGAAATCGAATGGTCAAAATTGCTGGGGAGTGGTGGGGTGGTGGCGCACACCTTTAATCCTAACATTTGGGAGGCAGAGGCAGGTAGATTTCTGAGTTTGAGGCCAGCCTGGTCTACAGAGGGAGTTCCAGGACAGCCAGGGCTATACAGAGAAATCCTGAATCGAAACAAACAAACAAACAAACAAAAAGAATGGTCAAAATCACCTTAGACTATTTGAGCCCTTTCCTAGCCATTTACCTTAACTTTCGTGTTTGATTTAACTAACACTCTTGTGCTAGATAGATTTATGGAAATGAGGCACCTTAGGAGACTACCTCTGGGTGCCAGCAACACAAGAGCTACAAATGTTACATCTGAAGCCTAAGGCAGACTCTCAGCTTTTCTGTAATCCTAAAGCTTCCACTAACACAATGGGTTAATATCTTGATTTGTGGCTATGATTGCCAGGTAGTCATTTACATTGTGGGACCTGTCTTTGCAAGATAACCTGGATCTCTCTGTTCCTTGGGCCACGAGCACTTGTACTAAGCTGGAAATAAACTTCTCCTCCTTCTTCTTTTCTTTTTTGCCTTTAAAGTAGAAGTGTCATCTCACGTGGATACATTTGATGTATTTTAATTTATAAGTTAAATCAGCACAGGGTTGGGATGCTGTTGTAGACAGCTTGCATGAGGCCCTAGGTTGTAACCCAGCGTTATGAGAGGGAAAGCAGGGGAGGAGAGGAAGGGAATGCAGGGGAGAAGGGAAAGCCAGCCAACTACAGTTCCGGTGCAAGACAGAAGATTATTTTCCAGGTACAAAATGTTCTCATACCACTTCAAAAATTACAAGGGATAACTGAAAGGCCTGGCTTAGGAAACAACTGAACATCGTGGCCTGTTTTGTTTTGTTTGAGTCCCCTCTCTGCATTGTCTCTGAAGTGAATTCTTGAGTGTTCTGGTAAGTTCTCAGACATAATAACATCAGAGAGGGCGCCTCTGGAGCAAAACACAGGTCACTTGCGACAAAGATGTGGGTGCCTCAAGAGCTTTGATTTCATCCTTATGGCTGCTGTGGGAAGTCGGACAAAGAGTTCTGAGATGAGGGAAAACAGAAAGAAAAGGAAACAGACAAGCCCCAAGTAAAAAGATGAGCGTGCAGATTTGGGGCGGGGAGGGGCGGGGCGGAGCAGCATCCTCGGTTGCTGGCTTTTCCTGCCCAACCCTGAGCAACCCCTCCCTGTCTCTGTGCTCAGCTGTATTTGGCCGCTTCATCCCTTCTTTCCTCCGGTGAAAGCCTGTAATTACAGACACCAGGTGCGGCGGCGGCTCTTTCGCCTCTCCGGTGACTCCATCAGTCAGAGCTGTGAATGGTAATTTGCCAACCACCATCGAAGTTTCCTTTCAAAAGCAGGATACGCTGGGTGTCATGTTACATCACTCAGAAGCCTGAGACAATAGAAGAGGAAATAGAATTTACCCGGGTAACAAAGGAGACTGCAGCTCATTTTTCTTTAGCCCTGGATAGGGAAGGACTGAATGCAGCCTCTAAACGGACAGCCACAATCCAGAACCGGGAAAAGAAGGGAGGGTCTCGAGGCAGAACCATGGGCACTGAGTGCTGCTGTGCCCTGAGCGCCCATGTGTACTATTTGCTCCAATGGCAAATTGGAGTGAAGCAACCTCACAATAGGTTGAATACTCCGGTGTGATTAAGAGCCTGGTCTTGAAGTCAGCCTTCTTATGTTCAAATCCTAGCTTCACTAATTGGTAGTGCTGCACCTGCTGGTCACAGACCTTCTCAAACATCCCCCCCTCTCTCTCCCCACCCCCTGAACTCCCCCCTTTCACCTTCTAACTCTCCTGGCTTTTCCTGCCATTTCTCTGCAGTGGTGGAGATAGTCCCTAGGGCCTCAGGCCTGCTAGGTAAGCACTCTGACACTTAACCATATGCCCAGCCTGGTCATGACAATTCTCACCTTTGTGTCCTCATGTTATTTTGAAGTTTAAATGTCAGGACTCTAAGTACCTGGCTATGCTATACAGAGGATTATAAATACTAGCCTTGAGCTGGTGTCTGGTTAGCTGCTTAACTTGGGCCTATGTGACCAGGCTGAGGCCAGGGAGCAAGCCACTGAATATGGTACCTGGGAGCAAGCCAAGCAGCCTGTGTATTGTCAAGGTACTCAGTACCTTTCTAACCCTAACCCTAACCCTAACCCTAACCCAGTACCTTGACAATAATGCCGTGGAACATTTTCTGTGACCCCTACTTCTGGGAATTTTGGCGTGTCTTTTCCCCTCCTCTCTGTCATTATCTGGAGACCTGAGGCTGTTTGGATGGGCAGGGAAGAAAGTCTGTGCCTACAACTGAGATAGATAAGGAAGAAATTAGTAAATAACTTTCATTCCTGGTGACAAAGGGATGGACAAATGGCATTCTGACTCAAATACAGGGGACTCTAAACTGTAGGCACTTCGTGTGAGTCTAGAGTTTCTCAGGAGTGGGCTAACGAATGCTGAATCCCACTAGGGATGCAACAGATCCCGGGGAGTATGGCAAGGGTGGGTCTTGGGTTCTCTCATATCAATGCATTTTCTAGGGAGCCTCTTCTGTTGGATTTAGTGAACTTTTCTAAAGGTCAAAGTTTCCCATGGCTCCAGCTCATTAGCCCTTCTGTGGCTTTGCTGACTTTGAGGAACTGGTGAATGCTAATTCCCTGGCTATGCTCCTTTTCTGAGAAAAAGTCAAAGACTGGGAATAAAATGGAGCAGTAATACGTGACACCTGGAAGGGGGAGGGCCCATGAGGGACAGTAATGAGAATTATTGAGGCCCCTTTGGGAATAATGCCTTTCTTGAGCAATTGGGGGTGGGGGAGTTGGATAAAAACGGCCCTCATAAACCCGTAGGGAGTGGCACTATTAGGCCCTGTTGGAGTAGGTGTGGCCTTGTCAAAGAAGTTGTCGCACTAGGCTGTACCTAGTCTGCTTCAAGATCTTACTTAGAAGCTCAAACCAGATCTGGTGGCATAGTTCACTTCCTACTGCCTGCTGATCCAGGTGTGAGAGGGATCACAGCCCCCTCTCCAGCACCCAGTCTGCCTGCAACAAGCTTCCTGCCATGACATGAATGGACTAAACCTCTGAACTGTAAGCCAGCCCCAGTGAAATGTTTTCCTTTCTAAGACTTGCTGTGGTCATGGTGTCTCTTCACAGCACTAAAATCCTAATAAAGACAGCTTCTGTACTTAACGACCTTGCTGATATGCCTTTCTTGTCACCTAATGTCACTTGGGCCTCAGCCCACCCTATTGGGCAAATTTCAACATGAAGATGTTCTTTTATGAATTAATGCTGTTTAGATTAATTGATGACTTTATAGAATTCCTGATTTGAGTCAAATAATTTTAGGAAGAGAGTTTAAAGAGATGGCTTTAATGGTTTTGCCAGAAACATATAATAAAGTTAGAATCAAGAATAGAATGTGCCCCCTCTTCATAGAATAGTAAGTAAAGGCTGCATAATAAGGAATACAATGAGCTTTCATAGATTGCACTAAGAAGAGAAATAGGCTTGGGACAGATCTGTGATCAAAGAAAAACATTCACTCTAGGTCAGGTCCAAGGATGAAGCCACAGGTGTGCACTACGATAAAGCAAGGCCATGCAAAACTGTTGCTTTGAATTTATAATGAGCTTATAGAATGAAACACTGTTTTGAACTTATTATCCACATCCTTCTGTAACTCCCCTTCTATGTAACATTTTATCAATGAGGTAATTTTATAAAGAACTTTTGTCTAAGAAGGTATAAAAAAACTGAGAGGAAAAAATAAAGTGTGGCTATTGGGGCTCTGCTCCATCCACCAAATGTCTATCTGTCTGTCTGTCTATATGGATGCACACTTAAGAGTTAAAAGAGTTCAGGGTTTCTAGCTGGGCATCCTTGCCAGCTCCAGATAATTGAGTACTGCTGATCCCATAATTTGCCTACTGTTGGGGTAGGGGACATTGGCTGCTATAAGCACAACCCTAATCACCAACACCAACACCATACCCCTTTGCTGCCTACCTCAGTTTACCCTGTGATGACAAAGCTGGGTTTTGACATAGAGAGATTGGGGAGAGGTGAATTGTGAGTCCATTTGGCCCAGCCAGGTATCCAGGTGCCGCCTCTCAGTTTTAAGAAGGTAGTTGCATACAGTACAGGCAGAAGATCTCTTTAAGAAACAAGAAAGACATGGGAACCACAACTCCCTTCTGCCATCTCCTGCCTCTGGCACAGACATACTCAGGACTGCTGCTTCAGGGTCCCTGACCTACTTGGCCAATCCCTACGTCCTATTCTCATCAAAAAGACCAGACACCTTAGCGGGGCTGAAGAGTGTGCCACTGAGCCACAAGACCTCCTTGGGGTCTCTGTGGCAGCTGTACATCTTGTCTGTTGACTGTTTAAAATGACTAATCACAACTGAGTGGTTAGAATTTAGGCCAAAAATTCAGTCTGAGTGACACAATTCATATCTACATTCTGGGTAGTCAACTATCTTGGCCTTTAGGAAGAGTGGCCCTCGCCCCTTGAGGGTGGCTTGGGCATCATAGTGCTGGATTCTGTACCTCCAAAGGTGAAGAGTCCCCTCCCCTGAAAGATGAAATGGTGGATTCGAGTAGAAGAATCAAATGAACCTGAGGAAGAGCTCTGCTATTGCTTGACGTTTCTCTGGGCTGTCCACTCTGACTCCCCATGATCCATAAATAGTTATGTTGAAGAATAGGGTAATCTATGTGCACAATGGTGTGGGTCTCCATGTGAGCCTTCCACGGACATAGAATGATTACTGTGCAGCTCTGTACAGGTTAGGAACAAAGAATCCATCTAGGCTTTCATAGATTGCAGGAGGTCACAATGAAGGACTAGAACTCCAAGACCACAAAAATCTTCCTAATGTGCTGGCTCCCATGGAAGTCTCTAGTGTTCACCTCACATTAACCTAATCAATGTTCCTCTGGCTCAGGCAGCTTTAGGAAAAACACTATAGATTCTTTAGGATGACTGGGAAAGCCTGTGGGCTTTACTTCTGCCCTGTTCTCTTGTGTTTTACAAAGACAATTGAACAGCATAGCCTGCCTTAATTGAGCCCTTCTTGGTCCAGCATAACTGAGTGGGACATGAGAACATGCCTTGGATGGGACCATGTCTGCTGTCTCCATAGCAATGCCCGAGGAATGTTCAAGGAAATCCCCTTATACAACAGGTCCTAAGTGAAGAATTGATGCATGTTTACCCTGGGATGGAACTAACATTTCAACCAGGTGTCTATTCTTTAACCATTCCATGTTCATTGGCCCATCTTCTGTGTACAACATCCTTCACTCTTCCTCAAGATCAGCAACAAGGCTTTTTTTTTAAGATTTATTTATTTATTTATTTTATGTGTATGAGTACACTGCAGCTGTCCAGATGGCCGTGAGCCATCATGTGGTTGCTGGGAGTTGAACTTAGGTCCTCTGCTTGCTCCATCCCCATTCGCTCCAGCCCCGCTCTCTCTGGCTCCGCTCACTCCAAAGACTTTTTTCTTTTAAGATTTATTTATTTATTTTATGTATATGAATACCGTGTAGCTGTACAGATGGTTGTGAGCCTTCATGTGGTTGTTGGGAATTGAATTTTAGGATCTCTGCTTGCTCTGCTTACTCCATCCCTGCTCGCTTCGGCCCAAAGATTTATTTATTATCATACTTAAGTACACTATAGCTATCTTCAGACATGCTAGAAGAGGGCATCAGGTCTCATTACGGGTGGTTGTGAGCCACCATGTGGTTGCTGGGATTTGAACTCAGGACCTTTGGAAGAGTAGTCAGTGCTCTTATCACTGAGCCATCTCGTCAGCCCAACAAGTCTTTTCTAAAACTTTATTCTGCACAATTAGCTCAAGGGCCTGCAGGAACTGTTTGTTGAAGAACTCTCCTAATTAAATGTTGGGTATGAGAAACTGACTATGAGCCATACAGCCTCTGTTGATGGCCTGGGTTTTTCTTACATGTTCTTTTGCTCTTCATCAGCTGGCACCTACCTGAGTAAAAAGCAGCTGACTGAGAGTCTGTTGCATATGAGATAACCCAAAAGAGGAGCCCAGCCCAGCAAAGATCCTTGATAATGGCTATTGAGTAGCCAACCAATCAGATCTTCTCTCTCTGTTGGGCAATTGGGACCAACATAGGTTTGTACCAGCATTTGTGGCAGATACTCATTTTGTTTTGACAAAACAAAATACTCGTCTCCCCTCTCACTGGTCCTCATTAACATAAGCTTATTTTTCAAGCACACACACATACACACATACACATTAGACAGATGATAGACAGACAGACAGACAGATAAAAACAAACCACCAGCATCTGAGTCCATGTGTGGTTCACACATGATTTCCTAGGTTCTGGGACCTAGGAAAATGCAGTGTCTTTTCTATGGAGTTGGGCCAAGTCTGTTGCCAGGGAACAGACAGCAGAGTTACTTGGTTAAGGCATCTTCTTGGAAGATTCAAACTCACACACCAGAGCAAGGCTCCTGTCCCAACAGCAGTAGGACATCCATGGATAACCTTTCCTAGGGAATGTCCCAGAGGATTTTCAGAGACAGCCATGGTATAGCTTGAATAAAATACAGTAGTTGGGGTAACTATTAGGAAAGTGTTCTATCTGAATTTTCAAGTATTACCTTTTCAATTTATTTACCCATAGTTTACAGTTAGTTGTCAGCTGAGTTTGCCGTTTAATATATAAATTACTAAATGGCAGATGGGACTGTGATGAGAAACATCACAGAAGCTGAGCAAGGTGACCTAACTGTGACCTCATCACACATCACATTGAGAGGAAGGTGTTGGATTTGAGTCAGACTTTGGGCACATAGTGAAACCAACTTCAAAAACAAAACAAAACATCCCACAAAATTACTACCACCACCAAACAATAAAACATCAATAGTCTTAGCAGACAGCCTGGACTTCAAAATATAGCTGTCAGTAATGTATGGTCTCTGCTAGAGAGGTGTTCACCCATTTTTCGGAAATACACCCTGTAAGGCAGGTCACCTTGGGACACACACAACATCTGTAAGTGGATTCTGGGAAATCAGTGAGGTCTATGACTGCAGTAAGTTGCCACAGATTGTTGCTTGGATTACATGTTAGCTAGTTTTCTGTTGCTGTGATAAAACACATAACCAAGGCAACTTACTGAAGAGTTTATTTTGGCTTATGATTCCCTAGGGGTAAGAGAAAAGCATAGCAAGAAACTGAGAGAGCTCATCCTCAACTGCAAACAGAAGTAGAGAGAGCAAACCAGAAGTAGGGCAAGGTGACAGAATCTCAAATCTTACCCCCAGTGTTAGACCTCTTCCAGGAAGACTGTACTGCTTAAACCTCCCCAAAGAGCACCACCAACAGTTACCGGAAGCCCATCTGAGATGACAGTTCTGACAGATTACAGCCAATTGAAAGTCTTTACTCTAGGCTGGGACTACACTCAGGTATTTGGGGACCCAAGTGTAGCCTCAAACATTTAGACCAAAGGGCTTTTTAAAGACAAAAACTATGCTTTGGTCTCTTGCTTAGTAGCTGCAGGGGAAGGTTTGTACAAACAAGCAGTTTAACAGAAGCTAAGTTAAGCTGGTAGCTAGGGAAGGGTTCTGTGCAAACAAGCAGTTTAACAGAAGCTATGATAAGTTAGCTGGAGCATCTTGCTTTCAGGTCCTAGAATAGAACTGGGCAATTTTTCATGGGATTCTCCATCAAGGAAATCAAATAATAGCTGTGAATATGCTTAACTCATGGGAATTGGTTGGATTAAGTGTGGCCTTGCTGGAGCCAGTTTGTCACTCTAGGGGTGGGCTTTGAGGTCTGATGCTCAGGTTCCTCTTAGTGTGTAATAGAGTCTCCTCCTAGCTGCCTACAGAAGAGAATTTCCTCCTAGCTGCCTTTGGATCAAGATGTAGAACTTTTAGCTACTCCATCACCATGTCTGATTGTATGCTGCCATGCTTTCCACTATGATGATACTGGACTAAACCTCTGACACTGCAAGCCAGTTCCAGCTAAATGTTTTCACTTAGAAGAGTTGCCTTGGTCATAGTATCTCTTCCCTGCAAAGGTAACCCTAAGACAACAGCTAAAACCTGAAGTGGCCTTTGTAAGAATATAAGATGGAGGAACCTCTGCACTGTCTTGCCCTGTCACATTCCCCACTGGTTCTATGGGCATGAGTTAAATCATTGACTTGTCCTGTTTTAGAGTATTATCAGTCCTAAGGACCAGTAGTTTAACTTAGTTAACATTCTCTGATGTTGTTGTCCATGCAGTTGAGGATGCAGGGTCCCATCATTAGCCTGACTGGAATAAGAATCAACAGTCTGGCTAATGCTGACAGTAAGGTAGTCAACCATGGGGACCAAGTAATCAAAGGCTAACACTAATTTATATGATTGATGCCTTCTTTCTTTCTTTTTCTTTCTTTCTTTCTTTCTTTCTTTCTTTCTTTCTTTCTCTTGCAACATTTTTTATTGGATATTTCCTTTAATTACATTTCAAATGTTATCCCCTTTCCTGGTTTCACCCTCAGAAATCCCCAATCCCATGCCCCCCCCTGCTTCTATAAGGGTGTTCCCCCACCCTCCCACCCACTCCCGCCTCCCTGCCTTGGCATTCTCCTACACTGGGGCTTCGAGCCTTCACAGGACCAAGGGCCTCTCCTCCCATTGATGCCCAACAAGGCTATCCCCTACTACATATGTGGCTGGAGCCATGGGTCCCCCATGTGTACTCTATGGTTGGTGGTTTAGTTCCTGGGAGCTCAGGGGGGTCTGGTTGGTTGATATTGTTGTTCTTCCTATGTGGTTGCAAGCTCCTTCAGTCCTTTCTCTAACTCCTCCATTGGGGCTATGTCTTCTTTCTTTGAGGTTTTCTCTGACCATAGCAAGGTTTTCCCTAACTACCACTGATTGGTTGGCCTGAGAACAACAAGTTTCTCCCAAGGTCATGCAAAATCCCCTGTTTCATAAAAAGGAGGTCTAATCTCCTTCAGTTCTATACAACTACCTCTGTGATGTCAACTTGGCTCTCTAGCCTGGAAATAAAACTTTCCACATGACTTAGGTCTAAGTCTATCTAGACTGAGTTCCCTAAAATTTCAGGTCCCAATGATCAAGACTGAGGTGTTTACCACAGTTATACTAGGTATTTCTACCCCTACTAGGATTGAGACCAGAATTTGGACCCATTTGATCTTCATTAACACTGAGTCAAGACCAAGATGAGCTCTCTCCCCTTCTTGATTATAGGTACTTACCTGACAGATAACATAGACCAGGACACACAGAGTAGGGGTGTGATCTTCTGGTGAGTTGGGAGAGGCACACTTAGTCAAACCATCCATACAAGCAAACTGGGTAACTTAGGGCATGACGCACATACTTTGTCCTTGGCAGAGAATGCATAAAATTTTAATTGAGAATGGATAAAATTTTAATTCCTGAAGACGTTTTTCTATTCAGTCTTCTCTACTGCCTAACTTACTGACCCCCATCCCTCCCCTAGACTCATATTATTCCACTCCTGAAAAGGACAAAAGAGAGCAGAAATCCATGGGAAGAGGATGTTCCATCCCCGATTTTGCTGAGTTTAGTAGTCTGGCCAGTGTTCGCTTTAAGGGATCTAATGTCCAAGTGACAGTCCATCTGTCACAGTCTTCAGAGGCCTTTTTCAAGGGCTGAGACGAGCTACTTTGCCAGCAGTTAGGGTGAAGAGTAGTTTGATTGCTCCTAGGTGGGTGGCTTGGTGGAGATCTATAAGCACCAACCTTCCCAGCCTCCAGCATCAGCCATCCTTGTTTATCTGGTTTGACCACTTCTTGCTTTGCCCAGTCCATCTTGCTCTAGAGTATATCCCTACATATTAGAGAGGCCTCACTAGTTCTAGGGCTATATCCCCAGTGGCCAAACCAGCTGCTCTGTTGCTTTTGGTTTCTGGGGAATTCCCTTTTCTGTGTTCTTTGCAATGGACTTTGGTCACCATCTTGATTAACCACATAGCTTCCAATAGGGCTAAGATTTCTTCTTCATTTTGATATCTTTTTCCTGCTGTAGTTAGCAATCCTCTTTCCCTGTTGGGGCCCCAAGGACATGGGTCATGGCAAAACACATATCAGCTATCAGTATATATGCTGACAGCCTTGTCTTTCTGCTGGCAGACTACCTGAGTCAATGCTACAAGGCCCCATTCATTAAGCTGAGGTTTCCCAGCTTAAACATTGTGTCCAGAGTCTAACTCTGGGTCATCACCACTGCCCCTGTGTACTTGATCCCATCTTGGATGAAACTTCTCCTGTCTGCAAATAATACCTCATCTGATATGGCCAATTGGGCATTAGTCAGATCAGTCTTATAGGCTGGAATGGGTCAGGTCTGTCAGCTCAATGGAATCATGCAGGGGATCCATGGAATTCTCATCTGGCCGGAGACTAGCAGGTTAAGGGCTGACATCTTGTAGAACTGAATGAGGGATTATTCAGAAGCAGGGCTTGGCATTGGGTCATCTGGGCATTAGATAGCTATTTCTCCCTTCAAGAGGGCCCCAACAGAGTGTGGGGCTCTCAGGAACAGCTTGTGTCCTAAAGTTAATTTGTCAGCTTCTTACATCAGCAGAGCGGTGGCAACTACAGTCCTTATACACACAAGTCATCCAGCTTTTTCCAGGTTGAGTCTCTTGGAGAGACATGCCACTGGTCTTTTCCACAGTCCAGGATTTGTATGAAGTCCCCATAGGCCATGCCTCTGGCTTCATCCATATACAAGTGGAATGGCATAGTAATGTCTGGAAGGACCAGGGCATGACAAAAGCATATCAAGGCTTACAAGGCTCTCTGCTCAGTCCCAGTCTATTCAAAGGCTGTGTACTACCAGTGCTAGCATAGAGAGGCTTGGCTACCTCAGAAAAACCCCACTATCAATAGCCAGTAGTATCCAGTCACTCCTAAGTATTCTTGCACTTGTGTCTTCTGATGTGGGGGGCCAGGGATTTACAAGATGGCTGAAATACAGCATTGAAACTCAGCTTTTCTTTATCTAGGTTGTAGCCTGAGCACATGACCTGAGGGACACACAGCTGAGCCTTCTTGGCTGAGACTCTATGCCCAGGGTTTGGAGGGGCTCTAAAAAGATCTCCCTTTTCTTGTGTACATTCCTCCTCGTGGTTGGAGCTATGAGGAGGCCATCTACACACTGAAGCAGGGCATTTTGTGGATCTCTGTCTCTAAATTCCAACAGCTCTAAACACAGGGCCCCATCAAGTATTGCTTGTGAATCGCTGAACCCCTTCTCCCGGTCTGTCTCCTCAATTTCCTCCCTTGTTTTTGTCCCCAAAGACAGTGAACGCAGCTCAGCAGCATTTCTTTCCCTGCTTGTCGTTAGTGGGAATCTTGGCTGTTGGAAACTTTCTGAGAAATTTCCAAAAGTATAGAGCTATTAATCCCTTCAAACCCCTCTGACTTCTGGAGCTTTCTTCTTATGTCTAGGTGATTCACCAGGTCCTTGATATGGGAGTAAATACCCAACATGTCACAGAGCCATCCCAGAAACCTGGCAGGTGATTCACCAAGCCCTGAGTCCCTGACCTATTTTGGATAAGTTTATGTGTTTCTGACTGCCTCTTTTAATCCCTCCCTCAATAATATTTGATAGGAAAAAAAAAGTCCAACACCCTCTTACCTTAAAACATTATCCAACAGGCTGATAAGAACCTTCAGCTGTTTTCAAAGAGAAGGAGATTTAAGCTATGAATGTGTAAGTTGAACTTCCATTTTTTCCTCTGGTGTGACTTGGGGAACTACTTCCTCTTTCCCAGGGGCAACCAACTGCTTAGAGCAGGTCAGGAAAGGAGTAGAGAGCATATGGCTCAAGAATCTATTATGTCTCCTTGCACATACTGTAGTAAGGCTCTCTACATAGAGTCAGGACCTTAGGACTATTAGTGGGACTCAAACAACTAAACAAGCTGGATCTGAGGGCTCAGGAATTGGAAAAGGGAGGCAGATCAATTTTCTATAGCAAGTGGGGCTAAGAGAATATGATAAAGGTTTGGGGTTTCTCTGGGTGACCTGCTAGGGCTGAAAGGATTTGGGTGCCCAATGAGAAAGAACAGGTCTTAAGCCAAAGGGTTGAAGTGTGTCTTGTACCAGAGAAAGTCCTTGATTATTACAGTAAAACTGGTGGCTATAGCTGGCTCTGAAGCAGGGCTGGAAGCTTCTAGCCTCCCCATATAATCTAATCTTCTCCAAGGATGAATCTTAAAGGCTTCAGCTTCTGGCCTCGGCTAACCTGGGCCTAGAATGTTTCAGCCTCCAAGACTTGCGGAATAAACTCACCCTTTCTAGTGCTTTCTGAACTCTGGCTGGCTGGTTCAAACACCTCTCCAAGCTGATTGATTTAAATCAGTTTCTCTCTGCTTCTGACTGAATTATTGTGCTTGCTTGCAAGAACTGCTTCTGAACTCCATGAACTGGACTGCTCCAAACTGAACTGAACTGAACTGAACTGAATTCTACTATCCCTCACTGTTCTTTAATATTCTCTTTACTGTGATTTGGGCATATTCTACCTGACTCATTCTGTCAAATTTTTCTCTAATTATTTTGTCTGCCCCTCAATTACACATCATTGTTTGGAATTAAAAGCATATACTGAAGGCATGTCTGTATTTCAGCCAGAGGGATTAAAGGTGTGTGTTGTGTCAGCATTCCGATCGGATCATCTTTGTATATGATCCCTTGCCTGAGTAGACATATTGCTGAATTAAAATTCTTCTACAACATGCCATCATGCTTTCCACTATGATGTCATGCTTTCCACTATGATGTGATGATAATGAACTAAACCTCTGAACTGTAAGCCAGCCCTAATTAAATGTTTTCTTTTATAAGTTGTGGTGGTCATAGTGTCTCTTCACAGCAATAGGAAGACACCTGAGACACCTTCATATATATATATGAGAGCATGTGAGATCTGTCTTCTGAGATCTTCAATTTCTTTCTTCAGAGACTTGAAGTTCTTGTCACTTGCTTGGTTAGAATCACACCAAGGCATTTTATATTATTTGTGACTATTGTGAAGGGTGTCATTTCCCTAATTTCTTTCTCAGCCTGTTTATCCTTTGAGTAGAGGAAGGCTACCAATTTGTTTGAGTTAATTTTATGTCCAGCCATTTTGCTGAAGTTGCTTATCAGGTTTAGGAGTTCTCTGGTGAAATGTTGGGGATCACTTAAGTATACAATCATATCATCTGCAAATAGTGATACCTTCACTTCTTCCTTTCCAATTTGTATCCTTTTGACCTCCTTTTGTTGTCTAATTGTTCTGGCTAGGACTTTGAGTACTATGTTGAATAGGTAAGGAGAGAGTGGGCAGCCTTGTCTAGTCTCTGATTTTAGTGGGGTTGCTTCAAGTTTCTCTCCATTTAGTTTGATGTTGGCTACTGGTTTGCTGTATATTACTTTTACTATGTTTAGGTATGGGCATTGAATTCCTGATCTTTCCAAGACTTTTATCATGAAGGGGTGTTGAATTTTGCCAAATGCTTTTTCAGCATCTAATGAAATGATCATGTGGTTTTTTTTCTTTTGAGTTTACATAGTGGATTATGTTGATGGATTTCCATATGTTGAACCATCCCTGAGTCCCTGGCATGAAGTCTACTTGCTCATGATGGATGATTTTTTGATGTGTTATTGTACTTGGTTTGCAAGAATTTTATTATTTTTTGCATCGATATTTATAAGAATAATTGGTCTGAAGTTCTCTTTCTTTGTTGGGTCTTTGTGTGGTTTAGGGATGAGCGTCAGTGTGGCTTCATAGAACAAATTGGGTAGTGTTCCTTCTGTTTCTATTTTGTGGAATAGTTTGAAGAGTATTGGCATTAGGTCTTCTTTGAAGGTCTGATAGAATTCTGCACTAAAACCATCCATCTGGTCCTGAGCTTTTCTTGGTTGGGAGACTTTTTTTTCTTAAAGATTTATTTATCTTATGTATATGAGCACACCATTGCTTCTTCAGACACAACAGAAGAGGGCATCAGATTTCACTGCAGATGGTTGTGAGCCACCATGTGGTTGCTAGGAATTGAACTCAGGACCTCTAGAAGAGCAGTCAGTGTTCTTAACTGCTGAGCCATCTCTCCAGCCCTGGTTGGGAGACTTTTAGTGACTGCTTCTATTTCTTTAGGGGTTATGGGACTATTTAGATGGTTTATCTAATCCTGATTTAACTTTAGTACCTGATATCTGTCTAGAAAATTGTTCATTTCGTCCAGTTTTTCCAGTTTTGTTGAGTACAGGCTTTTGTTGTAGGATATGATGATTTTTTGGATGTCCCTGGTTTCTGTTGTTTTGTCTCCCTTTTCATTTCTGATTTTGTTAATTTGGATACTGCCTCAGTGCCCTTTGGTTAGCCTGGCTAAGTGTTTATCTATTTTGTTGATTTTCTCAAAGAACCAGCTCCTGGTTTTGTTGATTCTTTGTATAGTTTTTGTTTGTTTGTTTGTTTCTACTTGGTTGATTTCAGCCCTGAGTTTGATTATTTCCTGCTGTCTACTCCTCTTGGGTGTATTTGCTTCTTTTTGTTCTAGAACTTTCAGGTGTACTATCAAGCTGGTAATGTATGATCTCTCCGGTTTCTTTGGGAGGCACTCAGAGCTATGAGTTTTCCTCTTAGCACTGTTTTCATTGTGCCCCAGAGGTTTGGATATGTTGTGCCTTCATTTTCATTAAATTCTACCATACTGAGTGAGGTAACCCAGTCACAAAAGAACACACATGGTATGTACTCACTGATAATTGGATATTAACCCAGAAGCTCAGAATACCCAAGATACAACTCACAAGCCACATGAAGCTCAGGAAGAAGAAAGACTAAAGTGTGGGTGCTTAAGTCCTTCTTAGAAAGGGGAACAAAATACTCAAGGGAGGAAATACAGAGACAAAGTGTGGAATAGAGACTGAATGAAAAACCATCCAGAGACTGCTCCACCTAGGGATTCATCCCATATAGACACCAAACCCAGATGCTATTGTGGATGCCAAGAAGTGCTGGCTGACAGGAGCCTGTGTCCTAAGAGGCTCTGCCAGAGCTGGACAAAGGCAAATGCTCGCAGCCAACCATTGGACTGAGCACAGGGTCCCCAATGGAGAAGTTAGAGAAAGGACTGAAGGAGCGGAAGGGATTTGCAACCCATAGCAAGAACAACAATATCAACCAACCAGACCCACCCCCCCAAGAGCTCCCAGGAACTTAACCACCAACCAAAAAGTTCACATGGAGGGACCCATGCTCCAGCTGCTTATGTAGCTGAGGATGACGTTGTCAGACATCAATGGGTGGAGAGGTCCTTGGTTCTAGGAAGACTCGATGCCCCAGTGTAAGGAATGCCAGGGCAGGGTGGTGGGAGTGGGTGGGTGGATGGGTGAGCACCCTCATAGAAGAAGGGGAGGGAGGATAGGATAGGGGGTTTCCAGAGGGGAAACTGGGAAAGGGGTAACATCTGAAATGTAAATAAATAATTAAAAAAAAAAGAGCCGGGCAGTGGTGGCGCACACCTTTAATCCCAGCACTTGGGAGGCAGAGGCAGGCGGATTTCTGAGTTTGAGGCTAGCCTGATCTACAGAGTGAGTTCCAGGACAGCCAGGGCTACACAGAGAAACCCTGTCTCGAAAAACCAAAAATAAAAATAAAAATAAAAAATAAAATTAAATTAAAAAAAAAATTTAAAAAGAAATTAAAATGGAAAACAGGAGCCATTATCATCACAGGAATACACACAGATCATCACATTGATCTTTACCAGTGAACTAACAGGAATAGAAAATAACCTTTTGGCTTCCCTGTCTCCGTCTTTGGCTGGGGCTAGTGGTGCAGGAAGAGAAAAGAAGCCATTCAGTCCACTGTAAATAAAGCTGGTAATCTTCACTGTTGCAGATGGCTCTGTGGATAAGAACACTATGCATGGGAGAGAAGTTGAGTTCAAATCCTAGCACCCATGCAAAAGCTTGTACCTGAGGATATGAGGCTTGGCTCGAACAGAAGGACGAACTGTGGCTCCAGCCCAGAACCTGAAAGGGTGGCCTGCTAGCCGGAGCTAAGGGGCTGGAGTTAGTCGCCATAGACCTGCTAACCCGAGGAGATGCAGATGCACAGAAGATAAACATTTTCTCAGAACTGTTGGGGTACTGAGAAGCCCCACATTTCTGAACTGGTAAGGTATTGTGTTTGAAAACAATAAAAGAGAAAGGAAACTGGTAATTAAAAACTCATGGGAAGAAATATTTAGTTTGAAAATAAGAAACTGAAATCCTTAAGGAGAGAGAAGTTAAAAAGAAAATTATTTTCTGTTAAAATGGAAAATGCAATGACACAGTGCATCTGGACCCCAGTTGATTTTGTTTCACTTATCAGCATACAAATAATTATTTTCTTAGTAATCATTACAATTTTATATATCCTCTTTAAGACAGATTAAAATAAAGCAGACTTAGAGAAAGAAAAGACTAAAAAAACTCTAGATTGGAGGCCAAAGTTAGAGGATTCTTTAAGTCAAAATAAAGAACCTTTACAAGGGGGCTGGAGAGATGGCTCAGTGGTTAAGAGCACTGACTGCTCTTCCAGAGGTCCCGAGTTCAGTTCCCAGCAACCACATGGTGGCTCACAACCATCTGTAATGGGATCTGATGCCCTCTTCTGGTGTGTCCGAAGACAGCTACGATGTGCTCACATACATTAAATAAATAAATCTTAAAAAAAAAAAAAAAAAAAACCTTTACAAGAATCTAATATAGAACAGCAAAATGACAGCAAAAATGGTAGTTCCAGATGAGAAAAATTCATAAAGGACTGATGGCTTAGATGCAGTATATTGAACTATTATGTTTGATGCTTAGAACAATGTCATACAATAGATTGTATGTTCCATTTTGTAGAGTTTGGAGAATTGAGGTAAGTTCACATGCTGATGCACCTGGTACATATTCAGAATGGGCTTCTGCCTTCAATCCTGAGAAGGCTGATCCTGAGACTGCACATCTCAGGAAGTGATGTGCAGTGCTGGTTATCTTGGAAATGCCTTTGCAGATTGAAACTGATGATGCTTCAATGTATCCATTAGAACACAACATTTTTTTAGACATTATGACAGAAAGCATGTTACAGACAAATCTTACAACCCTATAGGACAAGCAGTTGCAGAGAAAGCTAGCCTTCTTTTAAAGGGGATGCTTAGCAAACAAAAAAGGGTAACAAAGGTCCCCAGAGATAGATTACCTCGTGCCTTATTAACTTTAAAATTTTTTAATGCTAATGAACAAAAAACAACAGCTACTGAGAGACACTGGATTGTGGGGGGAAACCTACTGACCTAAATCATCCTGTTCATATTAAGGATGTCCTCACAAGGGAAGGCGGGTAATGTGTTGCACTGGGGAAGAGAAAATGCTCTTATTTCAATAAAAGAAGAAAAACCTGTGGATTCCTTCCAAAGTGATAAAAATCAGATTTGACAGGGGAAGACCCTGCAAACAGGAAGAAAGAAATCATGAAGACCAACAAAACAGACAACTTGTATCACTGGTCCTTTTACTTGGGAACAGCTCTGAGGCTGGCTGAGACATAAAAATGTCTCCAGCCAGAACTTCAGCTGTACATAGCCAATAAATCTTGTTGGCTACAAAATCCTCTGAATGTATCATGCCAACCTTTCAAATGGCACTGATAGAAATTTATACTACAGTTTGGTTATACAGTCCAAACTAACTTATAAAGACAGATGCCTCACCTACTTGAACAGAGAGCAAAGAATTATCTCTAACTGAATTGTGCACATCACACATTCCATACACATTTTACTGCAGAAATACATATTACTTGCAAAAGTTTATATGTTTACAGACATTAATGGAATTAAAACATCCTGACAAGATTTGCCTCAAGGACACTGAGACACTGCGACATATTTTTCCAGCATCCTGCTTGATCTTACCCCAGACTGCCTCAATGATGTTTCCTCAAAAATCTGCATTCAGGACAATTTATAAATGGCTAACTAGATCATTCAGGACTTCAGTTAAGCCTTGAACTTTCTCAGTATGCAAAGACTGGATAACAAATGTTAAAGTCAGCTTTCTTAAGACTAACCAATAACCCAATTTTCTTAGACCACCTCCCACCCAGAAAGGAAAAAGTTGCCCCCAGACAGCATGAGCAATTTTAAGAGAGTGAGACCCCTATTCCCCAGAGATTGGTGGGTGGATTTTGGTCATTCAATGGATGATGGATGTTTGTCATCATTTAAGGGGCATGGTTATAAGTTGTTATGGTCTTGGGCAGGGAGGAAACAAAATAAGGTTTTCAGGGGTTAGATTCAGGGGTTTCTTTTTTCTCTTTTTCTTTCCTCTATCCTTCTTTGTCTCGTATCTAGTGTTGGAGGAAAAGTGGGGAGAAGGGATAAAAAGAAAAAAGGGGGGATATTGAAATAGGATAAAGAATAGATTATTGAATCTACTTTTATACCAAAGAACATCAACAAGATAGGTATTTTTTACATTGGTATGGACTTTATATATTGATATAGACTTAGGATTATATTTTCCTACAACATACTATGTATATATGTTTCAACTCTTGTTTAAGGTATTGTGCCTATATAATGTGAAGTTCGAGTCCTTGAAAGCTGCTATTGCAAACTCTTTAGGATAACTGAAAAAAATCTAAATTAGTAGTCAGACAATCATAATTATGGTCATGTTAGATACTAGTCTAGTTAATTAAACTAAGGTGTTTTCAAAGTTGAACAGATAGTAAATAGGAACAAGCAATGTTTGCTTATTTAGATCTACTACAGATACGTGGTCTTCAAAAACCTCAGAGATCTACAGAAAATGGCATTTAAGAATGTCTTATTAACAAATGGCTTTTTTTTGACAATGAGACAGGACTGTTTCTGGCAGCACCCCCATTCTACTTTGAAGAATATTATAACCATTGAAGAACCTCCATACGAAGTTTGCTTCAAAAGCAGCAAGCTAGCCAGCAGGCAAGAAACTGCCCTTGCTTCAACTGCTGACAGAGTGCTGTCCAAATGACACATGGGGCATAGTGAAGTCGACTGCTGAGCTTTGCCAAGACAGGTTAAGCAGTCTTAAGTAATTCCTGCTTCATGAATATGAAGAGTCTGTCATGTTCTGGACCAGAAAGCTAAAGATGATGCTCCAATGAGAGCATGAGAGAAACTTTGGGAGCCTCTCCAGGAAACCAACTGTCTCTGTCATTTGTACAGTTTTGGAAGCTGCAGTTCCTGTATTCACAGGTAATATTTATTTATTCCCTCTCACGTCTCTGATGGGGTTGAAGACTAAAGTTACAGCCTCACATTAAGCTCAAGTTGCGTAAGATTTAGGAAAATGTTTTAAGGTCTAAGAAGATGGTTTTAGGTTGGTAATGCAAGTTGATTTAAGTGCAGAACTCTGAACTCACCAAGATCAGATAGATACTAGAATACTTTCTCCAAGGTTGCCAAATACATATGGACTGGACATTGTGAATGTAATCTTACCCAATAGTTTTCATAGTTGTTATTACTGTTAAGTTTATTGTTGAAAGAGAAAGTGCCTTTTATTGGACTAAAAGGGGGAAATACATAATTTCTTTTGTACTGTATGGAAGCATCACTTATCAATATAATGCTGATTAGCCAATGAGCTCAGGCAGGAAATAGTAGGTTCAGAGTTCCAGTAGGGAAAGAAAAACTGTGGGATAGGATCAGGTATGGGAAGAGATTTGCCCCCAAACTCAAGAGAAAGATGAAACTGAGACCAGGTAACTAGCCACGTGGTACTCCTAGGACAGAATGAATAAGTTAAGAGCTAGTCAGAGAACAAGCCCAAGCTCATGGCCAAGGCAATTACTCATATTGATCAGACAATCAAACTGATGGTCATGTTAGATACTAGTCTAGTTAATTACACTAAGAAATTTTCAAAGTTGAACAGATATTAAGTAGCTAGAAACAAGCAATGGGGCACGGTTACAGCTAACTTCTTCTCCCTAGATGCTTAGCACTGGCCCCTCCCTCATGAGCATTTACAGCATAAGGCCAATTCACACAAAAGTAGCATCACTGTTATGGTGGCACACACCATTAATATTCCAGCTCTGGGGGAGGCAGAGGTAGGCAGATCTCTGTGAGTTCATGTGGGGAGCCACAGCTGCCACCCTATATACATATATTTTGAACACCTGGTTTCTGGTCAGAGCAGAGAGCATTAATAATCAAGCCCTTAGTTGGAGAAGCTGAGTGCCTCCAGTTTGTGATGCAAGCTGGCATGAATTCCCGCAGCCTATTATGCTTTGCCACGTAGCTGATGCTGATTGGGACCAGGGAAAGTATTTAACCCACAAGGGCTGGGGGCTAAAGTGAGACTGGAGAGAGGCTGAAGAGTAAGTAAGTATGTGGAGATAGGAGTAAGTATGTAGAATTAGGGCTGGTGATGGGTTAGAGGTAAGATGTAAGATTTAGGAGTAAGGCTGGTGATTGGTTAGGAGAGATTTAGGAGTAAGTATGTAGAATTGGGGATGGTAATGGGATAGGAGAGAAGATGTAGATATAGAAGTAAGATGTAAGGATAGATGTAAGATATAGAATTAGGAATAAGTATGTAACTAACAAGATGTAACTAATAAGATGTAAGTAGTAATAAGTAAGATATAAGAAGATATAGAAGAATATAAAAGAAGCTAGCTAGAGAAGAAGTGAATATGAAGGTTCTTGATTAAACTGCATGGGGAAGAGCTCGGTGTTTGCCTCCTTACTTCTAACTGGCTGGGAAAGGCACCTTACAAGTTCAAGGCCAGGTTTATATAGTTCTGGGCCACACAGGATTATACAGTGAAAAACCTTATCTAAAACAAACAACAAAACCGATAAATTAAATAGCACAGTAGGGGATAGACAGTATCCTTGGCACACAGAAGACCAATCTCTTGTACATAATACGATCAAATGCAAACTGGATCCCTCAGAAAAGACCAGGATTTGTTCTTTCAGCATTCCTTGAGCTCTCATGTGATTTGCTTTGACCAATGAAATGATCCAGAAAGAGATAGATAACATTAAGAGCAAATATCTATAAGATTCTAAGATTTGAATAAGACAGGTACACTCTGGGGATAGTCAGATGTGTGGCCAAAGCAGAAGAGAAAGGAAGGTGAGTCGAGTAAGCCATAGGAACCAGACATTAGAGGCTTCATAGAGGAGCACAAGGATGACTTTGGGATAGGGTCCCTATGACCCAGGTGTATGTATCAGAGGACCTTAATCTTCTGCTCCTCTTGCTTCCCTGCCTAAGTGTTAAGATTATGAGTGTGCCTTCATCCTGTCCAAGAATGTGCAAGGGAGGGTGCAGGAGTTTAACTTTCAGTGGGAACTTTCCAACCTAATATTCATGTCAGAGTGTTCTTTAAACTTTCAGGTTATTCCATCTTGTCAGCTGCTGATGATTGCTTCATGGAGTATGACAGAAGGACATCTATAATCTTAATCCATAATGGAACCAAGTGAGATGAGAACTGAAGTTGCTCATCCCTTCCTGCTAGTAGAAGCCACAGCAGAGGCTGAAGAGGCTAGCACAGCAGGTGGTAACAAGACAGCGACCACTGTGCTGCAAAGCCAACAGATGATTTATGGTGCCTACTTTAATGTCTCCTTAACTTCAGAAAAGTAGCATTTTCTCAACCTAAAATGACAAAAACCAAAAAACCTGTGACTTTTAAACGGTAAAATATCTGCCTCCTAGCCTTTAGTACTGCATCCTTATAACCTTACCACCGTCTTCTAGCCTCCTTCACTCCACATGCCCTTTCTCTCTTTGTCATCCAACAGGAAAATGCCAACGTCATTCAACAACTTCAAGTCACAGAGCACAATCATCATTTCCCCCACAAGAACAAACAATTTTTATGCCTGAACAAATGTTCTTTAAACAAACTCGACATTCAGCCCAGGAAGTCAGAATATATGCCGTCCAACAGAGTCAACCCTATAGTCTTTAAACCCAACACTACATTCTTAGCTCACTGTGGGGACCTGCTCGCCAGAAGTCCCTCTTTGAAACCCTGGTTGGCCCGGGCTGAAGCTTTTTACCAATACCATGGTCCAGTCAGGTGCCAGATCCATCTGATGTTCAAGCAAGCCTCTCTGAAGACCGCCCAGCCCATTTCCTTTCTATGACGCACACGAAAGCTCCAGTGTGTTCAGAAATGCCAGGGCTGCTTTGATTCTAAGGATCTCTGCAGCCAGGTGCCTGAAGAAAGGCAGCGATGGATGGGATTTACATCAATTACACGGATACTTTCTTACTTTGCCTAATGATGAGTTTTGTTTTGTTTTGTTTTTAAATCACTTCTTATATGCCTGGACTATTCTGTATTTACTATAATCACCCCAAATCCAAAAACGTATACTTATTTTTTTAGAAATGTTCTTGAAACTGTTAGTTTAAAAAGGTTTTCACAGCCCTGGTGGTGGTGGCACTCGGGAGGCAGAAGCAGGTAGATCTCTGTGAATTCAAGGCCAGCCTGGTCTACAGTGCAAGTTCCAGGACAGCCAGGGCTACACAAAGAAACCCTGTTTCAAAAAACCAAAATCAATAAATAGTTTCCACAGTTCTGGTAGTTAAAGAGTTAAATACTTAAAAAGAACTATGTCCTTAGCATAATAAACAATGACTATTTCAAAAAGTCTTTTGTTACAGAGTCAAATGTACATTCAAGACTGCTTGATACATGGAGCAGATACCCTGGAATGGTATATACACAATAAGGTGTGAAGAGTCTCTCTGAACCACAAAAGCCACAAACCGGCAAACCCTTTGATTTTTTTAATTCTACACAACTTTGCAGTCATTACCAAGACAAACATAACAGTAAAATTCAAGTTTAAAAGATTTTTAGAAGGCAATCGGATGGCCATAGTCAAAATTAGTTTCACATCCAGAATAAAAGCTGTATTTAAAGAACAATTATCTCCACAGAGTTTTTCAGAGACTGACCTGGAAAAGAATGTTCTCATTTCAGTCATGCATTTCACTATTTTGATTTTTTTTAGTCATTTTAAAAGATTTTTAAAATTTATTTTACGTATATCAGTTCACTGTAGCTGTCTTCAGAAGATGGCATCGGATCCCATTACAGATGGTTGTGAGCCACCATGCGGTTGCTGGGAATTGAACTCAGGACCTCTGGAAGAGCAGGCAGTGCCCTTAATCACTGAACCAACTCTCCAGCTCCAATCATGCATTTCAAAACAAATCCTTTAAAAATATATAGTTGTGTGAATGAAAAAAGGAAAAGACATGACTTCTAGGTATGGTGGAGGAGAAAGTTTACTGTAAATAAAAGAGAGAGCGTAGGTAGAGGCATGGACAGGAACAACTGGGAGAGTCCATAGTGGACACAACCAGACTGAGCTGGGCCATGTGTGGGTCGGAGGAGAGATGGGAACCAGGTGCGGCAACTAAGATGCCAGAGGTATTAAAGGGACAGGTAACCAAAATGTCTGGATTACGTAGGGAAGAGCTTCTGGTGGAAGGACAGCCCAGCCTCACGGCTGGAGTTCAGGGTGGAGAGCAGGGTATCCCAGCTATACTCTGTAACAGGTGGGGACTGAAGGGTGTGGAGAAAACTTGGAGGACAGGTCCACTTAGATGTTAAACAAGCTCCTCAGGCCTTTGTCCAGGGCATGAAAGTTATCACTGTTTGTTGTGCATGATGTGTGTGAGGGGCTGCACATGTTGCGAGGTGTGTGGTCAGAGGACAATTCTGAAGTCAGCTCTCCCCCTGACTGAACCCAGGCTACCAGGGGCTGCACATGTTGCGAGGTGTGTGGTCAGAGGACAACTCTGAAGTCAGCTCTCCCCCTGACTGAACCCAGGCTACCAGGGGCTGCACATGTTGCGAGGTGTGTGGTCAGAGGACAACTCTGAAGTCAGCTCTCCTCCTGACTGAACCCAGGCTAACAGACTTGCATAGTGCCTTTCTTTACCTGATGAGTGATCTCTTTGATCCCAAAATTAGTTATAACTATCTTCCTATCTGTCCATGGAGAACGTTGCTCTGAACATCTCAGCATGTCACCATCTCCTTTCCATCACCACTGTTGAAAAAAAAATCGCCTCACAGATTGACAGCTAAGCAGTATGTTGGCCTGATACTACCACACCATGTAAACTTAGCCTATTATGAACGCCATCCTCGCAAACTTGCTCATCTATGTACCTGTATATGGATATGTATGTGCATTTTTCTCTTGAAACCTCTCACCCATTCTAAGGACACACATATAAGATATAGTGGGAAATACCAACTACTGACACTCTGGTTGTTTTAAAAAGGGTATCAAACTGAAGAATTTAAAATGATCACTGTAGATCAATAATGGTCAAATATTGGAAATCCTGGTGGAAATTTAACTTCTGGAAAATACTTTGTATGTGACTGCAGGGATAGCTGTAGATGGATTGCTTTGGTCTGGGAGATGCAAGCCTGTGCCTAAAAACTACAACCATGGCACTCTGGGAGTAACTAATTGTGTGTAGGCAACACCACAACTATTGTCATGAATCTTAGAACAGAAACACACATGGATCTCATGCTGACTCCAGGGAACCATCGAAGCAGACTCTTTTATCTGGCTGCATGGTGGATTGTGGCAAACCTTAGATTCTGTGATGCAGCTCATGAAGGATACAATCTTCAACTAGAGGCGCATTTGACAGCAAGCTCTGTCTGAGCTACTGAGAGCTAATGAAGCAAAGGAGTCTTTTATAATACTAGACTTTTGGTAAGCACTGAGGGAAAGCAGCTGGTAGCTTACAGATCTTCCATTTAGTCATCTGACCAGATTTCAAATCTCTACTTGTGGAAGTGAAGACCAGACTTGAAAATCTGTAGGTCATTTTGAGACACGTGTAAAGACATGACAGAATGATAGATCAGCTATGGCCAATTATCAGAACCAAGCAAGCACCTCCCTTCTGAATCCATCCTTCCTATACACACACCACTCAACCACACATATACTCAAGCACACACACACACACCCCACATACACCATCTAGCCGAGCACACACACAAACACCACATCCCTCCACACACCAACAGCCAGGGTACTATTGGCTGACAGTTTTTCCTCAGACCACTTCCAATTCTCAGTTACCATTCTTCTTGTCCAAGATGAGTAACTATGGCTTCTTTATTTCTGGAGTCGTTTCCTAACAATAACTATCAACCCAAACTTTGTAGCTACCAATTATCTACCTAAAATTAGGAACAATTCTAGTTCAAATTATGACTTGATTTACCTGACCAGCCAATTTACCATGGTCTACTAGGGGGAACTTCCCTTAAGATTACTCAGTAACTAATCCCAGATTTCTAGCTTCCTCAGTACAAGCACACTCCTTGCAGCATCGAACAATCATAAGCACACACATGATGCAGTTGCCTGTTTTATTTCATGGCACCAATTTTGCAAACCAGAGATCTCTACTTTTCATCTCACATACAATCTGTAACCGTTCACAGGCTGAATGCAATTTTTCAGAGAACTAGAAAACAAAAGGTACATTCTTAAAATTAGAACTGAGTTCACATATTTTCTTTGGACCAGGAAACGGTACATAATACAAAATATACATTTATGGAATTTCTTTAAAACTGCGGGTCACATAAACTGCAAAGTGGAGAATTCTGTTACATATTATGTTTAAGAAAAATATTTCTGCAGTTCTTACATCAGTGAGAGTTTAAAAAAACTGAATTTATGTCTAATGCAACATGCTTTTTACATGTACATTGCTCCCCACTCAAAACACTCAGAAATTAAGTGAACTGATTACAACTGGAAAACTACTCAGCGCTGAGCATCACTGCTCCACAGTATCTTCCTGTACATGTGCTATGGAATTAGTTATGGGCTAGCCAGGTAAAACAATGAATTGTCTCTACTCCCACAAACATAAATCAAGCCAGAACTGAGCATGAAATTTTGGCAACAAATTTAACAATTATTTTTCAATGTAATTATGGAACCTTCTGTAGCAATTGTTAAAAGTACTTAATTCCTTAGAAATTAAGTTAGTATTTAAGGACTTAGAATACAGAGGGCCAGCAGCTCGCCACAAACAGTCCATTTCTATTTCACTTTCTGTTGTTGAGTTTCAGGAGTGGCAAACCTTAACATCAACCTCCAAAACTAGCCTAACCCCCATGCTTCCATCTTTACAAATAGGTATTCACAATGCAGGACCTCAGAAAAACAAAACAACAAAAAACTTTTTTACCAGATTCCAGCCAGGTGCCCACCTGCCTCCTTACTGTTTCCAAAGTAAAACAAACAATTCCTTCCGGTGGGGTTTGAAAGCTCTTGGAATATCTGGAGCTTTGCTGGAGAAGGAAGGTTTTTCTGTGTAGCCCTACGTTATAACAGAGAGCCTTGACCGGACCAGAGAGACACGCTTGGAGAGTTTTATATATCCGTATGCATTTTCCTAGGTGCAGTCTCTCAAATTCACATCTCAAAGGTGTGAGCCCCAAAAGTTTAAGAAGCCCCCTAAGAACAAACCTGTGCTATTCTTGTATAGAATCAAGATCCAACTTTGTTTTACAGCCACCCAATCTTATACACAATTAGGACCATACAGACACCAATATTACTGAGTCTTTCATCAGTCAGGACTATATAAAAAGAATAATCTTCCTAAACATTCAGTGTAACGAGAAAGCTGCCAGTGGAAATTCGGTTTGGAACAAAGAAGAGGCAAATGGTTGGTCTGGAAGAGTAAGTACTGAGTTTGTTTCTCAGTCTCATGTTGACTATCGCCAAAGGAGAAAACAAACAGAGATGTCTCTGATTGACTTCTGAGATGCTCAGTTCTGAAACTCTAACAGCCAGGTCCAAAGAAGACCATTCTATGGATTTTAAAGCCACTACGCTCCTCCCTGTCTCCCACACTCCACATCCCACGTTTTCTTGCTGCAAGTTCAGTATAACAAAGTATGGCTTGGTCTTGGTGAGGTGATGTATGGCCTTTCTTGTTCAACAGAATGAAATTGGCCTCATTCTATTTAAGAAGTAAAGGGCCCAAGAGAGGAAATGGAGGTCAGGGGAATATATTTCATGAAGGATAACAAAAATGGTCATTTATCATTTCAACTTAAACTACATCTCCTCATCTCATAAAAGCCAATGTAATTTGAATACTATCTGAGTTTTTTTCTTTTGGTGGGATGGAATATTGAAACAGGGTTTTTCTGCATAGTCCTGGCTACCCTTGAGCTCAGAGATCAGATTGATCTGCCTCCCAAGTGCTAGGTTTAAAGGTGCCCACCACCAATGCCCAGCTTATTTTTACAATCACTTGTTAAGAGACACAAAATTTAATGGTAAGTTAGCAAAAGCCTGCTATGCAGAACTGAAAATCTTAGTTTTTCTGACACTCCACCCTGCTGCTTAATTGGATAGAAAAAAGAAGTCACTAACAGAATACAGAGACAAGAGGGAGGAGCCATGCTGAGTTGACCCTAAATGCAAGATGCTCATTTGACAGTACAGCAGAGCCAGCGCTCATCACACTGCAGAGCGTTCTAATAATAATAATACCATTTAGCTGAGCGACTGATCAACACAACGGTAAAGTACTATACATTTATAAAACAGGTTCTTAAATATTTTAAGCATATTCTGAAATACTATATAATTTAAAAGAACTGCAAACCGAAACACACAGCACATTATTGTAGGATATAAAGTAAAACCAGGCTTCTAAAATTAAAGACTTTCAAATGCCTGAAGGAAAAAAAAGAAAAACTAGTTAGAATAGTAAATGTAAAAACGGTCATCTCATTATCAGACTATGTAAGTAAGAATATATAACATCCTTGGAGGTTCCTCCAAAGAAAAACCTCAAGGAGAAACATTTATATGCTAAAATATTTACAGCTCTTCAAATGCCAAATTCTACATTGTAAAATCCATAAAGTCTAAATTAGAAGTATGAAATTAAAAGTTAAAGCAAAACATCAGTGTCTTCGGAGTCTCCTTGTTAAATTCTCCAGTTAATTTGTTCAGTAGGGAGGGCAAAGCAGCCACTGTAAATACTAGCACACTGAAGAGCCCGCCCATTTCCCAGGAACACTGATGCTGCGCAGTGAAGACCACCATTAGACAGAAGCTACGGAGCCCCTGCCCTAGATCCCGCCTGGACACGGAGGGGGCGCTAGGTCCCGCCTGGACGCCGAGACATCCATTACTTGTGACTTGCTGCTGTCAGGAGGGCTAACAGATGCTGTCAAAGTCATCTCTTACAGCTATCTAAGACCTCTGAATAGATACTAAGACCCCTCAGTCCAATTTACTCTTCTGCTGAGTGTAATTTTCTACTGAATGGTATTCAACTTTTGGGGAGAAGAAATTAAACAATTCTGGGAAATAAGGAGAATCCCGACTAACTCTTTTGGATGGTGACCTGCTTGGCTGAGGAAAGTGCTGGGTAAGGTGGAGGTGGGCAACATGGTTTTCTTCACTTATACGAATGTTCCACTTATAATACATACAGCAGATTCTAAATTCTGCTCAAAGGTAACTCCCTGAGAACAAGGACCTACTTTATCTCTTTATAGTCCCAAGGGACTTAACCTAGAACAGTGTTTTGGTGACACTTTACACTGTGGAAAACTGAGCCTGGCTGGTTAAGGTCCTCAAACATACGGTCATTGTAAGCTGCACTGTAATTCAAACAATTTGTATCAGCATAACTCATTGTTAATTTCTTTTAAAAAATTTAATTGTTAATTTCTTTCAAACAGGGTATCACTTTGTAGCCCTGTTTAGTCTTAAACCCATGATCCTCCTGCTCCAGCCTCTCAGGTGCTAGGACCACAGGCACAGCCCCTGTACCTGGCTTTTCCACCCCAATTTCTAATACTACATGGCATAAAAAAGTTAAGCAGCAGGGACAGCCGTGTAGCTGCCTAGAGTCAAATGAATGCACAGTAACTAACGATGTCTGAGAAGTGTTCTGAAGACCAGGAAGTGGAAAGGAGATGAAACAGGGTGTCTCTGGAGCCCGGGCTGTCCTAGACATCACTATATAGACTCTGTAGCCCACGCTGGCCTCAAACTCACAGGTCCTCCTGCCTCTGCCTTTAGAAGCTGGAATTAAAGGCGTGCTACCACTGCCCAGCTTATTTTATCTTTATGACCACTTATTAAAACAGTAAGAGACACAACATTTTTAAGTGGTAAGTTAGCAAAAGCCTATTATGCAGAACTGAATTTTTCACTGACATGAAATTATACTATACATATTGTGTGACCATCACACAAGAATTTTTTTTCCCTCCACATTTAAAAAAAAAGGCAAAACCCCAAGGTCATACTTCCAAAATATTTGAGGCATGTGTCCTGAGATGTTCATTATCAGGAGAGAGGGCAGCATCCTTCCAGGCAGTAAGCATCCTTACTTTTACGATGCACACCTCCTTCCTGCCATTCTATGATGCCATCTGTACCAAGCATAGTGCTGGCTCTCTACTCACATCAGGTCACATGGTCCTTACTTCAACCTTTGGTGTCAACACCACCAGAGGGATACTCTAGCTTCCTCTTTTTTGTTTGTTTGGAGACTCTCTGATACCAAGGCTCTAACCAAGCTGCTATAGTGTGATATACAACTTTCCATCATGTAAGCTTCAATTTCAAAAACTGAAGGTTTGCCAGTAGGAAGAAGGTCGCCTTGTCAGGATCTCAGCTTCAGCTGTCAGCCTGGGGACCAGTCTGTGCCAGAAGCACTGGGTTTCATAAAAATGCACGTTTACAGCTCTGCAAAGACACAGCTTAGAACATTATCATACTCCCAGCTCTACCACAGGTTTAGACATTAAGCATTTATTGTAAGTTAAGTTTGGAATTGGTTCTGTATTCTGGCTCTTATGAATTTCTAAATATAAAGAGTATTTTAGATTTTCTTCATTCATGCTGGACTAGTGTATCAATTAAATACAATTAAGTTAGATTTATTCACCTCACAAGTAAGAGGGATACTGAAGAGCCAGGTGGTATCGTAGCTACTGGAGTCTGCGACACTTCACAGAGCTTTCCTATGTCTTCAACTTTACACTGTCTTTAAGGCTCTATATTACAAACATGTTTATTTCCAAGTTTGGGGGAAAAACCAAATAGAACAAAATGTATTATGCTAACTTTTATACATAAAGTTGTGACTTTGACGTATTTTGATCGTTTCCTATTGGGATGTGACTATAACTGAATCAATCGCATGGTGATAATACAGCATACACCACCTAAAGAGACGAAGATACAGAAGGTACAGAACAGTAGTCTCTGTAACATGACAGACGGGAAAACTTACTTTTACATGCTTAATCAGAGGGGGTTAAGCCTAAATTAAATCAGGTTTTATATCTACAATTCCTTAAGCTTTGAAATGTATCTTTAAAGGCCAACAGCTAAATATTATCAACATGCTATATTTCAAATCACAAACGTATCTTAACCTCTTAAGAGTCTAAAGACGTGGGTCAATTAAAAGTTACAGGCAAACACACATTCAACACACACACATCTATCATAGTGTTAGGATTGTCAAACTCTGACAATTATTTTAATTAACAATAAGTAAATTCAAGCTGATGCACATCTTAATGATAAGTTAGCAGCCTGAAAGAAACGCATTTAAAACAGATTAGGAAACAGCAGACGTCAATATTCCAATGTTCCTGCACCAGGTTGGTAACACCACCATCATCCAATTTAAGGAGACATCTTTCCCTAGGACAAACATCCCATTTACCCCACATGGGGTGTGAAAGCCGGGGTGAAAGAGGAATTACGCATACATGATTAAATTTCTTGTTTGTTAAACCAAGCTTTATTGATAAAATGGAATTCGGAATATTATCTTTCTAAAAACAGCAGCGGGCCCAGCCAATCCTGATAGGGAGATGTGGCAGCCTCCGCCTGCGTAGGAGGCTGCTGCTTACCAATTAGTAATTAAATGTAAAAACTCAGGGGTGCTAGAGAATCAAGGCCTGTTAACCCAAAATTGATAGATACTCTCATGAATATACAGGATCAGCTGCAATACTCTTGGCTACAAGGAGAGGACATCCTAGAGACAGGTGAGAGGGATGGCTGTATCAACAAGCCAGTCCTTGCCAGAACACAGAGACAGTTTCCATAGACCCTGGGTGTATAGCTGTGTAAGTTTTTGGAATTCTTCATAATCATGTGCACATGAGCATCCAGCTATGTGGCTGCTGCTTTCCCTATCCCAACCAAGTCCAAATACAGCATGACTATTTCTGTTGTGTCACACAACAAGCCAAATTTCCTTTATCATTGATAGTGATTTTAAAGCAGTTCATAATTAAATATGAGCACTTTGTACAAGGACAATTACACTTTACAAAAACCAAAATCATACAACAAAAATTGCTGGAGTCTGATTTACAACATGAATTACGGTTTGAAATCACGCTTACATAAGTCTCAAATTTACAATAAAAAAAGAAAATCCATTCTGGGCTGGCTGTTCCATCGCTGAAGCTGCAGTCCTCACCCATGTCAGACCCCTTCCTTAAAGTCGATGATGGATGGTAAAGGCTCGGCAAGGATGAGCTGGTTTCTCCTTTGGAGGCGAAGGTGAATCCAGGGCTGGAAGAGCAGCTTTACCACATATCATCAGTTGATGTAGAATCCTTCAAATGGAAAACAAACAAACAAGACATTAAATGAAATCTTCAAGATGCTAGAAAGTACCACTTCAGAAAGACAATAATGCTGAAAGACAAGGATTTATAACACTGACCTCTAGAACTTACTTGGTTTTTAAAGTATGCATGTACATATATGAAATACTAATATTTAATCTGTTTTGTTAAAAAATTAAAAACTTGTTTGGCCCAGCCCCACCCACCAACATTTTCCATAAACAAATAAACCCTTTGACTTAGAAAAACACTGTGAAGATGGACAAATGTATCATAAAACCAAGAGAATTACTATAAAGCATCACCTATTTTATAAGTTCATTTTCTCATTAAAATTATTGCATTGTGGAAGGAAAAAAGGCTTCGGTGAGCTTTACAGCGCTACAGATTGTGTGAAAGCTACTCTCAGTGACTCCAGGTTAATAGCTAAAAGAGACTACATACACTCTGCCATGCTACAGCTTCCAGGCAGGGACTTCTCATGTCAGTGAGGGCTCTGCCTCAGGACTTGTGGCAAAGATCTTTGTAAACATAAAAACATTTCATGGAGGTGAACATTCACAATTCTACTGCTACTCCTCATAAAACTCAGAATAACTCAAGATTCCGAGTGAAGAGATTCCTATCTTAAATAAAAACAGTGAAGACAGGTCTTCTGGAGTTGATCGATGGTAGACTTTCTTTTTTTGAGTGAGAGGTGTCCACTCACCATGCTTGTCCTCAGCCACTGGCCTCTGCGATATGCAGAGACTGGAGCAAGCAGAATAGATAGCGCTCACTGGGCTGTGGCTAGAGCAGCTCCACAGGGAAAGGAGGAAGGGTGTGTGTGCACTGAGGGGAGGAAGAGAGAGAAGCAGATCGGGCGAGAATGCTACTCACAGTGTCGTCATTTTTGTAAGGGTTCAGTCTATTGTAAACGGCTTCAATTACATTCCGCCTAAATATTAAAAAAACACACAAAGTTAATCCCTCAGAAAGTAACCCCTAGCCTGGTGCTCATTAGAACTCCAAAAAGTAATCTTGCACTTGGAGCACATTTAGTTTAGCTTCTGCCGACAACACCAAGTCTGTCTAAGACACCTGTGTTCTAGTGTTAGAGCAGAGACACGATTACTCTAAAACAGAATAAATGTTCTAGAGAACACTAGAGCAAAAAGCACAGTTTAAAATACAAATATTTATTTTAACAAACCACCAGCTGGTCTTTCTTTAACACTCATTTACTTACTGTGTGCACATGTGTATGGAGGTCAGAGGTCAGTTTAAAGCAATCTGTTCCTCGATTTCTACTACATGGGGTCCAGGGGGAAAGGCAGGCCAGGCCACCAGGCTTGGTACAGGTGCCTTTACACAATGAAAGAGAGGAGGGAGGGGAGGAGAGAGAAAGAGAGGAGGAAAGACAGAGGGGGGGAGGGAGGAAGAGAGAGAGAGAGAAGGAAAGAGAGAAACAAACAAAAATACCCTGTCCCCCAATCTAGCCTAGGGAGTTAGCAGCTCAGTCGGCAAATAAATAAATAAATATTTTTTGAAGTGTATCTCACAAGTGCAGGCCTGCCGGGATCCCAGCATCCACACGGCAGCCTGTATCTGTAACTTCAGCACAGGCAGAGAGGCAGAAGAAAGTAGAGCCCTGGACCTTACTGGTCAGCTGGCGATTGAGTTCTGGGGTCAGTGAGAGTCCCAATGTCAAATACAAGAACAGCAGAGGAAGAGGTTGTCTACCTTAAGTAACCGCTGGCCTCTAAGTACATGTACTCAAACATATACACATGCACATACACTAAAAAGTCTATATGGCCCTACTTCAATTTGAGCTATAAGCGCACAACATCAACATCAATACCAATCTTAAGACATCCGGGTTAAAGATGAGACCACAGTTTCAAAGTAGAAGCAACTTTAACATGTTATAATAAAATAATTCATCATACATGTCTTTGGCTTTTCTTAACATTCCTTAAAAACAACTCCTACAAAAAAACTAAAATGTTGACTACTTCCATAACAAGTATAGGAATTAGTTTTTATTTTATTTTATTTTAAAATCTGGCTACGTCTGGTAGTTCTGGCCTACAATCTCAGCATGTTTAGCTGATGCAAGATGACTTGAGGCAGGAGCCAGCCTGGACTATACAAGATCATATCTCAAAAAGAAAAGAAGGAAAAAAAACATAACAAGGATGCCCATTTAATCCTTAAGTGACAAAGTACTTGCCTAGCAAGCATGAGACTTTAGGTTTATTCTTCAGTACCACAACCCCCCCACACACACACACATGTGCACTATAGCCTCCACACTTCTAAAATTGACTAGAAGCAACTTTATAGACAGTCATTATCAAAGAAGGTCACAGAATGAAAAGTTTTCAAAAAATAACAAGTTTGAATAGGCGCTTTTCCAATCCCTGGTGAAATGATCACAAAAACTATATATAGCTAAATGTACAAACTACAGAAAATTAAAGACATGATCACAATATCCCTTTGTGCCAAGCACTAAAATAAGGAAAAAAAAACTTTAAATTCCATAATGTATACTGTTAACTACAGATATATAAGCTTAATACAATAGCTACTGCAAATTAGTATGGTTCTATGAGGCAATAGGAAGGGAATTTCTGAAAGTAAACACTAATCAACAATAAATTACTGGAAAATAAAGACATGTAGAAAACATTGCCCAGATTGAAGACAACCTTTAAAGTGTTAAGTTATACAAGTGTAAACACAAAACAAAAAGAGAAAGGAAATCCTACCACCACTGTTACTATAGCCATTTACACTTTTGTAGTGTCATATAATTTCATTTAAAATATTCTTTCACAATATTATCCAATTTATTCTTGTTACCCAAGCTTCCACTAAGGATGATCTCAGTCAAATCTCCAACAGTGGCATTCAAGTACTGATCCCAAACAAGCACATTTCCTATAGTGAAGGTGCTTCACAGACATTAGAAGTAATCGCAGTTATCTACACACATGGCCAAGAGCATGCACAACATACTCACTTGCTTGCCAATTCACCCCCTGGTGGGAGGCTGGGGATGTTCTCACTGGCTAACGTGCGCATCACATGGACTAAGTCAGGGACGCCTTCCCCCTGCTTCTTTATGATTTCTGGGAATCAGAAGTACTTTTTTTGTAAGTGTTATCAAAACTCAATTTTTAAAACACTGAAACAAAAGTATCTTAGGTTATCACAGATATTATTTACTTTTATTACACCCGCTTGAGATTTTCTAAACTAGTGCAAAATTAATCACTGATCCTCCAAAATTAAAGAACAAATTATATAGAAAGACAAAATATTTACTTCAATGAATAAAAATAAGACAAAAATGTGAAAAGAAAAAATACTCTTTAGTTAACTTGTTCTATTACGAAATCAAGGACTTGTGTGTACAAATAAGGATTTGCTTTCTTAAGATGTTAACTAGTCATTGCTGAGGAGAACAACTCCTGTCCTTACACTGGTTACAAGTTTTCTATACTTTACCCAATAAAATACACTGCACATATAAAATAAATACTCAATACTTAAAAAATCTTTAAGTATAGAGCAAAATTTACATATGTGTCTATCATTTTAACCTGTATTTTTATAGTTGCAACATTACTTAAATAGCATGCAAATTATATACTTAAACATCACCCTACAAATCAATTTTCCTCTAATATATTTTTAAAATGATATATAGATACAAATACCATTCCCTTCCCTTGTTATTTAAGCAAGGCTTTAAATGAAAAAGGTCTAAATTTCGTGACAAAAATAAAGCTGTAGAGTTGCATTTAAAATTAGTTTCAAAGCATCCAGTTACTGGGTCTGCACCGTGAGGGGACCTACAGATGCCATGTCATTCTTACCACAAAGCGTCCCCAGTCATAAACAAAGAGCCTTACCCCAACTCTAAACTAAGCACAAGGCATCACTGGAAACAGCGTATTCATTCTCAGTGCAAATCTCAGCTAAAGGCATTTGCGACTTTTTTGTTTCTCAATATTTACATTAAGAAATGGTATTTTCTTTGCCACCCAGGCAAGAAATTATCATTTTAGTTCTCCAAGTGTAAGCACCTTTGAAATTAACAATGCATATACTTTTCATTCCCTGAACAAGCCTCTAATTACTTTACCATTAAAGGTACAAGTTAAAAACAGACATTGCTACCCATAAAATCCCTTTAAATGGTTCAAATTTTTTTCTAAAATAAAGGCCAAATTTTATCTATTATATTATTGTATGCCTTTTTTTTCCGTAAAACAAAATAAAACAAAATAAAGCAGTCTTAAATCTGAACAAAAAGCAAGGATCTCAGATTTGGTTTGCCAAGTTCCTTTATTGTATAATCTTTAACATTTTGGCATATTGATTTTCTACATGGTTCTAGTGCTGAAAATCTACTATACAAAAATAAAGGGATTTGATGCTTACCTAAGCTACACAAGTTCACAATCTAACACTGTAACACACAACACAGTGTCTACTAAGCCAGTACAATCATTTGGTTAGAGCTCTAGATACAAGAGAAATGAACACTGATGATAAATTTAACCAATGATGGTTTTGGTCCTAAATAAAACCCCACTGTATCTGACGTAGCTTACATCTTCACAAAAATATTAGGATATTTTAACTGTGAAGAATACAGGAAAATTATTTTAAGAATAATAAAAGCTTTAGAAACAATTAGAATCTCTTATTTGATGTGGGACAATCATTTAAACTGAACAATTACACTATTCCTCTTCCTTCAGCTTCTAGGAAAGGACTGAATGAGAATAAAATTCTCTTAATAGCTCTTGGACTATACATTTTAACAGACTGTAAAAGACTTGGTACTTTCATAAAGAATATGTATGTCACGAATTCTCTTATGTTTCATGAACACAAACACAAACATAATCTGCCCCTCCCCACCTTCCTTAATAAAGTATTCCCTCATATTAGCAACTTTTCAGGGAGCCAGGTCAGTAGCAGCGGTGGGAAGGTCACGTCACACAGGTGAGTTTGATCTCAGACTGCCCAAGGAGCACAAGCACAGCAGTACTCTGCTTAGAAAGGACGGCTCTTTACCCCCACCCGCTTCAGTGAGGGCAGACACAGCAGGAGAAGGGAGCCGGGAGCCGTATCCTTTCCAATGTTGTAGACACACAGGCCAAAAATGCTGACAGCAAATCAATGAGGCTTAGTAGGCCACAACTACTTAGTCAAGGCATGTATTTAAAAAAAGGTATTTGGTGCCTGCTTTAGAAGCTGTATATCTTCATTTAAGACATACATCATTTACAGTGCAAAGTCACATTCTATGCCTTTAAATAGCAGCAGCTTTAACGAACATCATTTTCTCTCTAGTTGCATCCTCATCAGAGCTAAAAATACCACTTATTGACATATTACCTCCAACTGCATGATAAAACACTTGAACATAGCAAAAATATTGATTATTAATGTAAACTCTGCCCAGATGGCGACTCTCACTTGATAGTATGAAATATAAAACTTATAATAATAAAGTTTTATGTAGTGAATGTTTGATAATTCCACCAGAAACTTCCTTTAAAATAAAGCACGCTTAAAGAGAAAAATAGCAATTCATTCCTAAAACTGGATCTCACTTCATAGTAAAAATACTATGGTATTTACTTCTTTATACCAATAAAACGTCTGCCCAGGTTAAAGGGCCAACGCATCAACAGGAACTTAACCATATACATATTTTTTGGCTTCCTATTTTCTACTGATCAGCAATTTAGACCAATCACTCTGTAACATTCTAAGTATTTTTAACTTTACTGTTTTATCTACAAATAACATACTGAAATTACTTAAGATATGAAAAATTACAAGACCCTTAAAAATAGTGAGGAAAAATGCATTGACTAGTACACTCAATGAATGAAATACTAAACAGTACAAACACAGACATTACCATACAAGGAGGGAGGGTGATAAGAACAAGACCTTCTCTGGTCTCTAAAAGCACTGACAACCAAAACCAAGCGTGATGCTAATAAAAGACAGATTACAAATGAAACCAAACAATTGAAAGGGAGAAAATAAAATTAAGATGCACACTAATTTTAATAATGAAGACACAATGAGATGTAATAACATGGTAGATTAATGCTTGCATGCCAATTATGGTATCAGAAGAGTCAAACACACTTTTTACACAGGAGTGTTTCTGCTTATAGGGCCTGCGTGATCCATATGTATTGTATATGTCCACACAGTGAGCCTAGTGTCTAGGGAGACAATGATTACACTTAGTGAATTGCTTTATCAAAGAACATGTGAGGGCCAAGGTGTGCCTCAGGGAAATATTTCCCTTCTGTGCAAGAGAAATATCCCCAACTCCACAACCAAATAACCAACAAGCCCCACCAAAAAGAGATTAGTTTCTCCAAGTATTTAAAAGCATTGCCTTTTTTTGTTGTTGTTGTTGAAATACAAACACTTTCCATTTGTTCTAAAGTGACCTGCATAGACGTCAGAGTCACACTCCCAGGGTGCAGCTTTCCCTTGTTCTACAGTGATCTGGAGATGCATCAGAATCACACTCCCGGGGCTGCAGGCCACTTTCTTGATTTCATCTGGGAATTCCTGCCAGGTCTGTGTTGTAAGCTCAAACTGCTCATGGCTTAGGAGTAAAGCCGTGAACCAGCTGAAAGCAAAGTTTAAAAGCTGTGGGATCTGACAGTTGTTACTAACATCTGACCTTCAAGTTCTCAAAACCAAAAACAGCAAGACCACCCCAAATCCAACCAAGCAACCCCAGGTAATTAAAGACATTCCAGAGCCTTGAAGTACATGCACACATCTTTCCAGAGGACAGGGCACTCCAACAGACAAATCAGGCGTGATTTGTGCTTTCCTGGTGGGAAAGTACTCATGCCAGTGAGCTCAGCAAGAATCTTAGAGCATGCTTCAGTCACTTGGCAGTTTCCTACCCATAGTGCACAGGGCCCAGGGCACACATCTAAATAAATGGTTACTACAGAATGTCCTTTCCAATTTTACACACTAAGCACTACATGCTAAAGGCATGTAACGAACTAAAACCTTTCTAAACGTTAGACTTTGTGTGGAAGGTTTTGTTTTTTAAATAAAGCTACTTATTTTTTGTTAAATGATCCACCTTCTACTCTGCTTTCCAGGTACTTGTCCAGCTCTGCCTCCTTCTTCACCGCTTCTGCTGAGACTTTAGGTGCATTTGGAAAACAGATCAAAATCACACTCATGTTGTCTCGACTTCCCTGGGAAGAAAAGGTCAAGAAAACATTTGATTTTCCTTCTATTTCTTTTTAAAACCTTGATTATCTTTATAACTTGCCAATTGTAACTACATTGTTTATTTGTAAGGAGAGAATAGGCAGGTATGTATGAGGTCAGGTGCCTCCATATAACTGTATCAGCAGCATCCCAGAGGAACCATTCTTAGTTACATCCAATGTGGAGGTACTCTTTGGTGGCCACTCGTGCCACCTACCATTGTGGGTACCATACAGCCGCACATGCCATGAAACATTGCAGAGACTGTCAGTGCAGGTTTGTACAAATTGCACAAATTTACACTTGTGTGGGATTAATGCATGTTGCTGAAGTACAAATACCCACTCAAAAGGAAAACTAGATCAAGTTTTATATTCTTTCCTTTCCTTCTTTCTCCCAAGACAGGGTTTCAATAGAGGCTTGGCTGTCCTGGAACGCACTCTGCAGACCAGTCTGGCCTCTAACTCAGAGATCGGCCTACCTCTGCCTTGTGCTGGGATTAAAAGGTATGGTCCGAACTTTATACATTTATAATCTATATTAAATAGAACTAATATAATAAAAATACTGACTTAATTTAGGAAGTGACTCCAAATTATTCAAGTTGCTGTATGAGAACTGACAGCCTTCTTACACTGTCCCTGCTAAAGTATTTAATTTAGCTATATGGAAAAACAACAAATAATTCAGTTTAATTTCAAAGTCAGACTTTTAAATATAGCAAATGCTAAGGTACTGAAATATTTTAAAACAGCATGGAAAATATTTAATTTCAATAGCTAGATAATATCCAAGTCTAACAGTTCACCAAGTTTTTATTTAGCTAATCACTTAACTTTCCAGTACTCTCCAGCGCACCTAGCGAAAGGCTGCTGAGTCATACACTAAGTGGGACAAAGGCCACATGCATCTTGCTGTTGTTGTACCTTGCTGTTGCTCAGGTCTCCGAGATTCAGAAACTGACAGCACCCTAGCAGGCTGTCACTCTGCTGCCCTTTGAATACTCACAGGCTGGATGTTCCATAAACTTTATATCTAGCAGAATTAAGATGTTATAGATATATAAAGTTCTGTTGCCAGTAGTAAGTCAGGAAAGTCAGGAGCATGTTTTGACTACGGATTTACTATCTATCAGTTTAGAGTACACACATATACACACAAATCTTTGATAGTCCTATAAGTTAGATATCTGTATTTTACAGCCAGGAGAGGTTGAGTAACTTCTTTAAGACTGAAGAGTACAAAAGTAACAGAGACAGGCCTTGATCCTAGGTCTGTTTGACTCTTAAGTCTGCAGAACCTTCTCAGGCTTCAGCTTCCTTGTCTGTAAAATAAAGGGCTCAACTAGCTTATCTATGTCCACGACTCCACTGGATCCTCCTAACAGTCAACAGCCCCAACAAGGGAATCTCTGTTCTTTTTTAAAAACAAACAAATGCTTACCTCAAGTCATGGGTTCTCATACCAAGTCTTTCTGGCTCCCCATCTGAGACTATCTGTACTGTACCGTACCCAATACTCACTCAATTCTTTTGGATGGATGCTATACTCACTGAACTAGAGTTCCAAAGGATTTCTAGAACTTATAATGCTGAGCTACAAATTTTCCCACCCTCTTTCTCATGTGGATAGAATCTTTTTATCTCTAATATTCTTCTGTAGTACTATAAAGCCTAAGTACTTGGGGCTGGAGACATGGCTCAGTGGTTAAGAGCACTGACTGCTCTTCCAGAGGTCCTGAGTTCAATACCCAGTAACCACATGATGGCTCACAACTGTCTGTAATCCCTGTAATATGATTCTCTTTCTAGTGTGCATAAGAAGAGAATGAATAAATATATACACAGAGAGTACTCGTGGTTAACTAAGCATTTAGATACAACTTTTGCACACACATAGTGGTAACTGGCTAATTTCTAAAGTGTCCCTTTATTTTTTTTACAGTTGGTAAAGAGTATCCTATATTTGTGCCAAAAATTGTTTTCGACATCTACAGGCTCTAAGATGATTAAAGTGGGAATAGTAACTAATGGCATAAAGTTGACTCAAGAAAAACATCTGGCTACCTTATACAAACAGGTGTCGACTACTTCATTGCAAACTTTCTCAAGGTCATCAGTGACTTCAAGTCTG